>NC_043714.1:43901777-43922500 GCF_006229205.1 Suricata suricatta
TAGCCCGCCCGCTGCCGCCTGCGCCTCATGGCCGCCCGCCCGCCCGCCGGGCCCGGCTCTCACCGTCCGCCGGCTGCTGGAAGTTCACATACGCGTAGCCCAAGGAGCGGCGGGTGATCATGTCCCTGCAGACCCGGATGGAGAGGATGGGCCCGGCCGGGCTGAACTTCTCGTAGAGCATCGCCTCGGTCACGTCGGGGTGTAGGTCCCCCACGTAGAGAGAGGCCATGGGGTAGCTGGGGGCGCTGGGGTTCATCTCGGCACGGCTGCCCGCAGGGCCACAGGCCGCGACCTTTCCGTAAGAGGAGGAGAGCGAGTGCTGGGGCCGGGGGCCGGAGCCGGGGGGAGGGGAGCGGGGGCAAGCGCAGAGGGACAAAAATCAACCGGAATCGAAAACTACTCAACGGCCGCAGAACGGGGTCGATCGGCTGCCGCTGGCTGCTGGCTGCTGGCTGCTGGGTGAGGAGAGAGGGTGGCGGTGTCGGGTCCAGGCAGCGGGAAGGCCTCGGTCTCTTGGTTCCTTCTTGGAGCTGCTGCGGGGCCGCGGGCGGGCGGGCGGGTCGGTCTCGGCTGCTTCACCGGGTTATTTTATAAAAGAGGAAGAAAAAAAATAAAAGTCTCCGGCGGGGGAGACGCGGATTTTTTGTTAATTTTTTTTGGGTTTTTTGAAGGATTTTTTTAGATTTTTTTGGGTTTTTTTAATAATAAATGTGTGTTCCGAGCCCGGAGCACACACTCCGCACTCTCAGCACTAACCGCCGGGGAGAAGGGGAAGCACCGCCTCCTGCACCCTCTACTTATACCCCCCGCCGCACTCGCCCCGCCCCCGCGCGTCTGACGCCGGGGCCCTACGCGAGCGTCAGCGCCGGAGGAGGAGGAGAAAAGGAGGCGATGGGGAGGAGGGAAAAGAAAACAGGAGGAGGAAAGAGCAGAGAGGAAGGGAGAGGTGGCGGCGGCTGCAGCTGCGGGTGTGGGGGTGGGGCTGGGGCGGAGGGGCGGGGCTTCTGCGCACGCGCCGCGGCCGAAGGGCGGGGCCTGCGCTGCGTAAGGTTCGCGGAGGAGGTGAGGGCTGGCTTGTGGGTGGCTCTCAGAGGAGTAGGGTTGGGACGGCTTCTCTTTCCACACACCCCGCCCCCACCTCCACCCCGGAGAAGCGTTAACCCGTCACTGCGGCGGTGGGCGGTGCGCCGGGCTTCCGGGTTCGTAGGCGCTAACCACCCCCCACGTGCACGGCTGTCCGGGCCTCTTCCCGCGGTGGCCAGCCCTACTCCGTTCGTCCCGCCCCGGAGGGACGCCGGGCACAGGTGGGCCAGCGTGATCCCTTCCAGGCCCAGTTTCTGAAACGTGCGTGAAAGGAGCCGGGGCTGGCTCCGCGTTCTCCTACCCGGACCGCACTACGAGTCCCAGCGGGCAGCGCCGCCCCACGCGTCGGCCGCAGAAGCGGTGCCTGCTGGGAGTTGGAGTCCTCAACGGCCGCAGCGCTCGCTGACTCCCAACCGGCCACGGGTCCTGGCTGCCGGCTCGGGGACCCCCAACCGTCCTGGCGCTGGATCCCCGTCGCCGCCCCGCGGTGCTTCCAGTAGAGGAGGGGGGAGGGGGGGCGGTCTTTGGGCTTCTCGTCCCCTGGTTTCCGAGTCTTGGACTCCCCTCGGTCTCCCCCGGACGCTACCGTTAGTCAAAGTGGCCTTAATTTGGGAAAACTGTTTCGGTGTCTTTGTCCGCTTCCCTTTGTGATCACTATTAACTTGAGTCGCTAGGTTGGTGCTATTTCTATTTGAAATTTCATTGGTGCTATTTCTATTTGAAATTTCTTTGAGGTAGAGTACAGGACTCAAAAAATGGTTTTTCCGTCAAGTAGGAGCCTCACAGTCGTACGTAGCACAGACCCTCAAGCAGGCAACATTAGGAATAGTTTCAACGCAGTATTACAGATGTTTAAAACAATTTTATACATTAGTTGTGGACTTTGATAGAAATGCTAAACTTAATAAATTGATGGCCATAAAAATAGTTTATAGGAATGAAATTAGGTCAACATACAAATTCCCACTTTAAAGTAGTAATGTACTTAAGCACTAGCATAAACATCCTATCATTTTGCTCCCTACAGCAATCGTGTGGGGGTGGTGCACGTAATAATAATTTTATTTTACTGTTAAGGGAACAGTCTCAAGTGATTGCCCAATTCATTCTTTAATTCAATAAACTCTAATGCATGCCAGATACATTGTCAGGTGTGGACTGGGTGCTTTATTCTCATTTAATTAAAATTGCTTTAAGCCAGCAGAATCCCACATAAGTGGTATTTTGCCCCTATCTTGGTAGGAAGAAGATAATATTTTTGAAAAACATGATGCCTCATGTGCTTTATTAGGCAAAAGAGTAAAACTTTGGATTGTGCATTAGGGAGACACATCTATTACCATTCAGTCTATTTGAACTCTGTGGTTAAATCCATCCATCAATATATTTACTGAATGCCTACTAAGTAGAGAGTACTGTATCTGTAAATAAGGAAGATGAATGACAGATAAAGACAAATTCCTGTCCTCAAGAGGCTTATGAAGAACTCTCCAGTAATTGTAAATATCCAGTGTCTATTGGTAAGATAGACATCCAATACCAGCAGTTTTTCTCTTTGTGACAATTTTCTATTAGATTCTAAATTTGTTTTTTTTTAATAAGAGAGTGGAAATTCCATTATTGTACTTTGAAAGAAAACATGACTTCATTTTAATGTTTTTATTAAATTATTAAAACATACTATGAGAAAACAAACAGGGATAAAAGAAGAGGTGTACTCAATAAAGGAGGGTGAAGGGAGGTCACCTCCGAAAACTTGGAAATTAGTCTACAGCAAGAATTAAAATTGTCCCAAACCATATGTAATTCCTAAGATTATCTGGGGGCTTTTACATGTATTTCTGGTCGAGGAAGATGAGGGTACAGTTTTGTGCACCAAAACTAAAACATGATTGTAAGTAACAAAGATGAAAAAAAAAGGTCTGCTTGGAATCTAGAAAGTTTTTTCAGAGAGCAAGAGTTTGACAAAAATGAAGTCTGTCTAGGTTAGGTTTGAGTACTTCAGTCATTGGAAAGAGCTCATTTTTAGGTTTTACCAGAGCCTGGACTAAATAGTTTGCAAAAGATGGGCCCTTGGGTGGCTAAATTGGTTAAGTGGGTAAGCATCAACTCTTGATTTCGGCTCAGGTCATGATCTTAATGGTTTGTGAGAGCGAGGCCCAGGATGGGCTCTGCACTGACAGCATGGAGCCTGCTTGGGATTCTCTGTTTCTCCCTCTCTCTCTAGTCCTCACATGCTCTCTCTCAGAATAAATAAGCAAACTTAAAAGAAATACTCTCAAAAGACTTCTCTTTGTTATAAAGCCATTTTGAATAAGCAAGTTCTTAATTGATAAAGTCCAATTAATAGTTGAGCCTCCAGAGCACCTTGACACAGGAAATGGATGCCCTATATGGTGTACAAAAGTTCTGTAGTCACTGGAAAAATATATCAAGTCTTTGTGAATTAATAAACACTTTGGGAAGGATGCTGGTCAGTCAGGACTTCTGTGTAGCTGTGGTTCTTGACATCCAGTGGATGTCATTGTTCTGTTTTAGGAAGGTAGAGTTGAGTGTTTGCCAGGGAGACTACAAGCAAAGCCCATCTCTGAGGGGAGGGAACTAGTAGAATCAGGAAGGGGAGTCAGATCCTATATCAAGAGGAAACACGAGTGGGATCCGGATTTGGAACCAAGAACCTGTTCCCTCAATCCATCAATCACCTATTTCTCTTTATTTCCAACTAGCTCCTATATCTCAGATTAGAAACCTGTCTTTTAAAAAACAAAACCTAATGGTTATTTTTAAGAGAAAGAGAGCATGAGCAGAGGAAGGGCAGAGAGAGGAGACAGAATCCAAAGCAGGCTCCAGGCTCCAGGCTCTGAGCTGTCAGCACAGAGCCTGAAGCGAGGCTTGTACTCATGAACCTTGAGATCATGACCTGAGCTGAAGTCGGCTGCTTAATGGACTGAGCCACCCAGGCGCCCAGCAAACCTGTTTTTCTGATAAAAATTCAAACAAACTTTCTCTTAATGATACACTCCTAAGAAGCCAAGCTGCTTCTTTCCACTTCTAGTTTCTCCTCAATTCCTCAACCAACTATATGTCTCACCTCTGTGTCCACATCCATTTGAACCGCCCTGCCAGTGATCCCTCCTCTATTTAACAAATCCAGTGGATTCTCTTCAGGTCCATTTGCTGACCCTGCTTTGCTCCCTCTCTTTTTTTAAAACATACTCTCGTGGCTTCTGGGCCACAACTCTCCTGGTTCTGGCCAGCTCTCAGACTACCCCTCATCTCCTCATCGCCCTTCCCTGACCACCAGGTTGGGCTGGGTACCCTTCCTTTGGGCTTTTGCCTGACCACCCCTCTGCCACCACATTTATATTAAGAGAGTCGGTTTATGAGCTATCTCCCCAAATAGTTCTAAGCTCCAAAATAGGTTGTAACGTCTAAAAGGGAGCCTATGTGCTATTTATCTGTATCCCTACCAGGGAGCATGAAGCCAGGCACATTGGAGGTGACTTTATTTATTTATTTATTTATTTATTTTGTATTCTACCTTCAGGGAGAACGCCAACCGGGCTTGTGGACGGAGCACATAGAGGTGAATAGGGTGATCTCAACCTCAAGTTCACATGGCACGAGCACCTAGGGCTTGTTCACCTCCAGATCATTTGATGGGCTGCAATGTACGACTTTCAAACTCCATAGGCTACTGAAG
Source organism: Suricata suricatta (assembly GCF_006229205.1). Classification (NCBI taxonomy): domain Eukaryota; kingdom Metazoa; phylum Chordata; class Mammalia; order Carnivora; family Herpestidae; genus Suricata; species Suricata suricatta. The sequence continues at coordinate 43,906,564 of NC_043714.1, forward strand.
GGAGTATTTCCTAACATACGGGCTAGGCACTCATTTTCAGGGCTGAGCTTGAAGAGTCGACTTTGAGTAGCCAGAGTCAAGCAAGCAGGGACAAACAATGACTGCGGGGGTGGGGGGGGCATGAAAGACCTTTCTGGACTTCCAAAGCTGAGGACATTATACACTATGACTGACTTTTAACAGTATGAGCACTTGGGTTAGAGGAAATCAAGGCTACAAAGAAAAGACAAAAAACCCAGAATATTTGTCAATTCCCTTCGACTTTTTGATTCACTACTCTCATTTTTCTCTCCCATCATTTCTTTTTGGTCTTAAAAAAAATGTGCTATGTTTATCGGGCTTGCCTGTGTATATCTAATTTTAGATTGCAAGCTGTGGGGCAGAATAATCTCTTTATATGTGCAGCAGCTCACTGTGGATGCCTGAGAATGTCTAATGACATCAACATCATTCAATTAACCTATAAAAAGAAAATAAAAGGTAAAGTACTCCAGAGAACTTGTTCATTTGAACTTCACCAGAGATTTATAAATAATTTTCAGCAATGTCCGGGATATATTCAGAATATATCTAGAATAATTTATAGTATTTCATGTAATGTATGACAAAAATTGGCCTTATAAGACCTTTGGGTATTACTGAGAGATTTAGTTGAGAGGAATGATAAGGAGACATAGCAGCCTTCTCCCACCTGAAGAGAGAAACTTTCTGTAGAGCTTTGAAATAGAATAATATTAAACAATGTCCATAATAAATATCTAAGCTATATAATGTTTAAGAAGATTAGCTATCTGCTTCATTGGTTTGCTGGGTTGGTTAGGTACACAACACATACTCAAATTTCTAAATTGTTATGCCCATGATCAGGATTCCTATGATAAGAGTTCTGTTCAGATTTTATCTTTTCTTCCACATGCATCACATATTTTCCTCAGACCAAGAACAGGAAAAAGATTTATAAAACACTTTGAAATTGATTCTGACATTGTGTGTCAGATGATGTCACCTGACATTAGTTGTGAAGAAATGGCTGGTTGCCAAGTAAGGAGATCCTGAAACAGAGACCCACTAAGGGTCATAAACACAGGCTTATAAACACAAACAATATTGGGAGAAAAAGGCAATGAATGGCTCTGTTGTAGAAAAGAATAAGAAACTGAGAGAAATCTCAGAATATTTAGGTCTCCTTACAATGTGCTTTTCTACTGGCATTGCCATCTGTGTTAAGCCAGTATGTGTCACAGTGCTAACAACCAGGTTGCTACTACAACAGCAATACCACTGCCTACCTAGTAGGACTGTGGTGAGACCTGGTAAGATATTATTTATAAGTCTAAATTACATAATGTACAGTGCTTCCGTCTTTGAGCAACTCCTATTTCTATAAATATAACTTTTCAAAATGTTTATTTTGAGTGAGAGAGAGAGAGAGAGAGGGAGGAAAGAAAGAGAGAAATCATGAGTGGGAGAGGAATAGAGAGAGTGAGGGAGAGAGAATCCCAAGCAGGCTCCCCACTGACAGCGTGGGTCATTGTAGGGCTTGGTCTCACAACTCAGAGACCCTAACCTGAGCCTAAATCAAGAGTCTGATACTTAACTAACTGAGCCGCCCAGGCACTCTTATAAATATAACTATTAAACAGAGAAAGACACATGTAGAACTACAAAAGATACAATGGTCACTGTCTTAAACTAATGTAGAAAACAAGAAAATGCAATGGCTGCATTGAGACCATGATAAGTATTAGATGAACAACCAAAAAATCCTAACTTAAGTCAATTGCCTCTCTAGGTTGTGGATTAAATGGGGAGGGTCAATGTGAAAACTTTGAAATGGATTATACTCTAGGACCATGGTTCCTAAGGCCCAAATAACCTAATTACATAAGCTCAGGTATAAAGTATGAGAAAAATATATTTCAGGAAAAAAGAAGAAATTATGTTAACACTGGACACTAATATTTATGGAGCATTTACGTGCCTCCTCACAATAACCCTGTCAGGTATGAAGCTGCAGCATCACCAATGAGGAAATTAAGGCTTAAAAAAAAACTTTGAGTCAAACACAGGTAGTGGGAATTAAGGGGGCCAGTACTTGGAATAGTGGGAGTAAGGGGCACCATAATGTGGGGGGAATAACATCAGGAACGTCATGAGATAGAATGAGCCAGATGTGTTGAGGCCCTGACAAAATCCCGTGGTTGAAACATGGCTGACAGAATGGAGTAAAGGCAAGTGGAGTGTGGGAGGGGGAGCAAGTACAAGGAAGAAAAACATCGAGGCTTAAATGAAAAGGGAGCACAGGATCTAATCTTGTGGCCTCTGGTTTATGAGAAGGCAATCCTGGCAGTGGAGTAAGATACTAAATTTGAAAGAGAAGAGACAAAGAAAGACCAATTAAGATATTCTCGGAAGAGTCCTGGATTCATCTTCCTGGAAGTGAAGTCAAAGAAAACACATTCTGTATTAAAGGAGGCTCCTTGACTGTCCATAGCCTTTCCGTTGAGGACGTGTTCTTTTAATGGTGTCCCTTGGTCTCTCTTGTGCCTTTGCTTATTTTATTTCCCTACTTGTAGTGATATTCAGGACTCTCCACCATGTGTACTTTGGCTTGTTTCTTGAGGTAGCCCTATGAGACTATCTTCTCAGAGGACTCTCTCTTTTTTCCTCCCAGACTCTTGTGGTTCAGTGTCCTTTGGCTTCAGCCCTTCTTTGAGAGATTGCGGGCGGGGAGTATGGAACTTCCTATTTCTCTGCCATCTTGCTTCCTATCCCCCCAAAAAAACTTCTTACTGTCTAACAAAAAGAAGCACACCAGTTTATTCAGGAAGACAAACTTTTTTACTGTAGGAAATCTTAAAAAGAATTTATCATATAGCTCTATATATAAAAGCCATCAAATTATAGAATCCATTCCTTCATTCATTCATTTACTACAAGCCAAATATTTATTTAGGCCTATAGCATGTGTTGTTTAAAGTACTGCCTATAAAATATTAAAACCAGTAAAGTTTCTGCCTTCACAGAGCTTACTTTCTAAAATTGGGCAACTGTCTTAGTGATTTTACAAAAACTGCAGGAACAGTTTTCATGTGGATGTTTTTCTTTTGTCAGCTGTTAATAATGGCTAATTACAATCCAGCAAAGTTATTTCTGTTGAGAGCTAAATTTGGCATAAAGCTTACTGAATCTCTAGAAATGGAGGCTCAGGTAGCCTTGAGGCAAAATATCTCTAATATCAATGGGCTTTTTAAAAAAGGTGGATTGAAATCATTTTCAAACTGAGGTCTCTGGTTGGTGACTAAAGGACATGTACTCTGGGTTGGTGATTAAAAAGGTATATATATGTTTACATATATGACCTTTACTCATTCAGTATATATTTACTGAATGATGTGTTAAGAACCTTGAAACACTGCAGTTATAGAAATGGGAAAGAAAATAGGCACCTGGGTGGCTCAGTTGGTTAAGCATCTGACTCTTGACTTCAGCTCAGGTCTTGATCTTGGTCATGAATTCAAGTCCTGCATTGGACTACACTTTGGGCATGGAGTCTACTTAAAAAAAGAAGGAAAGGAAAAGAGAGGAGAGGAGAGGAGAGAGGAGAGGAAAAAAGAAAGAAAGAAAGAAGGAAGGAAGGAAGGAAGGAAGGAAGGAAGGAAGGAAGGAAGGAAGGAAGGAAGGAAGGAAGGAACAAGACAATCTCTACCTTAAAGGATATGTGATGACATTAACACCATTAAATTCATCTGTGTGCATGGATATATTTTTAATCTTAGTGAATGGATTATGAGTTTTTCTAGAAAACTTGACTAGTTGAATTTTCTTAGAGATTTATAAATAAGTTCAAGGTACTGTTCTCTAGGATATACCTAGAATAACTCATATGTCATTATATAAGACAAATCAGAATTCATGAGGTTTTTAAGTCTAATATTAAGAGGCCTATCTATTGTGACTAATGAGAGACCAAAGCAACCTCCAATTGAAGAGGTATACTTTCTGGAGACCTCTATAATTGTGCAGTATTACCTGAAAGATGCAGATAGCCTAATGGGGTGACAAACATGATTCCAGCAATTACAATGCACACAGCACATGCTATAGTAGTAGGCTGAGCACAAGGTACTCTGGGTACATAGGCAGGTGCATTGCATTCAGCTTTGGGTGCCTGGGGCTAGAGGTGCAGAAAGCAATCAGGCTGGGTTTCCCTAATTTAATATCAGCCACCACTTAGCAAGCCCATTTACTCAACACACAGCTCAAGGGAAGAACAAAGTGAAGCCCAGAGCACACAGCTAAACCCCAGGTCCAGGCCTACAAGTGATGCACTAGTAACGGTGGCCCTTTCTCTGGGTTAGGCCCTGAGAGAGCACTGAAGCAGCTCTCCTGAGTCATAAGTGACCTACCTGTCAGATTAAATGAAGAAATGCATTTCTGGTTCTGCATTGTTATTATTAGACAACTCCTCTAACTATGGTTCACTGGGTTTTTTGCTTTTTCTCAAGACTATCAATCAGGTATGAACAACCTCCTTCTAGAACTCTTTCTTTGGGCTCATTCATAGGTTGAACAAGAAAATATACTTGGGCCAAATGGATAACTGCTCATGTCCTTACAAGTGTACTTTGAATGATTGTAGTTAAAGAGTCATGAATGTAATGTGTCTCTGACTTGGAAACCTATAGTTGTATAGTCTGGATTTTAAGCCTTTAAAAAAATTTTATTTTATTTTATTTGAGAAAGAGAGAGAGAGAAACTCAAGCAGGCTCCATGCTTAGTGCTTGATCCCACGAACCTGGGATCATGATTTGAGCAGAAATTAAGAGTCCAAAGTTCAAGGGACTGAGCCACCCAGTTACCCCAAGCCTACTTTTAATCAGTTAAAATTTCTTTTAGGTTTACCAGGGAATACCATTTCATTTTACACTAATAGTTTTGGTACACTGTCCATTCCTTTCCATACAAAACCTTACTTTTAAAAGATGAAAATAGCCTATCTGCCATTTATCTATTGATAAGCTAATATGTATTTCAAAACAAAATCCTAACTTCTCAAGAAGAACAATTAAGAAGCTGGAAGCCACTATATCTGAGAAGTCGGAAGTATTAGTTGTCTGACTGTTCATGGACAAAGACAAGAGGACCAAATCAAACACTCATTAAGTATTATCTGAGCATGCAGAATGAAGTCTCATTGGGTGACAAGGTAATTGGTTGGATAACTTTAGTGAGATGTATTCTAAGAGAAAAGCAAAGAAAAAATTGAATGTGATTTGGTAGTTTCACTGTTAGTACTAATATTTATATTACTATTCAATCATTTTATTATCAGATAAAAGAAAGTGATTATGCTTTGTCAAGATAAACATTTTTATTTAGAGCAATAATTGAATGTTTCATTGAATTGTAAAAAGGGGAAATATAATTTGAATGAAGAATTTAAAAAATTGAAATGGGCATATGGTAATGTGAGAACTAAGTTGGAAATATTAATATAAAATAATAACATATCATAAAATAGGTCTTTTCTAGCTCTGTTCAGTAAAATGGTCAAAGAATAATATTACTCCACCACACGAGCCTAAAGATATATACTTCTAATGCCTACTGTTTGGGTCTAATATTATTTTTCACTTAAAGGAAACACAATATGCCTTAGAAAAATGGCTGATTCATGTCTGGGTCTGAGAAGACAATAGGTAAGTCTTGAAATATTTTATTGGGGCGGAAAGCAAGAAGGCTTTAAAAAACAATGGTGTTTGCCTAGAAGAACACAGAGGCCAATTTAAAGGGCCACTCATTGGCTATATTCTATCAATTTGAGTACAAAAAGGAAAATGATAACTGTGGTGAGTTAAAATGGGTTAATTTGTGAAAAGCTGAGTTCATAATGACAGCAAAAATGTTAAAAGTTGACAAATTGCACTAAAGAAATTGACTATAATTGAATTTCGTTACTCAGTCTTATGGTGTTAGTACTATTGACTCATTTATTGAGTCAGTGAAGAATATTAAATTTAGTAATTTATCAACTGTTAGTTTTACTTAATCTAGTTTACATTTCGAAAAACAACTCTTAACTCTCACACTGTCACTACCAGTGCTCTACTAGTACAGACTGATTTTTTGTAATGACAGAATTATATATCAACCTGCCTTAGAAACCTAGTGCTGGGAGTTCTCACTGCACCTCTAAATGCTGTTCTAGTGAGTCATCTTGGAGAAATTAGTGTTGGCACATATTTGTATTATTGTACTCCTGAGTCTCTTTGTATTGATCAGCTAAGTTTTAAGAGCTAGTTGATAGCTCTGGTGGTATTTTGCATAACTCTGCAGGAGTCTGTCCTATAGAACTTTCCATGATGTGGAAATGTTTTAGATCTGTGCCATTCATATGATAGCCAGCTAATGGCTATTGAGCACTTGAAATGGGTGAGTATGACCAAGGAACTGAATGTGAAATTTGATTTTATTTAAATTAATTTAAATTTAAAGTTAAATAGGCATGTGACTACTGTACTGGAAAGTATAGGTCTAGATTTTAAATCTCCTTATAATTATATAGAATAACTTTGGGTTTAACCAACAACATAAATTCTTACCAATTCTGGAACATTGCCCATTTTTGTTAAGGTAAGCCTCTATATGGAAAAAAATGTAGGATTTTAACTTTTTAAATTGGTAATACATTCATGTTGGTTAAAACATTTAAAAATATAAAAACGTATGTAGTAGGAATTCTCTCCCACTCTATCCCCCAGCTACTGGGGTCTACTCACCCTAGGTAAGACTAATGTTACCAGTTTTGTATGCACCCTACAGACACCTCACGTATACACAAGGAACGATAGCATGCCCTTACTGTATACAAGGCTTTTTCTTAACATATTTTAGGGGTCACTTTGTATCAGTACATCAACAGTCTTCTTTATCCTTATGACTACATAGTCTTAACCATCTATTCTAAAGGATCCCAGAAGGTGACCTGTCTGCTACCTTGACAACGGATGAGATAGCTTGCATGTGGAATGTGAAGAATCTTAATTTCACAACACAGGTGAGGGTAGCAGTAGGTATAATCTATGGTACCCTCCGCTCCGTGCACCCCACCATGGAGAGGAGGCCCCGATTTTAAATGCCTAGTCCTTTTCTTTTACACGTATATTTTGAACCAAATCATCCTAATTTTTGTGAAGTGAACCAAGGTGTTATATTAATGATAATGTGGACTGTGATTTAAAACACACATATATAGTATGGTTACCATTTTAATAATACGTAAGCTTCTTCAGTGGCTTTCCATTGCACACAGAATAAAATCCAAACTCCTCACCAAGACCCTTTGGTGTGTGATTGGGCTCCAGACTTCTTCATCACTAGGCTCCTACCACACAGGCCTCTTAACAGAGCCCTTTCCTGCCTCAGGGCCTTCGTCCCCCCTCTTCTCTCAGTCTACCTTGCTCTTTCCTGGGCTCGTTCAGTCACTCTCTACTTCACTCTTCAACCTCAGCTTAAATGTCACTGTCTTTCTGCTGTCTTTTGTCCATGTGCCTTCCATCCATAGCACTCCTGCACCCCCACCCTGACATTACTCTCTTCATAGCACTTATTATAATATATAATTATTTTGTTTATTTACATTTTATCTCTCTACTACTATTAGAATGTAAGATTCCTAGGGTGCCTGGATGGCTCAGTCGGTTAAGTGCCCAACTTTGGCTCAGGTCATGATCTCACAGTTTGTGGGTTTGAACCCTGTGTCAGGCTCTGTGCTGACAGCTCAGAGCCTGGAGCCTGCTTCAGATTCTGTGTCTCCCTCTCTCTCTGACCCTCCCCTGCTCATGCTGTCTCTTTCTCTCAAAAATAATATAAAACATTTAAAAAAGATTTAGGATGTAAGATCCCTAAGAACAGGAACTTGAACTGTCTTCACTGATATATCTCTAGCACCTATAGTAACAGTATGTGGCCATACAGTTGGTATATAATTAATATTTGCTAAAACAAAAAATGTTGAGTGAGCAAATACTGAATGCATTTCAGTGCCCAGAACTTGAGGGCATTTGGATAAGTGTCGTGTCTTTCAAATAGTCCTTTGTAATTGAATAAACATAGTAAATTACTCTAAAAGAAATTTGGTTTTTATATGCTTTTGATTCCATTAACATCTATCTGTAGTCCTATGTATTTCTTTTGTAAGTCAGAGATGTTTACTATGTTTGAATCACGAAAGCTACTTGCATCTGCTATGACATGTCATCTCTGAAGTGTGGCTGCTGATGCCATAATGGTATGTGCTCCTCATCTTACAATCTTTTTGAGTCACTACGTCAACATGTATTGGTCATTATGTCAGCATTTGTTAGTCAAGTCCCTATCTTGTCATTACTGAAAAATGCACATTCATGTGGTGCTTTAAAGTTTGTAAAAAGTTTTTTATTGGTGTCAATTTATTTGATCTTTCTAAATACTTCTACCCTGTAAGGCATCTTATGGCCATTTTACTGGTGAGGTTACTAGAACTCAGGAAAGATTAAGTTTTGTTCAAAACAACATAAGTGGTAAAAGATAGAGCTCATAAGTAAGCTCAGCTCTCCCAAATCAAACCTCCAAGGTCAAACCCTTGGCTTTTTTTTTTTTTTTTTTTTTTTTGCCACACCACAGCTAATCTAATACTCTATTTGATAAAACTTGGTAGTTTTACAAAGTACTTCCATATAAACCATCTCATTTAATCCTCTGTAGTTGATGAGGCTGGTAAAATTCCTTCCCTGAAGAACTTATTTAGTCTCTTTAAGAAAATGATATACAAGGAAAGCCTGGGTGGCTCAGTCAGTCAAGCTTCCAACTGCAGCTCAGGTCATGGTCTCATGGGTCGTGGGTTCAAGCTCTGAGTTGGGCTCTATGCTGACAGCTCAGAGCCTGCAGCCTGCTTCGGATTCTATGCCTCCTTCTCTCTCTGCCCCTCCCCTGCACACACTTTGTCTCTCTCTCTCAAAAATATATAAACATTAAAAAACATAAAAAAAGATGACACACATGCAAAACTGGAGAATTGTTAGAGGGTAATATAGAGACATGGAAATTAGTTATGGAAATATATACAGATGCCAAGGAGATATGAATTGTATTTAGGTGGATGCTAACAAGATTTGGAGGAAAAGGAAGAAATCAGGTTCACAGGGTCAGAAACAAGAGGGAGCTGAGCCTTCCATTCAGAGGCAATGAGCTATGTAGGCAGAGATGTGCATGTGGACACACTGTTGTGTGGACAACAAGGCAAGCAAATTCTCCTGACAAAAATAGAGGCTCCATCAAGAAATCGTGAAGGCCGAGGATGCTAAGATAAGGAGTACCCCTAGTTGTTCGAAGACGTCAGATGTCAAGGAGGACTTGGATTTTATCTGACACATATTGAGAAGCTGGCACAAGCTCATGCAAATAAAATATTCGAGATGAAAATAAATCTTGATGACTCTTCTGGCAGCTATAGAGAATGAATTGCGGCATGGGAAACTGACCGAAGGCCAGGGCAGTAATCCTGATGCAAGGTGACACAGCCAGAGACTGCAGTGGTGACCGAGGAAAGGGGAAGGAAGGTGGACCTTGCAGAGAAAGGCTCGTAGAGACTGAACGATGGATTGGAGGAGTGGGGAAGGAGAGGAAAGAGTGAGAAACCACCACAAGGTTTCCAGCCTGCTGAGCTGGGCTGATAGGTGCAATAAACACATTATTTCTGCAGGGAAGCCTTTCAGCTGAGACCAGGGGTAGACAAGGGAAGATAAAGAAGGGATGAGCTAAGTTTGTGAAATGCAAGTCTAAGGTAAGGCAAGGATATTTAGCTGGAGGCCTGTAAGCAACCCAAGAAGCCAGTCTGGAAAGAGGGTGAGAAGTCAGGGTATATGTTGTGTCATTTTTGCTAAATTGCACACAGGCTGCCTATCCACACAGCCTCAAGTGCCCTTTTCTTGGCAATTCGCTATTGAGAAGAGTTCACATTTATAAGTTGGAATATTTCCTTGTGAATTTTCTCTATAGTATCATAAGAAAAGGAAAAGGAGCAATCCCTACCAAAATAGCACCAGCATTCTTCACACAGTTAGAACAACCCTAAAATTTGTATAGAATGAGAAGAGACCCCGAATAGCCAGACCAATTTTGAAAAAGAAAACCAAAGCTGGAGGCATCACAATCCTCAAGACAACTTGAAGTCTTACAAAGCTGTAATCATTAAGATAGTATGGTACTGGCTCAAAAACAGACACTCAGATCCTGGAACAGAACGGAGAACCCAGAAATGGACCCAGAAAGGTATGGCCAACTAATCTTTGACAAAGCAGGAAAGAATGTCCAAAGGAATAAAGACAGTCTCTTGAGCTGAGAAAACTGGACAGTGACATGCAGAAGAATGAACTTGAACCACTTTCTTACACCAGACATAAGAATAAACTCAAAATGGATGAAAGACCTAAATGTGAGACAGGAAGCCATCAAAATCCTCAAGGAGAAAGCAGGCAAAAACCTCTTTGACCTTGGCCTCAGCAACTTGGTACTTAACACATCTCCAGAGGCAGGCAAAACAAAAGCAAAAATGAACTATCAGAACCTCATCAAAATAAAAAGCTTCTGCACAGCAAAGGAAATAACCAGCAAAACTAAAAGGCAACGGATGGAATGGAAGAAGATTATTGCAAGTGATATATCAGATAAAGGGTTAGTATCCAAAATCTATAAAGCACTTATCAAACTCAACACTTAAAAAACAAATATTCCAATGAAGAAATGGGAAAAAGACATGAATAGACACTTCTCCAAAGAAGATATCCAGATGGCTAACTGATACATGAAAAATGTTCAACATCACTCATCATCAGGGAAATACAAATCAAAACCACAGTGAGATGCCACCTTGCACCTGTCAGAATGTCTAACATTAACAACTCAGGCAACTGATGTTGGCGAGGATGCGGAGAAAGAGGATCTCTTTTGTACTGCTGGTGGGAATGCAAACTGGTGCAGCCACTCTGGAAAACAGTACAGAGGTTTCTCAAAAAATTAAAAACAGAACTATCCCAACCCAGCAATTGCACTACTAGGTATTTATCCAAGGGATACAGGTGTGCTGTTTTAAAGGGGTACATGCACCCCAATGTTTATAGCAGTGCTATCGACAATAGCCAAGGTATGGAAAGAGCCCAATACTGAGGAATGGATAAAGAAGATGTGGTAAAGGGGCGCCTGGGTGACTCAGTCGGTTAAGTGTCCGGCTTCAGCTCAGGTCATGATCTCGCAGTTCCTGGGTTCGAACCCCGTGTCAAGCTCTGTGCTGACAGCTCAGAGCCTGGAGCCTGCTTCAGATTCTGTACCTCCCTCTCTCTCTGACCCTCCCCTACTCGCACTGTGTCTCTCTGTCTCTCAAAAATAAATAAAAAACATTAAAAAATTTAAAAAAAAAGGATGTGGTATATATATACAATGGAGTATTACTTGGCAATCAAAAAGAATGAAATCTTGCCATTTGCAATTATGTGGGTGGGACTAGAGGATATTATGCTAAGTGAAATTAGTCGGTCAGAGAAAGACAAATATCATATGACTTCACTCATATGAGGACTTCACGACACAAAACAGAGGAACATAAGGGAAGGGAAGCAAAAATAGTATAAAAACAGGGAGGGGGAGAAAACACAAGAGACTCTTAAATTCAGAGAACAAACAGAGGGTTGCCAGAGGGATAGTGGGTGGAGGGATGGGCTAAATGGGTAAGGAGCATTGAGTAATTTACTCCTGAAATCATTGTTGCACTATATGCTAACTAACGTGGATGTAAATTAAAAAATAATGAAATAAAAATAAATTTAAAAAATTAAAAAAGTAAAATCTTTTTTTTAAAAAAAAGAATAAAAATGAAAAGGAGAAAGAAAAGACTTTAAAAATGCAGTAAGACTTTTTACCATGAAATGATTATTTAGAAGTTACTTTGGGGGTGCCTGGGTGGCTCAGTTGGTTAAGCATCTGACTTTGGCTCAGGTCATGATCTCATGGTTCGTGGGTTCAAGCTCCGTGTCTAGTTCTATGCTATAGCTCAGAGCCTGGAGCCTGCTTCTGATTCTGTGTCTCCCTCTCTCTCTGCCCCTCTCCTGCTCATGCTCTGTCTCTCTCTGTCTCTCAAAAATAAATAAACATTAATATATATATGCATATATATATTAAAAGTTACTTTGGTTTTTTTAAATTTAATATTCATGACTTTCAAATTCAAAATTTGTGATGAAGCTTTTACATTAAATATATTTTCAATTTATAAATCTAGTAAATTGATGTCTGCTTCACTTAGTTAATCATTTTAAACTGCATTCATTAATTTAATAATTTGACTATTTTTTCAAACACATGAATTTTCTGATTAGCAATCTCTCCCAAACTCTTAAGTAATTCTCATAAAACCAATAAACACATATGGTAAGTGGTAAGTTTTCTTAAAAATTCCAATATAGTGTATAAACTTTAAAAAATTTTTTAACTTAAAATCAAAAGTTTTAATAATTAATCAGTTACACATTTTATTTTTATTTATTTATTTTTAATTTTTTTAATGTTTATTTTTGAGAAAGAAAGCGAGCCTGTGCACGCGAGCGTGCACTTTTGCACCAGTGGGGGATGGACAGAGAGAGAGACACAGAATCTGAAGCAGGTTCCAGGCTCTGAGCTGTCAGCGCAGAGCCCAATGCAGGGCTCAAACTCGCAAACTGTGAGATCATGACCTGAGCTGAAGTTGGATGCTAAACCTACTGAGTCACCCAAGTGCCCCTATTTATTTAACCTTAAAGTTCATTTATTTATTTTGAGAGAGAGACAGACAGAGAGAGAGAGAGAGAGTGCATACACAGGTTGGAGAGGGGCAGAGAGGGAGAAAGAATCTCTTCGAGCTCCATGCTGTCAGCACAGCTGAAATCAAGAGTTGAGCCGACTGAGCCACCCAGGTGCCCCAGTTACAAACTTTAAATCAGCATTGCAAAGTTAACTTTCAGATACTTTATTAAACATTGAAAGTATTTCTATTAAATACGATTAAATATGAGTCTTTAAAACAAACATTAGAGGCATTTAAAATACCAACTAGGTAGAGTCTTTAAGTTAAAAATAGAACACTATGAGGTTTGAGTTCCTTCACTGTATCTCTATTTAATTCTAAATCTTCCCAGGACTGAGGGATGCATATTTACTAAGAAAACAATTATGTCATCTGAAGCAAATTTAGGGACACCTTACCAAGAAATGGCTGGGTTTACCTTCTTAGCGAGGAGGTTTCTGCATGATTAGGGTATCTCTTGGCCTCTGGGTCTTCAATTCTTGCCTTCTCTCTAGTGGTACCCAAAAGGCAGGGTTCAGCTTTCCCTCTACAAAGGTAGCCCGCCAGATTCTAGTTCTGTACTTTCTTCTTGCCGCGTGCTTAAAAGCTGGTGCCTTCTCTCTCTCAGGATTCTGGTACTCAGGGAGCCCCTGGAGGCTGCCTAGAGGCCTGGACCAGGTTTAGTCTCTGTGATAACCCACTGAAGTCTGAGCCCCTTTGATCCTTCATCACCCTGTAGTGGGAAGAAAAAAATATAGAGTGAAGATTAAAAGCAGTCAACAGAACTCCCTTTAGGAGAAAAAAAACTGCCTCTAGCTAAAGAACTGGACTTAGCACAACCCCTTCTCAGGCCTTTTGATTGTCAAAAGGTAGTCCCAAGGGGATGAGTTAGGAGCCAAAGGCTTGACATGACTAAGAAAAAACTTTGAGTTCCAGATGGCAGACTGAGAGAGAAGAGGAGAAAATTTTGAGCAAATGAGGAGAGAGATGCTGAGCTCAAGGGTAAGGACAAAGTGGGTGGATGGGCCCTGTCAGGAGGGGCCTATGAAAATTCCCTACTGATGGGAATGGTGCCTGGACCATTGGGACCAGGAGATGTGATGTTCTTGGGGAACAATGTTCCCTTCTCTGCCAGGACTATAGTGCTGTCCTAGGAAAATCAACCTGACGCTGCTGACGACGCTGCTGACATGTGGTCTCAAGAGAGACTTACTTGAGGTAGAAAAGAGTTGGGGGCCCATCACAACTGTCCAGGAATTGAGACTTTAAATACTAGTGAGGGGTTGACTGGTAATGGAGCAGAAGCAACAGGTGGAAGAGAGGCTCCGTAAACAGTAGGAGTGGGAGCCAACTTGAGAGAGGCCAGGGAGACCATTCACAGAAGGAACAAGGTCAGACGATTAGGGGTGGGCTGGGCAGGAAGGAACGAAGAGGGTAGAGGGCATGGGGTAGCCATGTTGAATATGAGGTCCTGGAGCCTTCCAGGGAGTTCTATAGCTGGAGGGAATAGCCCAGCGGTGGTGTCAGCAACAGTGTAAATGCTTCCGAGGGGCTGAACTTAGAGAGGAAAGAATAGACTGTGCAGCACAGGACTTCGAGAGCTCTGCCCATTTGAATTAGGGAGATGGGGATGGGAGAAGGAACCTCCGAGGAAAATGGAAAGAAATGGCATGAACCAGAGGAGATCTTGGATAGAGCCAAATCGTGGGGACCTAAGGATAAATGCAATGGTCCCAATCTATCTAATCCAGTTTATGCAGTTCAGTTTAGTTCCTCAGTCAGGCACGGTACATCCTCAGTGTGCCAGACCCACAGAAGACAGACCGCAGGAAAACAAGATGCCTGAGGCTGTCCCAACTAAAGCTACTTCCTGATGTAGGGGGAATCAGCCCAGGAAACAGGCCTGCCTGGGTATGGGTTGGCGGGGGAGGAGGCGGCTCTTGGTGGGAGGGCCACAGGACAGCAGTTCTCAAATTTTATGGCACATCACACTCACTCTGAGGGCTTATTAAAATCCAGATTCCTGGGCCACACCCCTAGAGTCTGATTCAGGATGTTGGGGTGGGGGGGGCGCTGAGAATCTGCATTTCTGAGAATCTTCTGGTGACGCTGGTGCTGCTGGTTGCCGGACTGCACGGAGAACCGCTGCCCTAGGCTGACGGTGGTGCGGGGCTGGAGGTCTAAGATGCCGAGAAACCAGTGACCCCTCTGCCATCCTGCTCCAGGGTCTCCAGGTCAGGCCTCCGGGATTCCGCCGGGTGCCCTCTAGTTTTCTCCCCACAATATGAACCACTGCAGTCGCAGCTTCTAACTCTAAATCCCTGAACGTTGTGCTGGAAGGGAGGTGGAAGAAGGGATCCATCCTAAACCACTCCCCAGTCCCCCCAGCCCTGAAGCCTGCCTTCCCTGCCACAGCCCAGACCCTGCTTCTCATAATGCCAGGTACAAGTTTCCAGTCTCTCTCGGGCTGCTACAGAGAGGCCTCCCTCAAGTACCTGGAAATAAGGTCGAGTTTTTAAAACTCTGAAATCCACACTTAAAGGATCAGTGCAAAAGCTGAAAGGATGGCCTTTGCTAACAGGCCTCTTTAGTAACTTCATTAAGATTAATGGGAGGGAACACGCAGGCCAGGACGAAGGGGGTTCGGTCAGCCAGGGAAGTCGAAAGGGAATTAGAGAGGCTAGTTTGGGCAGTGACTATCCGGCTTTGGCCAGGGGAGAAGGAACATTAATGAACAGGCCTCTAATATTAGGTGCTATTGGCAAGCCCATTCCTGATGTGGGGACACGGGTGTCACATTTCTTTAGCCTGATTTCCATGAGTTGCTTGATTTATCGTGCTGCCCTTGTTCTGATTCCCATTCACCTCCCCGGGGTAGATCCCTTTGAAAGAACACACTGGTTTCTCACACTCCAAGCAAACAGTCCTTAGGAAAGTTCTAATAATTATTGTAATTAATCTGTTGATATTTTGACATTGTCCATTTCTCAGGAAGTTAGTTAATTTGAGTCAGCCACTAAGAGATGGGAAAAGGGAATCATTTGAGTTTTTATGATTTTTAAAAAATGTTTATTTTGGGGG
>NC_043714.1:43923000-44024998 GCF_006229205.1 Suricata suricatta
TCAACAAGTCAGGGAAGAGCCTGGTTAGAATTTGAACTAAACATCAGCAAACAACCTCCAGGTTTTGTGTCTTACATTCATTACAGAGCGTCTTCGAGGGAGTCGAAAACGTGGGAAGGGTAGGGAAAAATATCTGCCATCCTGGAGATTCTTAACCAGTAACCAGAGCTAAATCTCATGAATTAAATGATCATCTCGCAAACCAGGAACCGTGGCTGCATCTAGGAGAAAGGACGTAGGAGATCATCCAGGGATACTGGTCTATGTACACGTATTACTGAATCTACTATATTTAAAATTGTATGTCTGCATGATGGCACAGACTTAGTTATTAAATGCAAAGTCCTCAGGGCAATACTACCAAAAGGCAGGACGTTCCCCTGCCATAGTTCTCCTTACACAGTTTCTAGAAGAGCAGTCAGATACCCCCGGGGCCCCAGGCGCTACAACTCCGAAGTGCGTCAACAGTAGCACCGCCTCCCAGGAGCAGCAGGGGAAGGTTGTGCAAGGCCGAAATCTTAAGTTTTCTTCTGGAGCCACGAGTGTTCCAGAGCTGGACGTGGACGGGGAAGCAGGTTCATGGGCTTCTGCAGATTATAGGCTTCTATGGCCCTTATATAGACCTGCTCCTGATGTTAGGCCAGCCATCAGAGATGAAAGGGTTGATGATGGGAATGCAGGAACGCAGCGATAAGAGAAAGAGAGAGGGGGGCGCCTGGGTGGCTCAGTCGGTTGAACATCTGGCTTCGGCTCAGGTCATGATCTCACGATTCGTGGGTTCGAGCCCAGCGTCAGACTCTGTGCTGACAGCTCAGAGCCTGGAGCCTGATTTCAGATTCTGTGTCTCCCTCTCTTTCTGACCCTCCCCTACTCACGCTGCCTCTCTCTCTCTCTCTCTCTCTCTCTCTCTCAAAAATAAATAAAACATTTTTTAAAATTAAAAAAAAAGAAAAAGTAAAAGAGAGAGGAAGGATACTCTGGGGAGAGGTTTTAAAGAAAGCGTCTGGACATATTGGAAACAATGGCTGAAAGGGTAGGTTGGGACCAATTTTTGGGAAGTGTGTTCCTTCCCCATATGTTCTACCTTTTCCACGAAGCCACTCAGAATTGGCCAGAAGAATTTTGATTTTTTTTGCCTTGATGAGTATAGACTTGGAATTCCATTAGCCACCCTGCCTCTAATTTATTCTAAACTATCAGCACCCCCTATGTGTGGGGCTCTGTTCTTCTTGAGAAGAACATATTTGCAACACAAATGGAAAATATACCCAAATGTGTTTCAGCTGAATCGCAGCATGCGCTTGCAAGTATAACCTTTCTTCCAGGACTGAGTTCCACCCAATGACTAGTTTTAAGGCACATGGTCTCCCCCACCCCCATCTCTGCTAATGGCACAGGCAGGGTTGTGCCTGGGGCTGTAAAGCCACACAGAGTACCCCCACCTTGCGGCCCCCACCCCTCCCGCAGAGGGACATGGGGGTTTTCCCCTTGGTCTCCAGCCCGGTTCTGACCTGCCTTCACATGTACCCTACCTCTGACCTTGCCTTCCCCCCATCAGCCTCTCCACCTCCAAACAGGCATAAGGCTGATGGGTATCTCTTGTTCATTTCAGGGTGGTAGAGAAGAAAGCCCAGCGCCACTTGGGGAGAGAGGCTTGCTTCACAAAATTGATTGACTGATTGGTGAAAGATACACCCTTTTCATTTACATCATTATGATTACTATCTCAGCATGGACAGAGAGTGCCGCCATGGTTAGCCCGGAGAGAATTTGGTGTATTTGTAAACTATAGATAACTCTGAGTTGTTATAATCATCAGCACCCAAGCACTGTCCCAGCCAACATGTTTCAGCTGCGGGAGTCTGAACTGCTGAGGAGCAGAAAGCTGATTGATAATAATCCTTTATATTTGTACCATATGATACGTTTCCACGCTCTCTCTCCCACATTACCACGTTTGCTCATGACAACAACTCATCGAGACAGCATTGATATTTTCATTTCCCATTGACAGGCGTAGTTCATCAAACATGGATTGATCCCTTTTTATATTCCTGGCCCAACACAGGGCACTGATGATATTGAAAGGAAGACCGTGCAGTTTCTACCCCCGAACTGCTCATGGTCTAGTGGGAGACACAGACAGGGCAGCTAACTAAAGTATGGTGTGGGGAGCCAGGTGCAAGTGGTAGGGGCAAAACGTTACAGGCGCCAAGAGGGAGGAGCAGAGAGGGGCAGGGAGAGGTAAATGTCACTTAGTGCCTCAAAGAGCTAGGAACCAGGCTAGGGCCTTGCTACTATAAGTGCGGGCCACGGACCACCAGCACCTAATTATCTGGAAGGTTGGTAGAAATACAGAATCCCAGGCCCTGCCCCCAGACCCACTGATTCAGAATTGGCATTTGAACCTGATAGGAGGAGCTTTAAAGTCAGGACAGGTACTAGTGTCAAATGCTGCAGCAGTGACACACAGGACGGCCACTGAGGAGTGATCTTTGGTGACAAGGGAGAAAAACTGAAATTCGGCTTAGTGGACATGCCCTGGGTTCCGCAGCTAGGGGCAAGAGCCAGGACTAGCCGTGTGTTCTGCTTCTAATCTTCTCGTTAGAAGGTGCCCCGTCAGCCACTGTTGCTCTCTTCCGAAGACTATGCCTACACAGAAAGCCTCTGCGTTCTCCCCGACACCCGGCTGGGCTATAAAACTTGTCCTCTGGATGACAGCCCTCTGTCCATCTGTAGGACTGGTTTCTGAAATTATCAAGGTTCCGTCTGCCTCCTGTTTGCCTGAGCTGACCCACCCTGAGTCTAATTTTGACACACCAGGTTGGTTTACAGGCTTTTTCTTCTTCCCAAGCATTCCATAGTCATGTTGCCTTTTGTCTTTGTGGCCTGCACCCCAGCATCAGAGCAAAGCAAAATCGTTGTCACACCCCTCCACCCACCATGCTCCATTAGCCCACTGCTGGAAAGAAGAGCCTGATGACTAGAGAGCCTGACTCAAGTTCAAGTCCATGGCACTGCTGATCCTACCTTCCACAGATTTTTTAAATATTTATTTTTTAGAGAGAGACAGACAGACAGAGACAGAGTGTGAGCAGGGGAGGAGAGGGAGACACAGAAATCAAAGCAGGCTCCAGGCTCTGAGCTGTCTGCACAGAGCCCAATGCCGGGCTCGAACTCACGAACTGTGAGATCATGACCTGAGCGGAAGTCAGTCGCTTAATGAATCACAGATTTTTAAAGCTCAGGCAGCTTGATTCGCTGGAGGCGCTGGACCCCTGAATCAAAGACAAAGTCCACCAATGTGACTTTATTCTCTAGGCTGCCCATTAGTCTTGAGGTTGACCTTGGAGTTGGCACCAAACAAAGTTGCTTAGCCCAAAGTGCTCAACTTGATTTTTCTTTTATATTCCTAAATCTTTGACAATTGTGCATCAGGGTGCTTTCAAGTTAGTTGAATACTATGGCAGGTTCAAGCATCCTGCTCCTGGTAAATATTTTTGCCTGTTGAGAGGCCTCTGCAGCTACAGGCAGACTCCTACCATCTACTAACGGGCTCAGTGTCAATCCTAAATCATGTGCTGACTGTAAAGTGGCCCCGGATGTTTGCATATCTTGTGAGATCACTATGGGAACACAGTCATTATGATACAGCAGTTCCCGTGTTGAGTACTATTGATAGTTTTATTTTTTTCTGATTTCATTTCCTACTGATATGAAATAGACTCTTGATAACCAAAAGCAAACATATTCATAAATCCTTCATTCCTTGTTTCATGTAGGAGCATAACTTTATAAGCTAGATTGAATAAACCCAGATCTGCTATGCAGCTGCATACTCTTCTAATAGACAGGACTCCGTCAACTTTGACATGTTAGATGACCTTGACTGAGAACTTAGTGACTTCCTATGACATAAAACAAAGGTTAGTAGTTGTCAGCAGAAACCAGGCATAAAGAATACTAGTAAATACTACTACTGGTTCTAAAATATATCCTGAATCAGCTCACACTTCACTTTCTGCTGCTCTCACCCAAGTCCAAGCCATCATGACATTATCATTGACCGGGACTATTAACCAGTCTCCCTGCTTTTGTTTTGACCCCTTCCAACCATTTTCTACACTGAAGCTGGAGTAACTTGTAAGTAAATTGGATTGTGTCATTCATCTGCTTAAAACATCTCATCTCAGAATAAAATCCAAGCTCATCACCATGGTCTATGAAGCCCTATGTGATCTGGTCCTGGCCTGACTGTTCCGTCTCATGTTACACCGCTCTACTCCCCCTTGGAATAGTCTGTCTACAATGGCTCTCCTCCACCTTGTTGTGATCTGTCCAAACTGAGTTTTCTGTTACTCAAACACAAGGCTACCATGTACAGATGTGGAGGTTGTGCACTGTAAAACTCCAGGAGGGCTCTTCAGTAGGCTGCAGGGTGGATGAGGGCCCTCGCAACCCAGCTTACACATGCTGAGCTGTGCCCACTGCAAGGGCTTGGAACTCGCTGGACCTTCTGCCTGGCACATCCATCTGCATGGTTGGCTCCTTCTTGATCATCCCCTGAGCAAATATCCCACAAAGCGCTGATCTATACCAAACAGAACTGGCTACAGAATTCACAGAGCCCAGCACAAAATGAAAATAAGCTCAGTTTCACCTTAAATATTATTTTTCCAGAAGGGTCCTTCCTAACCACCCAAGCCCAAGAAACCTCATCAGTGTGTGAAGGCAAGCTAAGGACCCCTTTTCCTTTCCAGGTAAAAACACAGCATTTTAAATTACAATTGACACAAAGATCCTTGGTTCCACTAGCACTGTCATTTTAGGCTGAACATCCCATCAACATAAAAGGTTTTGTGTTTCTCTTTAATGAGGTTTTGGGCAGGTTCTCATTTTTTTTTAATAAATTGGCCCTGAAGGCGAGGACAGGCCTCTTAAGCTGAGGAGAACTTTGGTGTTCAAAGATCAAAAAGCCCTATTACAGCATTATAAATTGAAAAAGGATACCACGGTTGGATTTTTTTCCTAATAAAAAAACAACAATGCACATTTTATGGAAATGAGTTCACGTGAAATAATGAATTCAATTACATTTTATATTTAAAAATTTTTTAAGGTTATTTGTTTATTTTGAGAGACAGCACAAGTGGAGGAGGACAGAGAGAGGGAGAGAGAGAATCCTAAGCAGGCTCTGCACTGTCAGCACAGAGCCAGATGTGGGGCTTGAACTCCCCAAACTGTGAGACCATGAGGAGCTGAAACCAAGAGTTGGACGCTTAACCGACTGAGCCACCCAGGCGCCCCTCAATTGTATTTTAAAGTTTAGTAGAAATTGCAGGGTTCCTAATTGGTTAGCATATATTTCCCTCTGTCTTTGGAAGTTCAAGTTTTTGCTTTGATAAACTAAAGCAAAATCATTTAAGTATAATTTCATCATCCTTGAAAAGTCAAAGTTTTGTTGTTTGCAACACTGTGACCTTTCTTATTTAAAACACAGGCAGTTCAAAATATATTTATTGCTTTCATTCACGAGACATTTATTAATGTTGGATGATAAAGTTCCACACATGATATGTGACTCAGATAAAAAGGATGTGGAGAACTGCTTCTTTAAATATAAAAGCTTCTCACCTTGTTATGAGCTTTTCTCCTACTCCCAGGAACCCAGTACACTCAGCCTAAATAACAGGAGAAGTAAAAAGTTTGAGGCTCTGTGACAGTGAGATAAGGCAAGAACATGCAATTTTCAGAGAGACTGCCATTCCCACCATCATCCTCTGGCTAGGCAATGCCATCTGGGGCTTCAGATATGGTTTTCTAAAGTGAATTACCCTTGGGTTACTGCCAGAAGCAAAGTAGGAAAAATGTAACTTCCTAAAATCACTCGTAACCAAGGGAGAAATAAGTTTCTGCCCCCAATTTTGCTAATTTTGTAAGCAACTATTAAAAAAATAAAGAGAGAGAAAAGAAACAGGCTTAAGAATGATGAGTTTATACTTGGGTAAAATAATGAAAGCAAAAAGAAAACATGCATAAAGTGCCCCACTCAAGATGTTTAGTCCTAGATTAAATTATGAAGGAAGCAAACCGGATTTCCTGCCTTCTTGTCCCACTTGCTTTCAGAAAAGTATCTGATAAACTCATTTATACTAAGGTATAAATGACTAACAATGATTAATGGATTACTTTCTATAGGAGTATTTGCTTTATTTAAAATTTTTTTTCAAATATTTGTTTATTTTTGAGAGAGACACAGAGACAGAGCGTGAGCAGTGGAGGGGCAGAGAGAGAAGGAGACACAGAACCTGAGGCAGGTTGCAGGTTCCAAGTTCCAAACTGTCAGTACAGAGCCCAACTCAGGGCTCCAACATATGAACCGCGATATCATGACCTGAGCCGAAGTCAGACACTTAACTGACTGAGCCACCCACACACCCCAGGAGTATTTGCTTTAAAAGTAGGAAAATAGAGTCTTTGCCAAATAGCTGACAGTGGTAGCGGTAGAATTTCAGCAGAGCCCAACGGCCATCCACAGACAAACTATTCTATCTGGAGAGAAGTATTTGCTAGTCCTTTTCATGGCTCATTCTCCATTTCCTCTCGCTCCCTCTGCCCTTCCCTCAACTCTTTGGTTTGGAATAATTTTATATTTATAGAAAAGTTGCAAAGGTATGACAGAGAGCCCCCTCAAATCTCTTACCCAGTTATTCCTATTATCAGCATTTTATATCATTATGGCATTTTTCAAAATGAAGAAACTGACATTGGTACATTAATTTGCTGCACTCTAGACTTCACTGGGGTTTCACCAGTTCTCCAGTAATGTTCCGTTTCTGTTTGATCCGATGCAGAACTCCACATTGCATTTAGCCTGTAAGAGGCGAGGGTCTGGTTCTATGTCTCTGGCCTCTCTGAGTTGCCCCAGACTGACACCTGCCTAAAAACTGTCACTCAGCATTTCACTTGTGTTCTGATAGGAGTCTCAAACTTACACTTCCCACACCGAACTCTTGACTTGTGCCTTGAACCTGCTCCTCCCCTGTTGCTCAGGCCAAAAATCTTAGAATCACTTTCTACTCCCCTCTTTCTTTTCTACCGCACATCCAACCCATTGGCAAATCCAGCTCTGCCTTTGAAGACACCCTGATTCTAACCGCCTGTCATTCTATCCACTGCCATCCTCCTGGTCCAAGTCACCATCTTGCAACCTGCTTCTGCCCTTATCCTGCCCCTGCCTTCCCACCCCCCCCAACTTATTATCAACATAGGGATACTTTTTAAATGTAAGTCTGATCATGTCAGTGTTTTTCTTGAACCCTCCAATGGCGTCTGTTCTTAAAACAGAATCCGAAGCCATTACTGAGACTACGAGGTGCTGTATGATCTGCTTCCTGCCCTCGCTCTCTGTCATAATTCCCTACCATGCTCTCTCCCATCTACTCCACTCCAGCCACATACGCCTCCGTGCTCTTTCTTTGATTTACGAGGCATGTTTTGCCTCAAGGCCTTGTATAGCTATTGCCTCTGCTTGGAATATTCTGCTCCTAGAAGGCTGCCTGACTCGCAGGGCAGGGAGATAAGGTGGCTTAGCAAGGTAGGGGGACCAGCTCCTCCAGGTTTTCCAGGGACTGTACTGATTTTAAAAGTGAAAAGCTCTGTATTCCAGGAATACAAAGCTCTGTATTCCAGGAATCCCTGCAGTTCCTGGCAGACCGGGACAATTGGTCACCTAGCACGGTAGTTGTGTGTGGGGACGTTGCAGAGGGTGGGTTGCAGGCATTTATTTATTTTTTTAATTAAAAAAATTTTTTTTAATGTTTTTATTTATTTTTGATACAGAGAGAGACAGAGCATGAGAGGGGGAGGGGCAGAGAGAGAAGGAAACATAGAACCGGAAGCAGGCTCCAGGCTCTGAGCTAGCTGTCAGCACAGAGCCTGATGCAGGGCTCGAACCCACGAACATGAGATCTGACCTGAGATGAAGTCGGCAGCTTAACCGACTGAGCCACCCAGGCGCCCCGGGTTGCAGGCATTTAATACAGTGGTCACAGAAGGTCTCATGGACAAGGAGACTTTGGGCAAGGGCTTGACAGAGGCAAGAGATTGGGTTTGCCGTTCCTTAATGCATGACTCCTGGGGGCCAGTCTATAGAATCTGTTGAGCACAGATAAAGGAAACCCCAATAGTTATCAAGAATACATCTTAAAATGTTGTTTTTAATGACTGAACTCTCAGATTTTATGAGATCTCTAGTGGTCAATGAGGCTTTGGAGCCCAGTAAACTCGGAGTCTTGGCTGTGCTGCATGACCTTGAACAAGTTACTTAATTTTTCAAAGCCTGATTTCTCTCACTTGTAGGATGAGGATTATAAAAACCTCAAGGGTTATTATAAAGATTAAAAGAGTTATTATATATAAAGTCTTTTGAACCCTTCTGGCAGATAATGAACACTCAATTATGGTGCATTATTTTTTTTTCTCACTATGTTTTTGGTGGGGCATCAATATTCTTCAATTTAGGTGCTCTTGTGTGTAGGACCCGAGGATACTCAAGACCTATGCAAGGGAATTGGGGAGAAAGGCCATAAGAGAGGGGGTGTGAAAAATAAGAGTTAATTTAGGTACTTATTTTTAAAGGATTTCTGAGATTGTTGTACATTTACATTCAGTTGTAAGAAATAATAGGGACCCCATCCACCCTTCCCCCAGTTTCCTTCAAAGGTGACTCCTTGTGTTACTACAGCACGATGTCCCAGCCAGGAAATTGCTGTTGATACAGTTCCTGGTAGGTACTTACCATTTTCTTATTGAAACCAAGACTGTCATTTTCATGGGGTTAAATGATTGGTGTTTCCATGTTGGGGGCTGGGGTGCCGTGGGCCAAAGATGATAGTTAAGAATTCACTGCGACGCTGGACTGTCGCACCGGGGGCCTCACCCTGCTCTCTTTGCTCCACTCCACGGTAAAGCACAGACTGCGCTTCTGATAGGATCACTCTTAGCAGTGTCCTCTTCTGTCTTGAGCATAATCACAGCCTTATTTACCCAGTGTTTACCATGGCCACAGGCTCTGTGCTAAATGCTTTTCTTGCATGATCTCAGTCTTTACGACAGCCCTATGAGGTAGAAGATGATACAGTCCCCGTTTCATGGATGATGAAACAGATCTAGTAAGGTGAACCAACTCCTAGACGTAGGAAGGCTAGGATTAAAACACAAGACCGCCTGATTCCAAGGCTGTTCTTACCCACCCACATATCCCTCTTACACTCACAGCAGAATGTAGTGGAAAGAAACTGGGTTAACTGTGGCCTATGAGAGGTGTTTTCTTTCCTTTCTCAATGAATTCACAATTGAGTTGGGGAGGCAGAATATGAAAACATACATGATCATACAATGCAGTGCGTGGAAAGGACCGATCCAATGTGCTCCAGGAACCCAGGAGGCAGGGCAGTTGGGAGATGTTTTCTGTGGGAAGCAGATGAGTGAGATAAGCTGGGCCGTGAATGTGGGCCCAGACTTAGCACACGTGAGCTCTGGAGGAGCTCACATGCTATGGCACCCTTATTTTCTTTCCCCCTACCTTCCCACCTTCCCACATTTCCCTCATCCCCTTCAACCACACAGAGATGGGTGGACTTTCTTCAGAGCACATGAGAATCCTCAAGCAAACACATGTAGCGTGCTCACAGCATCACTGTTCTGAGTCCCTGTTCCAAGTTTTACACGCAGTAACTCATTCAATCCACACAACAACCTGTAACACTGTTGTTAGCCCCATTTTACAGATGAGGATATTAGGGCACAGAGAGGTTAAGGAATTTGCTAAGGTCATCCAGTTACTGAGGGCCAGGATCTGAACCCAGACTGGGTCTAGACTCATTACTTCTGACCTTGGTGCTCCAATATAATTTTTGCTTTCTGGTGTGCAAGCCTTGGCAGAGGTCCTGTCCTCTACTTTGCAAGTCCTTTTCACACATCTCTATTTAGAAAGTCTCCCCAATCAAAACGCAAGTTAAATAGCTCAACAGCAGTCGCCATAAGGGGAGCAAGCACTTTCTGAACAACAGACTTCTGTGATTGGCCTAGCGCCCAGTGATTCACATTTCGTTTTCACAACGATCCTACGAGGTTTTTATAAATGAGGAAATTGAGCCTTGGAGACATTAAGTAACTTGCTCAAAGGCTGCGGTTCCCATCCAAAACCTAAGCCTGCCTCTCTGTAGCTCATGTCTCAAATCACTCCCTTCATTGAAGCCTTCCACCCTCCCAACAGTCTCGCCTGTCCCTGCTCTGCACCGGCCACATGCACACATGGCCTTGATGATCCTCTCACTCACATGCCTCTTCAGCCAAAGGTGGCCCCAAGTGTCTGGAACCACAGGGCACGCTTTATAGGACATAGAAACTCTCAAGATACTAAAGCTGGAAAGCACCCAGAGATATTCAGACCCACTAACTCACCCCAGGCAGAGTCTCCTACAATGACCATTCGTTCATTCATTCCTTCAGCACTGACCACCTGCGATGTGCCAAGGATGTCCCAAATAATGGGGATATAGCAATAAACAGAAGGGGCCAAATTCTTCATCTCCAGGAGATTCTACTCTAGTTGAGGAAGATTAACAATAAGCAAGATAAAAAAGTAAAATATACAGGATGTTAGGTGTTGCTATATGCTACAAAGAAAAAGTGCAGAAGGGGAGGCAGCGGATGGTGTGTATGTGTGTGAGACAGGCGCACAGACAGGTCTTCGGTTGGCTGTCGGTAGCCTCTCTGAAAAGCATTTCTTCCTCAAACGTCCGTCATCCACCATTTGCTTATATGTCTGCTACAGAGAGGTCGATCCCTTAAAAGGCATTCATTCCATTTTTAGAAAGCTCTAATTGTTCTGAAGTTTTTTTAATCTTCTCCTATGACTTCTACCTTTTGCCCTGAGTTCTGCCTTCAGTTAGTTACTATACCCAGCAAGCCTAACCTACCTCCTAGGACAGATAGCCCCTCCCCTGCTCAAGGACAGTTGTGTTTCCTTCAGGTAGTTTCCCCAAAACCTTAATATCCTTAGTTCCTTCAGCTGCTTCTTGAATGACAGAGTTTTCATTCCTACCCCACAGGTGACTGCCCTCCTTTCAATGCACTGCCCTTTATCTAAGAAAGTAACGTAAGTTGATCAATGCAGAATATTCCAGAGTATTGCTCCCTGAATATGATCTTAATACTATGTCAAAGCAAAACATATTCTTTAAGTTTTATTCATTTATTTTGAGAGAGAGCGAATGAGCGAGCATGAGTGGGGGAGGGGCAAAAAGAGAATCCCAAGCAGGCTCTGCACAGCCAGCATGGAGCCTGATATGGGGCTTGAACTCATGAACTGAGAGATTGTGATCAGAGCCAAAACCAAAAGTTGAATGCTTAACTGACTGAGCCACCCAAGCCCCCTAAAACGAAACATATTTTTAAGCTCTATCCTAATGAGAGCTCAGCCTCACTGGGGCGAGTCAGTCTAACATCTTCAGAACCAGGAAGCTGGGGGGGGCGGGTCCTGGGGCCAGTGGAGGGGCAAGGCTTTCCTTTCTCTGTGGGCTTACATCCAGTGGGAGATTCCTAGAAGGAGGTAAGAAATGGAGTCCAAGGTGAAGAGCGCAGTGAGAGGAAGCACCTGTCCTTGGTGGTGGGCAGAGGTCCTGCCAGGTGAGCAAAACACACTGTGGAGGGAGGGTGCGAAAACCAAACAGCTGGTCGCACTCTGACTTTCCTACTTAATTAGAAGATGTTTACAGAGTAAGGGAATTAACCCTTTGCGTTATATGGTACAACTACTTTTTTTCCAGTTGGCCATTTGGCTGTTTACTTTGTTTATGGTATATTTTTCTTTAAAAAAATTTTTTTAATGTTTATTTATTTTTGAGAGAGAGACAAGAGTGTGAGCAGGGGAGGGGCAGAGAGAGAGGCGGGGGGGATACAGATTCTGAAGCAGGCTCCAGGCTCTGAGCTGTCAACATAGAGTCTAACACGGTACTCAAATCCATGAACTGTAAGATCATGACCTGAGCCAAAGCTGGATGCTTAACCAACCAAGCCATCCAGGTGCCCCTGTTTATGGTATATTTTTCTATGTAGAGAGTTTTCTTTTTTGAGTGGTCAAATGTATCCATCTTTTCATTTTCAGCTTTTTCCTTAAAAGCCTTCTCCATTCTGACCTTATAAAAACCATCTCCCACATCATCTCTTCAACTATTTGTATGATTTTGCTTTTTACGTTTAAATCTTTGATCCATCTGAAATTCATTCTGATACACCATTTATTATTCACTGTACATGCCAGCCACAATGTTTGGCATTTTATACACATTACCTTATTTAATGATGACAATTATTATGATACCAATGGGGAATTATACCAACAGGGACACTGAGGCTTAGCAAGATGAGCTCAGCCAAGATCATACATCCAGTAAGTGTCAGAAGAGAACCTTGGTCAGCCTGAGTTCAATGTGTATGCTCTTCTCTGTAATATTTATGAGCGGCATCCTGTCATCTGGAAATTCCCAACTTCATTTCGGGAAAGGTTTTGTTGAGTATGTGATGATTACTGCCCATTCCATGAGGTAGAGAGGACTGGGAAGGCACATGGAGGCAGGCTGCTGATTGTCATCTGAAGTCACTTTCCAGTAGGGCAACCGACTTAGGCCCCTGCCTGGAAGCTGAGGATCCAAATTGTTCTCTTAGCAAAAGGATGGGTTATTAGATTAAGTTATATCGAGTAGGCAGAACTGTGACTATCAAATCCATGAATGTAAGAGTCTCTTGAATTTCCCTTGTTACAGGACAGTACAGATCCCAAAGTTTGGATGAGGTCCAACCTGCAGGTAGAACGTAATTACTGAAATTTAGCAATTCTTAGGTACACATCTCTTCACATCTAACATCTCTGGAATTAAGATGCATCTTCTGATCCATGGTATTTCATCATTGCTGCTGGCCAGGCACCAGACATGAAATAGCAGAGGCTGCCTGCATATGTACCAACCTGCTTTATATTACTAATGGCACAAATGGGCAACAGCCACCCATCAACTTCTCATTCAACAAACAATTTAAGGACCATTTCAGGAAGTAATAAAATTCCAGTTGTTTTCTGAAATCCTCTGTTGATACCTTCTAAAAAGATAAAGGACTTGTATTGAAACAGGGAGTAGATGGGGCAGCTGTTGGCTTGAAGAAAATCCTTGAAGGAACTCTTTAAATAAATGCTGCATCACTGATGTTCCTGGTGGCACAGAGGACAATTGTGCTTGGAAAAAACAAGACATATAAACCCAACTTTGAAGTGAGATGCATTTCAGACTAGGGCTCCAAATGAAACATTTGGGGATACGTTAACCTATTGATTTCTCTTATATTTTCCTTCTGTGCTATGCACAATTGATGTGATAGAATCTATTAAACTTCTTTTGTAGCAACTCATAATCAATTAACTTAAAAAGCTAATTTCAGCATCAGCAATAGTGACTTCAACCTGCATTCCTGGCTATATACTGATAGAAATAACCTATTGAACAATTTTCAGAGAAATAGCCAAGTCCATGATCCTGGAAATCCTCCCAAGTCCTAGACCCTGAAGCATGAGGAATTTTTCTTGTAGTGATCCTAAGATGGAAGACTAAGTCCTTTCACTTCGAGGTTCTTTGCCTTTGTGCCTCCAATCAAGTCTGATGATGCTTCTGCACGGGCTTTCTGTTGAGGCTGGTTAGTGTGACTCTAATTCCATGAATCCCCCTTTCTGACTCCACGGGTGTCTTTCTGGTGTCCTTAAAAACCTCCTGAAGCCAAGACTACACTGTACATTAACTAACTTGAGAATTAAAAAACAACAACAAAAACAAAATACAAAAAAACCCAAAAAGCCTGTTCCTGGGTGAGAGCTAACAGCTGCAAGTCGGGAGCTGCAATGACCCCCACATCTGCCTCAAAGAACCATTACAGTTCAAGTGGTTCTTTCAATTATCACAAAATAAAAATGCTAGGTGCTATGAAAACCCTGTGTCCTAGTTTCATTGACAACATTCCCTCCCCATTTCTCAGTGGTTCCAAGTCCTGGTGCATCTTGTAATCAATGACGTCTCAGATTAGATGAAATAGGGTGGCCTCAGCTTTGGGGAGGTGGAGGTCAGAGAGTCAGTGAGAGAAGTACATGAGGTCATTTGGCCGTTGTTGCATATTTATCATATTGAGCTCAAACTGTAGGAGACTGACTATGTCAATGGATCTAATGATTTTCCTAGCTTTCCACATTTTGTACTATGCTCCTAAGGAGGGTGTTCCTAATTGTACTTACTTTCGTAACCAGGGTATAGGATTTTACCATGGTCCTTATTAAATTTCATCTTGCTGGCTCTGGCCTGTGATTCCCACCTGCCAAGAGCATTCTAGATCATGATTCTCTCATTTGCAGTATTAGCTATCTTCTCTCTAGCTTTCTGACATCTATAAAATTGATAAGCACAACTTCTAAACTTTATCTAATTCACCAATAAAATTGTTGAGCAAGTCTGGTACATTTTTGTAGACTCATGGCAGGCATTAGTGATTCCCTCCAGTTGGCATGAATCTACAGATTAACACTTTCTATACAGGCCTTTTACCCAGTTGTAAGTCCACCTTTCTGAAATATAGTGCAATTGTTAGGTGCCCAAGCTTTGATCTCAGAGTAGACCCCTCAAACCCGAGCTATATGATCCTGAGCAAATTACCTGATTAATCTCTGCTTAGTTTCCTCATCTGTAAACTTTTTTTTTTTTTTACTTTGTAGGGATCGGTTTGAGGATTAAACGAATTAATACTCACAAAATGGTTAGCACTATTCCTGTCATATAGTGGGTTCTCAATAAATAATAATGATTCTACCAATTTTCTCAGATTTCTCAGTCTTGCTCAAAGCATATCATGAGACACTGTGTCAACTGCCTAGGAAAACTCAATATAAACTAACTTCATCATTCCACTGTTTTAGCAGACTTATGAAAAAAAGAAGAAGAAGAAGGGGTGCCTGGAGGGCTTAGTCGGTTAAGTGTCTGACTTTGATTCAGGTCATGATCTCACATTTCATGGGTTCGAGCCCATGTCAGGCTCTGTGCTGACCATTTGCTCAGAGCCTGGAGCCTGCTTCTGATTCTGTGTCTTCCTCTCTCTCTGACTGTCTCCCACTCACGCTCTCTCTCTCTCTCTCTCTCTCTCTCTCAAAAATAAATAAATGTTAAATAAATAAATAAATATTTAAAGAAAGAAAAAGGAAATGGGCCAGTTTAGTATGTATAGGTTTTTTTTTAATAATTTATAACTATTTTCAATAAGGAGTTGATGCAGCTAAAAATGAAAGGCCACATATAGGTTTATTTGTAGTAACTCCTAGCTGACTCTTCATGATCAACACTGCATTTTTAAGTGCTTACAAACACTGTTAACTATTTACAAAGTTTTGCTGGGAATCCATATAAAACTGACAATTATATATTTTCTCAAATCCCCCCTTTTGCCACATAATGGCAACCAATATTTTCCTATCCCCAAGTTTCTAGTGATTCTGCCATTCTCTAGGACTGCTTAAAGATTGATGTTGATGTTCATATGACCACATCTGCAAGTTACTTTATTATCCTAGATGTGTTTCATAGGATTTGCAGAACTAAAGTCATCTGAGGCAGCTGGTACTCTCTTAGCATCTCCTCGCTTATCTTGGACGTCATTTCCTTGTAGCTGTCGTCGTTCTGTCCATGAGAGTGGTGCTGTGAATCCTGAGAGCACAGTCCCAATCACAGAACCTGTTAGAAGCGCATATTCCCAGCCTGCTGCTCCCAGAGATTCAGGCTTAGTACCTCTAAGGTGGGAGCTGACAATACACTTTTTAACAAACATTCTCATGCACTGCCTTGTAGAAACACCTTACATAGTGGAAAATTATGGGAAGTTATTCAGTAATTATGATTTTTCTTGTAATGGTCTTATACAATGTTCTTACGTTAGCATTACATATCTCTCCCAAGAATTGATCTTCGTTTTTTTTTCTTAAGGGGAGGGGGGTAGGAGTAGAAGAGGATGAGCGAGAACCTTAAGCAGACTCCAGGTTCAGCACAGAGCCTGACACATAGCTCAGTCTCACCATGACATCATGACCTGAGCCCAAGTCAAGAGTTGGACACTTAACTGCCTGAGCCCCTCTAGATGCCTGAGTTGATCATAGTCTTACCTGGTTCATGGTTTTAATATAAATATACCTTATAAAAAGCCTTTTGTTTAGCATTTCTCATAAGCCTCATATTATCCTGGATTTTGATCTTTCTGAATGACTCACAAAGCCAGTGTTTTAAAAAATTATTCTCTTGTGAATGAAAAAAAAGATGTGGTGTGTGTGTGTGTGTGTGTGTGTGTTGTATACACACAATGGAATACAACTCAGCCATAAAAAGGAATCAGGACCTGCCATCTGTGACAACATGGATGGACCTAGAGGGTATTACGTCCAGTGCCAAAGAAAGACAACTCCCATATACTTTCACCTATATGTGGAATCTAAAAAGCAAAACAAAATAAACAGACAAAAAAACTCTTAAATACAGAGAACAAACTGCTGGTTGTCAGAGGGGAGGTGGATAGGGGGATGGGCAAAACAAATGAAGGGGATTAAGAGCTACAAACTTCCAGTTATAAAATAAATAAATCACAGAGGTAAAAAGTATGGCATAGGGAATATAGTCCATATATTGTAATATTATTGTACGGTTATTGCATGGTGACTACCCCTACTGTGGTGAGCACGGAGAGAGATAGAGAATCATTGAATCAATATGTTGTACACCTGAAACTAATATAACAATGTGTGTTAATTATACTTCAATAAAAAATTAAAAATAATAAAGTTAGTTGTTCTTGGTTATGGGCCTTACTTGTCATTGTTTCCCCCTCTCTCTCCACTGGTACAGTTTCATTATTGGCTATTTCACACTGTATTTTCATTGTTTGTTCATGTGTCTGCCATTTATTATAATTTTGTAAAGTCAGAAACCATGTTTCCTTTATTGAAAATGAAAGACAATAGAAAACAAATAAAAAATCTGCACTTTACATTCAATGAATATTTAATGAACTAAGTCAAGGATAACAAATATTTGAGAGGCATGTTGCACTCTCTGTCCTGTATCAGGGCAGACATTGCCAATGGATCATAGAGCTCTTTCCTCCTGGGCCTGGAAGCAGTTTCAATGTTCTTCAAAACATGGTTTTGCAGGGGCGCCTGGGTGGCTGTTTGCTTAGTGGCTGACTCTTTATTTTGGCTCCAGTTGTGGTCTCACAAACTGTGAGCCCCATGTCAGGCTCTGTGCTGATGGTGTGGAGCCTGCTTGGGATTCCCTCTCTCTCTCTCTCTCTCTCTCTCTCTCTCTCTCTGTCCTTCCCTACTCACACATATTCATATTCTCTCTCTCTTTCTCTCTCTCTCTCTCTCCCTCTCCAGACTCTCCCTCTCACTCAAATAAATTCTTAAAAAAACATGGTTTTCCATCAAATCAACCAAAATCGGCTTGCAAAATGAAACCTATTTTGCCAATTCTAAATAAAATGCGAGTCCTTTCTCTGCAGTTCAGTTGTTAACTGACTGTGACATAAAAAAAAGAAAGAAAACTCACAAATATAAATCAAGTACTTAAAAAGTCAAGATGGTATGATAAATACTAAGGGAAAATAACATTGGAAGGTTATGAAGCATCCAGTATCTCACAAAAAGTGGGGTTTTCCAGCTTCTGAGACTCCAGAATGATACCAATGATACAATAATGAGAATGATACCAAACTCCGACTCTCATCTCACGGGACCAGCAGAATCTAAAGCCTTTTAAGTAATAATTCTAATACACCACAGAAACAGGGATTTTGGTAGGATCCAAAATCAATGTGTAAGTTGATATCCCTGCCTTCAACATCAGGAGGCAAGGGAAGCATTTTTTGTGCTAAAAGGGAGGTGAACATAAGCAAGACCATCTGGGAGAATTTTCTCTCCTTTGACTCCCTTCACTTCCCCTTCCTTATGCTCCCCTTGAACCCTTATTATTTTTTTTTAATTTTATTGATTTTTGAGAGAGAGAGAATGAGTGGGAAGGGGCAGAGAGACAGGGAGGCAGAGAACCCAAGCAGGCTCTGAGCAGTCAGCACAGAGTCCCCTATAGAGATTGAACTCACGAACTTTGAGATCATGATCTGAACCAAGAGTTGGATGCTTAACCAACTGAGCCATCTAGGCGCCCCTGATCCCTGATTATTATCTATCACTTATCAATCTTGAAATTCCCACTTTGTTCTGATAGAGTTCTTTTTTGTGTATCTATACAACCTGCCCAACGTGGGGCTGCTTTGACGTAGAGCCAAACCCTCTCTATCTCTTTCTCTCAAACATGGCCACTGCACTTGTTTCCTCTTAATTCCTACTGTAGAACTCAGTGATACTGAGAAAAACAGCTCCTCTTTTAACTCCTAGATTGAAGGCCAAAGGATGGTAAGGTACATGTAGGGTATTTATAAGCTCTGAATTTTCTGGCGTCAGTCTCAGAGGGAAGTTAGATTTTAAGAGGCCATAGTACACAAATGCTTACTTATCACACGTTGTTAGTGAGTGTCTCCAGATTGGGGGAAAAATTACCATAAAGGTAATTTTTATTTTTATTTATTTATTTTTTTAGTTTTTCAGGTTAAATTCTAGTTAGTTTTATTATATAGTGTCATGTTTTCAGGAGTAGAATTTAGTGATTCATCACTTATATATAAAACCCAGCATAAAGGTAATTTTTCACATTAGTTCCTGATAAGTATAGAAAATGTATTAAAGAATCACATCTGTGTCTGCCTTCAGAAATAGCTTCACCGGTCTGATGGTGCTGTAGGATCAGCACCGAGAACATGGGTGTTTGTTTGCAATGCTGTGAAGAAGTATGACGAGCCTCCCATGAGCTGGTGTTGAATGTTGGGCTAATGTCTCCATTATGCCTTTTCTTGACCTTTTGGACATGTTTTTATAGTCCTATCTACTCTCCACTCATGGAGCCACCAGATGCCATTCCTGGCTCTTATAAAGAGCCCACCTTTCAAAATATATGTTTTCTTTCAAGTTATTACTTCTCAGAGTTTATGGACTAGAAACCCAGAGAATGAGGTTTCTTTGAATGGTGTATGAAATAAGAGTTAATCAACACTGAATGAGGCCTTAAGAACTTTCTGATGAATAAATTGAACTATGTAGTCATTTTTTACTTACTCTTAGATTCTTGGTGGTTGTTCACTGGAAAAGTAACTTCTGGATAGAATGTTGCAATTCTAAAATAATTTAGTAGGGGTTAGAAAATTTAATTTAATTTTTTTGGGGGGAAAACATTTCTTAGAAAATTTTAAATGTCCCTAAAGAGCTTTATGTAGTTCAATTTTTATAGTCTATTTAAGGGAATCATGAAATGATTCTTTTCCTGAAGTATAAAAGACTTTAAAAACATATGGTTGCTTTTCCATATGTTAACTGTCTTAGAGCAGGTCATGTTGGTTTTTTAGTTTCTCAGTGTGCAGTTCAACCAAGCTCAGGAAGATGAAGGAAGGACTTCCAGTGCAGGAATAAGACAGGATAGGGATGAAACCAACCTCCCACTAGAAACAACCAAAACTGCTGACCAAAAAAAACCCCAAAACAAAAACAATTTATTTTAATTCTTAAAAGCATCACAGATCTGGCAGGTTAGTAAGAATGCAAATCCCAAATCAAAGGGAAACACTATCTCTGAAATTTAAGTGGCACCCTAAAGCTATTTTTGAACTAAGGGCATTTGCCAATTTAGGCCAATTTGAACTTAGTTTTAAGAGCTTCTCAGGACAA
Source organism: Suricata suricatta (assembly GCF_006229205.1). NCBI lineage: Eukaryota > Metazoa > Chordata > Mammalia > Carnivora > Herpestidae > Suricata > Suricata suricatta. Next base: position 43,942,910 of record NC_043714.1, read on the forward strand.
AGGGGACAGGATCAAAGCTCAGGGCCTGCCCTTCCCCTCACTAATATGGGTCAAACCCTCAGGTGCGGGGTGAAACTGAATGTAAATGTAGCTCCCCCACTAAGGCCCAGGAGATTACAGGACGAGTTGCCCTTATGATGAGCAGAGCAGGACAGGTGATAATGGTAGGAACATATTCTGACAAGTGCAAGTTGGTACTTTTGCCAAAGTTCTTATCACTTTGATGACCAATAAATAAATAAAAACAAAAAGAAATCATATAACCCTTTCAAATTGTGAATTTAGTTTAAAGGCAAATGAAAGGTTTTTTTTTCTGGAGGAAGTTTAAGTCATCCTAGATTTCAAAGAATTCCCTTGAAATAAAATTTCAAAGACAACAAGCAGCATATAGTCAAAAATAGCTAAGCCTAAAAGGACAAGCCACAAAGAATGAGAATTGGATAAAAAGAGGCCTCCAAAGATTTTGGAATTACTAGATAGAATCTGTAATACCAACTATGTTCATTAAATTTAAAAAAAAGAAAGAAAATATATGTGCAGAAAGGAAATAATATAAAGTGACCTAGCATATTTGAAAAAGAAATAAATAGAACTCAAGGTAAAAAAAATATAATAACCAAAGTTAAAACCTCAGTAGATATACTCAGCAGTTTAGACACAGCTGAAGAGAGAATTAGAAAACTAAAATATGGATCAGAAGAAATTATTCAAGAGTATATATAATACATAGACACAACAAACCAAATTTAAAAAGAGAGATTAGGAGATATGAAGAACAGAATGAAAAGATATAGTATTCATTTAATCAGACCCCTAAAAGGAGAGGAGAGAAGGGCTTGGATAAAGATAATATTTAAAGAGATAATGGCTCAGAATTTTTCAGAACTGATCAAAGATATCAATCCAGGGGCACCTAGGTGGCTAGTTGGTGAAACGTCTGACTTCGGCTCAGGTCATGATCTCACTGCTCATGGGTTCGAGCCCCATGTCAAGCTCTGTGATGACAGCTCAGAGCCTGGGGCCTGCTTCAGATTCTGTGTCTCCCTCTCTCTGCCCCTCCCCCACTTGCACTCTATCTCTCTCTCAAAAATGAATAAATGTTAAAAAAAAAGATATCAATCCACAGGTGCAAGAATAAGGAACATGAAAAATAAAATCATATATATACCTAGACTCATCATGAAGCTTTAATAAGCCAAAGGCAAGATCTTAAAATCAACCAGAGAAAAAGATGATCTTCAAAGTAGTGACAGTAACTGATTTCTCAATAGTAACAAAGGAAGTAACAAAGGAAGCCAGAAGCAAGTGGAATGAAACCATCAATGAATGTAAGTAATTGCCAACCTAGAATTCTATACCCCACCAAAGTGTCTCAGAAATGTGGTCAAATAGAGTCATTTTAGACAGATAAAGGCTGAGAGAGCTTGCCACCAGCACGTTTTAATTTAAGAACTTTCCTTTAGGTAGAATGCAGGTGATCTCACAAGGAAGACCTGAAAAAGAAGAAGAAAAGAGCAAAGAAAATGGTAAACATGGATACATCTAAACAAACATTAGCTTTATAAAATAATGATAATAATGTCTGGAAGGACAAAACTTACAATAAAAACAAGATAGAATCAAAATATCTGACAACAAAAACATGTCTGGGAGGACTAATGGAATTTAAATGTTCAAAAGTCTTTAGAGGTGGCTCACTTGGCTAAGCATCTGACTTCAGGTCAGGTCATGATCTCATGGTTCATGGGTTTGAGCCCCGTGTCAAGCTCTGTGCTGACAGCTCAGAGCATGGAACCTGCTTCCAATTCTATGTTTCCTTCTCTCTCTGCCCCTCCCCTGCTCGTGCTCTGTCTCTCAAAAATAATAAATAAATGTGAAGAAAAAGGTTTTACAGTCTTTGAATTATGTGGGGAAAAGGTAAAGGTATTGATTATTTTCAGACTTTAAGTTAAGGATGTATATTAAGTTACGAGATAATCACTAAAAAATAGTATATAATTTTCATACTAGCAGAAGGAAATGAATGGAATAATCTTTTTAAGGTTTTTGTTTGTTTTTGTTTACTTTTATCAATCCAAGAAGAAAGAAAGGAAAGACAACACATAATAAATGGGATAAATATAAATGAGATGGCAGTTTTAAATTCCAATTACTGAGCAAAGGAATATATACCACATGATTCCATACATATAAAGTTAAAAAAAACACATACCTAAAGGAAATTACTTTGGAGCTGTGAATAAGCTGGATAATGGCCCCCCCAAAATGCCCATATCCTAATTTTTGGAACCTAAAAATATGTTCCCTTACATGGCAAAATGAACTTTGCAAATGTGACTAAATTGAGAATCATGAGATAGGGAGATTATTCTGGATTATCCAGTTGAGCTCAATGCAATCACAGGGGTCCTCTTTAAGAGGGAGTAGGAGACTCAGAGTCATAGAAGAAAACAGAAGCAGAGGGCAGAGAGGCAAGAAGATGACATGCTGCTGTCTTTCAAGATAGAGGAAGGGGCTATAAGTCAAGCAATGTAGGCAACCTCTAGAAGCTGGAAAAGGCAAGATAATGGATTCTTTCCTAGAGCCTCTAGAAGGAGCCCAGCCCTGTAGAGCCCTAGACTTCTGATCCCTAGAACTGTTAAGATATTTTTAAGCCACTAAATTTGTAGTAATCTGTTATAGCAGCAATAGGAAACTATTGCAAGATATATTTCAAATTAAAAAAAAATTTTTTAATGTTTTTTATTTATTTTTGAGAGAGAGACAGCATAAACAGGGCAGGGTCAGAGAGAAAGGGAGACACAGAATCCGAAGCAGGATCCAGGCTCTGAGCTAGCTGTCAGCACAGAGCCTGATGTGGAGCTTGAACCCATGAACTGTGAGATCATGACCTGAGCCGAAGCTGGACATTCAACCGACTGAGCCACTCAGGTGCCCCAAGATATACTATTTTTAATGTTTATTTATTTTTGAGAGAGAAAGAGAGAGCACAAGCTAGGGAGGGGCAGAGAGAGAGAGATACAGAATCCAAAGCAGGCTCCAGGCTCTGAGCTACCAGCGCAGAGCCTGATGCAGGGCTCAAACTCATGAACTGTGAGATCATGACCTGAGCCCAAATCAACCAACTGGGCCACCTGGGCACCCCTATCTATACCTCATCTCTACCTATATTTGTATATATGGGAAAGCAACAATAAAAGCGAGGAAATGATTCTCCCGAAGTCAGGATGGTGGTTCCCCCAGTGCTCAGGAAGAGAGAGTAGAGGCCCTGGCAGTCCTCCTTCCTGACATGGGTGGAAGTTATGCATGTAATGATTATTCTGAATCCATACATGTTTTATGTGCTGTTTTCTGTAATGGCAAATATTTCATAATAAAACACATAAAAAGTAGAAATAAAGACCAGGAAGCCTGGAATTAAATATTTACGGACTATTTAATTAACAATGAGTTTCTAATAATTAAGAAAAAGTTTATCCAATCTGTAAAATCCCTGTTCCTTATAGTGCCTCCTAAGGCCTCTTTACATTTGACCTTTCCTCTGCTCATTAATACCCCCACATAGTTGAGAATGGAAGAAATCCAGAGGAACAAAAGCCATGTGTGGGCTGTATCACTTAGTAACTATGTAGACTTGGCAAGTTACTTAAATTCTTGGTTTCTTAAACTATAAAATGAAAGTGATAGCAATATCTTTCTCTATAGAGTTGTCCTAAGGAAGAAATGAGATGAATCACTTAGGACAATACCTATCTAAAAATGCCACTTCATTATTTCATTTATCCATCCCCTGCCCCCAAAATAATGTTTTTGGAGCACTTGCCTCATACCAGGCCCTTTGCTAGGTTTTAGGGATAGAAAGCCAAATAAATCACGGTCCCATTTTCAAAGGTTCTTAGTTTAGTAGAGGAAGCAGATGAAAAGCACCTAATTGTAATGCAGAGTTAACAGTACAATCAAGGTCTAAACAAAGTGCTGAGGCCTCATACCGAGGAGTCATTAACAGGGCCTGTGGTGGAGTAAGGGAGGGGACGAGGCAGAGAAGCCTTCCCAGAGGTAAGGTAACACTTGAAAGAGGTCATGAAGGATGAGTAGGAATTTGCCAGCTGGAGAAGATGAAGGAGGAATATTTGCATAAAGGGATTAGTACAGGGAAATGACAAATTGCTGGGTGTTAGAGTGCTGAGAAGGGAGTTGATGTTGGAATAGTCAGCTGTGGTCAGAAATCAAAAGGCCACATTGGCCATGTTGGACCGTCTTCTCCAGGCAGTGGACAGCTGTCATGATCAGGGGCTATCTTACGACAGGATGATTGAAGCCCTGCTTGGGAACTGCCATTCTGTCTCTGGGCAGATGGGTGGGAAAGATTCTGAGGACCACTATCTCCAGCAGTCCACACAAGAGGGCTTGAACCGGACCATAGCCTTAGAATGGGTAGAGGGGACATAGATTCCAGAGACACGTAGAAGATAGAACTGAGAAGACTGATAGCCTGTTGACTCAGGATGGAGGTAATTATAGATTTCTAGCTTGTGCTAATAATAATGATGATGGTAGATAATAATAGAAACTTGGTTAAAGTTTGAGGAGACCCACAGAACAGGTTGTGAGGCAAAGATAATAAGAACTTTAGTTTGCATTTACCAAGTTTGAGGTGCCTGTGAGACATCTAGGTAGAGATTTCTAGTAGAGAGTTGGGAATTTGGTTCTGAAACTTTTCTGAGGGAAATGAAATGTGGACATGGTGATTCGGAAACCATACACACATACGTGGGGGTGGAAGCCAGAGAGGTAGTGTGGGATGACCCAAGCGATCAATGTTTGTTGAATCTGCTTGGAAAGAATGCATAGAATGCTCACCTAAGTGCCATTTTCATTAGCATGTATTTTGGGCCTAAATTAAGAATATTTCCATAAAATGTCTTCCCTCTACCCAAGATCATATTGATCTCTACTTATATAGTAACTACTAATGACTTGAGTCCATGTTTAAAGCTTTGATTTAGATTGTTGGGTTTTACCAAAATCATTTAAGGACATGAGACACATGGAGAATTCTATTAGAGTATCCCGACAGGCAAATCTCATACCTGGATACTAATTAAAAGAAAAGTTTGGAGAAAATAATTTAATGTAATAGCAAGGGTTCTGAGGATGTCAAGATTTGTACTCTTCCCAGATGGATATCTGGTAAGCAATGTACAAAGATGCTCAGCATAAATAAAAGTTCCTGATGTTTAAATTTTTTTCTATCTATGCTTGTGATTTCAGTAACATGCTTCAGAATTTTCAGACCTTTTGAAGTTAGAGTCATACCATTTTGGGCCCTGGAAGGGACTTCAGAGGTCATTTGATCTAACCCTTTAAGATTTCAGATAGGGTCTAAAGAGAGAGTACCACAGCATGGCCACTCACCAGGGGACTGACCAGGTCTCTTGATCCCTAGATCATTCCTTCCTCTTCACATTATCCTTCTCAGCAGGAATCCGATCTTGCTAAAGTTTCACGATAAAAATGAACCAAACCTCAGCTGTCCAAATGAGTGGTTTTAATTTATTTATGAATTTAATGCAGATCTGTGACACTTGGAGCTAGATAAGAACAAAAAGCCAAGTGTGATTAAGATTCCTCCTTTGCCTCATTCTGTCTCAGGCTTCTTGGCAGAACGAATTACTAGAGTCCCACGACAGACCTGGAGGATAGGATGATGTTGAGAGTCTGATCTCAAGTAGAGTTGCCACATTTAGCAAATAAAACAAGAGAAGGCCTCACTACATTTGAATTTCAGACAAATAATCAATGATTTTTTTTAGCATAAGTATGTGCCACACAATATCTGGGACATACTTACACTAAAAAGGGATTCACTGTTTATCTGCAATTGGAATTTAATTGGGAGTCGGGCATTTTATCTGGCAACTCTAATCTTGAGGTCAAGGACAGACTTTCAAGTGCTTGGAGATGACTTAGGCAGATCGCATTAGACCGACTAAAGGTAGAATATGTTTTACAAAACAGCAAATTTCAAATCATCCTAGAATTGCTTTTCTTTGTGCAAAAGTAAAAGAGGTGCCATGCTGGGCCCTTGCCATCCAACCCCCACACCCAAACTGGAGTTCACTGTGAGACTGAGGTTTCATGAGATTAAGAGGGAGGCTGGAGGGGTGGGAGGCACAAACAAGTCTCCGTCTCCGTGTGTTCTAAAACGGCTATATTCTCTCCTGTGTCTTTAACAGTGCAGACGGATTTTGCAGGCACAGAATCAGAATTCATTATATAATCAGTGATTACAAAACCAAAGCTAAAATGTGGAACAAGACAATTTTCCACCACAGAAAACCATAAAACAGAACTATTCTGCAAGACGGTGCCTCACCCCGGCATCCAAGGCCAGGACCCCTGCACGTAAGCCTCATTTAACAAAAGGCTGAGCATTAAAGTCTCACCAGGCAGCGGGGAGCCTGGTCAGAGAACAGAGCTGAGTGATAAGCGCAATGAAATGCCAGCCAGTGTGTCAGCGGATTAGTGGAGTTCGGCCACACGCTCTGCGGCAGTAAGATGTCACGAAAACACTCAGAGTGATTTTCAAGTTCAGTGGCAGTGGCCACACAAGCAAGGCCAAACCCAGGCTGTGAGTCCAGGTATGGAACTACCCAGGGGTGTTCAGGTGTCCTTGGTTGGACGTGGTGGCAGTGGGAGTGGCAGTGGAGGAGAGGAGAGAGTTAGACGTGATCGGGCAAATCTGGGAAGGAACATGATTTAATTAATCAATAGAACTGCAGTGGAGCTGAAAGCATATTGGTCAAGTTACACCAAGAGCCCGGTCACACGCCTTCAGAGCAGCACAGTGAACCACAAGGTCAGGTCAGCTTTACCTTTTATTCTAAACGGGAAAGTTCTTTTAGGACTTGTGAACTTACTATTTTTTAAAAATTCCTCGTTCAGTCTTCATGTTGCCTAGAGTAAAAAATAAATTTTGCAAACCAAGCCATAGTGGAGTGAAGCACGTGGTTAATGGTAAAAATCGTATGTGACCACCGTGGTCAAAAGTCACATTAACAACCATGTTCTAAAACTTCAGTGAAGGAGGACGACGATGGTATCGCAGAGCCCACTCTGGGCTGGGGCTTTTTGGGGGGTTTTCATCATCTCAGCTCATTTTTCAATTAAATAAGTTGCTTATTATGTAAGATACGTGAAACATAAAGATGACACTTTAACCATTTCTCAGTGTCTCATTTAGTCGCAATAAATACATTCATAATGTTGTGCAATCATCACAGCTCTTCGTCTCCCGAACTTCACCATCCCAAGAGAAATTCTCTATCTGTTGAGCAATAAGTCCTCATTTCTCCCTTCCCCCAGGCCCTGGTAATAAGCACTGTTGTTTCTGCCACTGGGAATTTGCCTCCTTTAGGTACCTCATATGAGCGGAATCATACAATAATGATCTTTGTGTGTCTGGTTTATTTCACTTAATATAATGCGTCCAAGGTCTACCTGGGTCTGCCATAGATTATCTCATCTAATTCTCACAACCTGCAAAACAGGTTTTATTATTACTCTAAGGAAATGACCCTGCCCCCAACTATGCATGTTGTCTTTGGAATTAAGGTTGAATGGTCTACCCTGGTGGGATTGCCCGATTGACGCCATGAAGTATGGGCACACCCCAGGGGGTCATGAGGCCAACCCCTGAGAACCTACTAGGAAGAGGGTGTGGTGAAGCACTAGCCCATGTTTCTAGATTCTTTCAATCTCTAAGGAAGGAAGAAATGGGCTTGGGTAAGGAGTAGAACTGCCTGGTGACTTTCTGGGGAAAAAGTCAATGTGCCCCCATCAGCATTTTCAGGCCCTGAGCCCAGATATGAGTCTTGTGCCTCATCTTTCCTCCCCCATCCCCAAGATGGAATTCCCAATAGAAATAATATCAAACTGGGGTGACTGAGCAGCTCCGTCTGTGAAGCATCTGGCTCTTGATTTCTGCTCAGGTCATGAGCTCACGGTTGTGGGATTGAGGCCTGAGTCAGGCTCTGTGCTGGCAGCGTGGAGCCTGCTTGGGATTCTTTCTCTCTTTGCCTTTCCCCCAATTCCCCTTGCTCACATGCTCGCTCTCTCTCTCTCTCTCTCTCTCAAAATAAATAAACGTCATAAAAAGAAAAAAATAATAATACCAAACCATTCAACAATGTGAGGGGGTCCTACAACAGTCCCATTATTTTATGCTTAAAATAAGAAAAAAAATGTTTGATATAATTTTTGACTTACAGAAGTTGTGCAATAATAGAGAGCCTTCCCCATGTGCTTCCCCAGGTTTCCCTGAATGTTAATATCTAGCAATAACCAAAGTTCAGAAATTAAAACAAGCACAATATTACCTAAACTACTGACTTTGTTCAGATTTCACCAGTTTTCCACAAGTGTCCTTTCCCTGTTCCATTCCTCAGATAATCCCATGCTGCATTTAGTCACCAGGTGTAGTTGGGTCCAATCTATGACAGTCCCTGTCTTTCCTTGTCTATCATGGCCTTGACAGTTTTTTTTTAATTTTTTAAATGTTTTATTTATTTTTGATACAGAGAGAGACAGAGCATGAGAGGGGGAGGGGCAGAGAGAGAAGGAGACACAGAACCGGAAGCAGGCTCCAGGCTCTGAGCTAGCTGTCAGCACAGAGCCTGACGCGGGGCTCGAACCCACGAACGTGAGACCTGACCTGAGCCGAAGTCAGAGGCTTAACTGACTGAGCCACCCAGGTGCCCTGGCCTTGACAGTTTTGAAATACTGATCAGCTATTTTGTTGAACATCCCTTAATTGGTGCTTGTTCAATGTTTTCTCATGGTTGAGTTAAAATTATGCATTTTTGGCAAGAATACCCTTCTGGGTGCAAAAGAATACCCTTCTGGGTGCAAAATGTGCCCATGGGTCTTAATACTGGTGATGTGAACCTTGATCTCTTGGATAGGGTGGTGTCTTCTAGAAACCTCACTGTGCAGTTACTCTTTTTGTCTTTGTATTTAATAAATATGATGGGAAAACTGCTTTGAGACTGTGCAATTATCCTGTTTCTCCTCAAACTTTTGCCTAATTTTAGCATCCATCAGTGGACTGCCTGCAGCAATGACTGCTGTGGTGTTCTAATGGTTATTTCTATTCTCTTCATTCTCCCTACAGATTACGTGGAATTTTTATAAGGAAGATATGCCCTTTCTCTTACATGTATTCATTTTTTCAGTTATTTATTTGCAGCAGTACAAGCTCATGGATATTTATTTTACACTTTGATACTTTAACAAATTAATTGAATGTCAAATTATTGCTAAAAAATCCCCTATCCTCTCTCCCGTGTTCATTCTCCATCCCTCCTGTTGCCCCAGCCTGGTGGATCATGCTGCTGGTCTGCTGTAGAGCCATCTCGCTCTCACGTGGAGTGACTTCAAGGAGAGGCGCCATTCATAGGATGTTCCGGAAGCTTCTTCATGCTGTGTGTTCTCAATGCTGCTGTGACTCACCTGGAATGAGGAGCTGAGCCCCTGAGGTCCGTAGCTGTGTGGGAAAGGGGAACGTCCTCACCTCCAGCCAAAATGGGCAAGAGAGTGGAAAGAAATTGTGCACGAGGCTGAGAATGTTTCACGCCTGACATCTCTTAAGTCCCTGGCTCAGGTCTGAGGAAAATATGATTACGCAGGTCAAGGTCTCTAACTATGGAAAACCAGGCATTGGCTGGAGGTAATCTCAAGGCCACTCACTATAACGAGTATCTGTTCACTTTTTGGATGTGGACTTGGACATCTGAGGACAAGGTAATAATTTGGGTGAATGGTTTCCTTCATGAAAGGATTCGCTTTGACAGAAAAAAAAAACAAAACCCTCTTTTCTCCCAGGTACACTTCAAAATTATTCCTTTTATAAGGCTTACAGTCAAACTGGGATTTAGTAATCCAGCCAAATCCCGGATTCAGGGTGTGAATGAGCTTTATTGACTACCTGTGTGTCCACAAATCACCTTGAAATCCCCAACTTGATGGGGTACATTCCTGTCCTATTGAATCAGAGGTCCCCAGAGGCTACCCATGTGATTATCTTGTCTTGGCAGAGAGGACCCCAGGCTGAGTTCCCACCATGGTGGGCTTAGGACTCTTCAAGACAGACAGCCCCTTCTGCTTGGCCCTCTTTTCTTCACTTTCACAGGAGGGATAAGGCTTTAACCTTCCTCGGGGGAGTCCTGTCCGATTTAGGGCATGACAGAACTGTATTTGGTAGTGACCTTGGTTTGCCTGGTAATTCAGTATACACGGTGCATGCAGGTGTCTGTCTGCCAGCCATTTGTTGAGCATCTTCTATGTGCCAGGCCCCAGCACAGTGCTTTACCACCCTGATGAAACCTTCATGTACATCTGATTTGCCTATTTTACACATGAAGAAGCTGGGACCCAGCAATTCCCACTGGGGAGGCTCGAGCTAGGACTGAGGTCTCTCGGGCTCCAAAGTTCAGTCCCCTTCCATCAGGCCACACCACCTTTGGGAGGCAGTATGTTCAGTTTCAGACCTTCTTTCAGTCCCCATTCTTGTAATTCTTGGATGTTGTGCATCTGGAACTTTTTGTTGGCTTTAGGCTCTTGGTCTTAACTCCACAGTGCCAACCAGAACACGGTGCATAAGCTTCCCACAAGAGAGGTACTTTCTTTCCTCACCAAATGTGGGCTCCTCGTGACAGGGCCAGTGAAGGGGGGGTGGGGGCGGTCAGAGCTTCAGTCTGATGTTTTCCCTGGGGGTGAATTCCAGAGCACCGAGAACAAGCAGAATCACTCCTTATTTGTGTGTTTTTTAATAATACATTCTAGTTTATGTTTCCTGAACATTTACTAAGTGCCACACAGTGTGACAATCACCTCACACGCATGATTCTCTCTTGGTACTTCTGACAACCGCAAAGGACCAGGTCTCTAGGCCCTTGTCCAGATTCCATCGAGATCCCGGGTATGCTTCAGAATTGTTCAGATCTCTGAGACACAAGTCTGTATATAACACATTTTTCAAAATACTCACTAGTAAGGTCTGGGCAGCACCCATCAAAAAATTAATTTCTGCAGCAAACATATGGATAATCCTGTTTAATGGGATAAATAGAAACCATACAAGAGGTCACATCAGTTCAGATCATGTTTTGCCATCAAGTGAATTTCTTGTAAGCTTTTTAAGAAACCTGTTTTTCAGAGGCTTTGGGTTTCAGAATTGCTGATACAGGATTATGGGTCTGGAGCACTATTATTCCCACTGTACAGATGAGAAGACTGAGGTTTGAGATATTAAGCGCCTATCCAAAGTCATTCATGTTGAGGCCAGGATTGCGCTCCTTCTATTGCATGTTTCACCCTCTGCTTTGTCTTCAAATGTCCACATGGCATGAGAGAAAAGGACTCCACCTGACCTATGTCACTTGCACATGAGAAACCACACATTGCTGACACTCAAATACATTTTCGGTGGGAATGAGGAATAGCTTTTCTTACGAATGGATAGACTAGAAAACACTTCCATAGTGGGACACCTTCTTAAAGAGCTTAATGAAGCAAAACACCAGTCATGCTGAGGAGAGGAGGAGAAGGGTGTGTGGTTTTTCCATTCTAAGAAAATACTTTGTCTTTTCTATTCTTCCCAACTCCATGTGCTTTCTTCTTTGGTTCTTTCTGCTCTGATTCATGGGCTAATGGCCTCAGCTTTCTGTTCACAAGGCTACAGAGCTGCTGGCACTTCCCCTCTTCATCCCCGGCTTCTACTGCCGCTGCTCTTCTTCATAGGGTCTTCCTTGGGTCCCATGACTATGTCATTGGCCCTATTGTTCAAGGTTCTCACCAATTTGTCATCTCCTGTGGGCCCAGTCACAATAGCTACTTGCTAACTAGCAGAGAACTAGAATAATTTCACATAAACATCCTTAGCCTCGTTCTAGAACTTAATTAAAGGTTTGTCATTCCAACTGAAGTAAACAAGTCTGTTTCAGGGATTTGTAGAGGACCAAAATGAGTGTGTGTGTGTGTGTGTGTGTGTGTGTGTGTTATCGATGTTTTGCTAAAGCTTCTGTCTCTCTAAGTCACCCAGCCACTCAGCAAGATATCAGACTCCAGAAAGCAGAAGAAAAAGCAGGGAGAAATTTACTTTTTGGCACTTGTATCTCTGCATTTCAGTAAGGCTGAGCCTAACTCATTATCCTTGGGCACCGGCTCTGGATAACGAGATCTGAGATGGTGATGAATTGACGTGCTCTTGGTTGATTTTGGCTTCCTGTATATTCTCAATTAAGTATATTGCCCTTATTTGGATATGTTTGAAGCATATCCAAATTTTGGTGGGGCAGAGCAATTGCCCGTATTTGCTCAGGTTCCTTGGTGGAGTCTAAGTATGGGCAAAGTAAAACCAAACAGAAATGGATCTGTCCCTTTTTAAAATGTTTTTTTCCACAGTGATTTCTCATCTTGTGAAATTCTATTTACCCTTGATGATTTTATGAAAGATACTCTTTTGTTATTTAAGTTAGGAGAAAACAAACCATGGAAAGTTAACAGGAACACCACTGATTTTCATTAAGTGCTGATGAATACTTGCGTCAAATCTTTTCATTACAGAGATCAAAGCAGAATAATATATTTTAACTCAAAGTTCTTTTTCTCTTCAAAAAAGACCTCAACGAAAACAAGTATTTCCTAACCCAATAAAGAAATCTGCAACAATCTGTTTTACCAGCTAATTTACTTAGAGTTGTGTGTTTAAATAACACGTGGTGTGGTGGGTTTTGCCCTCTCTGTATTTTTTACAACTCAAGCCAGTGAAACAAGGATTTTCATGGGCACAGTTTCTTCTGACAACGAAGCAGCCCCTCCTTTCTTTCTTATTTATGTTCTGACCTAATCACGTATTCCCAGAGCCACAGTCCCCTCACAGCCTCACAAGTCTCTGACTGCAGCTCATGTTTTCTGCCCATGACATCGCAGAGTTAGTGACTCATGGTTTTCTTCTCAGCTTCTCTATTTTCTTACTCTATCTTTCTGTGACTATCCATTGCTTGGACTTGGACATGTAGGAGCTGGAAACCCTGATGTGTATCCAGCTCTGCTGAGCTCCAGAGCTAAGGATTCAACTGCCTCTACTTGAACTTCTCTGTTGGGATATTTGACAGGCACCTCATACTCAACATGTCCCCAAATATGCTTGTTATCCATAGCTGCCCTTTCCCCAGCACTGCCAATCCTTCCTCCTCCCCCTCAAACCTATTCTTTCTCTTAGACTTCAAATTCAACAGATGACCCCATCCTTTGTCTGCATCCCAAGTTGGAGTCAGTCTCAGGTTATCCTCCACAACTCCTTGGTTCCTCAAGTCCATCAGGCGTGCTGTTCTGTCAACTCTGCTTCCCAACCAGCTTCAGAAGCCATTCTTCTTGTCCATCCCACAGCCAGTGTCTTAGTGTAGCTCTTCCTTCCTCCTCACCTGCACTATAAGACAACCCAGCACTAACTCCTACAGCCTTGGATTAACCTCCCTCCCATCCATCTAATGAGAGAAATTCAGGACAACTCAAAGAAATGGAAAAACATTCCATAGTCATAGGTTGGAAGAACAAATACTGCTAAAATGTCAATACTACCCAAAGCAATCTACACAGCTAATGCAATCTCTACTAAAACATCACAAAATTTTCTTCACAGAACTAAAGCAAGCAATCCTAAAATGTATATGGAACCACAAAAGATCCCAAATAGCCAAAGCAACCTTGAAAAAGAAAAACAAAACTGGAGATATCACAATTCCAGACTTCAAGTTATATTACAAAGCTGTAGTATTCAAAACAGTATGGTACTGGCATAAAAATAAACACATCAATTAATGAACAGAACAGAAAATCCAGAAATAAACCTACAACCCTATGGTCAACTAATCTTCAACAAAGGAGTAAAGAATATCCAAAGGGAAAAAGTCTCTTCAACAAATGATGTTGGGAAAACTGGACAGCTACATGCAAAAGAATGAAACCGGACCTTTTCTTTCACCATACACAAAAACAAACTCAAAATGGATTCAAGACCTAAATGTGAGACCGGAACCCATAAAAATCCTACAAGAGAGCCCAGGCAGTAATTTCCCTGACGTTGGTCATAGCAACTTTTTTCTTGATATGTCTCCTGAGGCAAGGGAAATAGAAGCAAATATAAACTGTTGAGACTACAACAAAATAAAAAGCTCTGCAGTGCAAAGGAAACAGTCAACAAAACTAAAACATAAAATGGGAGAAGGTATTTACAAATGACAAAATATATAAGTCCAAATATATAAAAAATTGATACAACTCAATACCCCAAAACCAAATAATCTCATTTTAAACATGGGCAGAAGACAGGAACAGACATTTTTCCAAAGAAGACATACAGATGGCCAACAGACACATGAAAAGATGCTCAACATCACTTATCATCAGGGAGATGCAAATCAAAACTACAATGAGATATCACCTCTCACCTGTCAGAATGGCTAAAATCAACAACACAAGAGGGGTGCCTGGGTCAGTTGGTTGACTGCCCAACTCTTGGTTTTGCTTAGGTCCTGATCTCATGGTTTGTGAGATTGAGCCTGTGACGGGCGCTAAGCTGACAGCATGGAGACTGCTTGGGTTTCTCTATCTCTGCCTCTCCCCTACTAGTGCTCTCTCTCTTTCTCTCTCAAAATACATAAATAATCTTAAAAAAAAAAGAAAAAAAATCAACAACACAAGAAATAATAGGTGTTGGCAAGGATGTGGAGAAAAAGGAACCCTCCTGCAATGTTGGTGGGAATGCAAATTGGTGCAGCCACTGTGGAAAACAGTATCGAGGTTCCTCAAAAAATTAAAAATAGAACACTAACTCAAAAGGATACATGCAACCCTGTGTTTATAGCAGCTTTATTTACAATGGCCAAACAATGGAAACAACCCAAGTGTCCATTGGTAGATGAATGGATAAAGTAGAATTATATATACATACATACATACACACATATATAATGGAATATTATTCAGCCATAAAAAGAGAATGAAGTCTTGGCATTTGCAACAACATGAGTAGAGCCAGAGAATACAATGCTAAGTGAAATAAGCCAGAGAAAGACAAATATCAACTGATTTCACTCATATGTGGAACTTAAGAAACAGAATAAATGAGCAAAGAGGAGAAAAAAGAGAGAGCAAGAGACAGACAGACAAACCATGGAACGGACTTAACCACAGAGAACAAACTGATGGTTATCAGAGGGGAGGTGGGTCAGGGGATGGGTGAAATAGACAATGGAGATTAAAGAGTACACTTACGATAAAAAAAAATTTTTTTTTAAAAAGGATTGGTTTGGAGTTAATTGAAAGAAAGATTATCCTGAGTGGGTCTGACCCACTTAGGTGAATGCCTCAAAAGAAAGTCCAGGCCTTCTCGGAGGAGAGATGTGAAACAGCATAGATGCTCTCCTGTTGGCCATGAAGTACAGTGCCGTGCTGTGGAGGGCATGACATTGGTAGATGAATGGAAAAAGTAGGGGAGGTGGGGGACAGCCCCTAGGAACTGAAGGCTCTGGCTCTACATCCATAATGTGCTGAATTCTGTCAACCAGGGAGCTTGGAAGAGGACCCTGGGCCTCACCAGCGACTACAGTCCTGACTTACATCTTGATATAAGTCTTGGAAGACTCTGAGCAGAAAATGCAGTAAATCTATGCCCAAACTCCTGACTTACAGAAACTGTGAGATAATCCATGTGTAGTGTCTTAAGGCACTAAGTCGGTGGTAATTTGTTACGTAGCAGGAAAAACCTAATACGATCTGATAGGCATGTGCTAAATTCCTGCTTTCATGTTACTATTCATATGATTTTGGACTTAACCTCTCTGAACCTCAGTTTTCCCATCTGTAAAATGGGGACAGTAATACCTACATCTAGTACATCTCAGTTCCTTGAAAGTAGGGATCACGTCTTTTCCCAGTATCTTTGATGCCTAGCACCATGTCTGCACATGGAAGACACCCGATACATGTTAGCTGAATGAATAAACAGCGCTCAGAGTGTCTTTAAAAACAAGTATAAACCCATGACTTTTATTCTTGAAATATTTAGTGCTGATACAAGCCTAGTTCACGTATATGAGAAAGTAGGAACTATCTAGATGATCTCTCAGGTGCCATCTAGTTGCAAATTCTGTGATGTTGATGAATCTTGAAATACAGCCCTATGATAATGATATTAGTATTCTTAGCGAGTATTTCAAAGGAATGTATCTGTGAGTAAGATGTTCTCTTCTCCGAAGCCTCTCTTCTGAGCCACTCTTCCCCAGCACAATCAAGTATTAATATCCACATTTGTGTTGAGGATTTATAGTATTAGTGCAGTGTTTTGCCAGCTGTGAATGCAAAATATTTTTGATCAAACGATTAAGATAAATTTGGGTTTCTTATTTTGGGTATTAATATATAGTTTAATCAACCATCTTCAAAGTCCTTGTAATAGGAAAAATATTGTCACCTAAAAGTAGAAATAAAGAAGTACGTATACTTAACAGGTGATATGATTTTGTTTTATAAGTTTTGTTCTGCAGTGGTATAGGAGATTCAGTCATGGACACTGACAGAAGAAGGCAATGAAGAATCTTGTCATAGGGACACCTGGGTGGCTGAGTGTCCTACTCTAGATTTCGGTTGCAGTCACCATCTCTGTTTGTAGGATCCAGCTGCACGTCGGGCTCTGTGCTGGCAGCACAAAGCCTGCTTGGAATTTTCTCTCTCCCTCATCTCTCTCTGTTCCTCCCCTGTTCACCTTCTCTCCCTTTCTCTTTCTGTTTCTCTCTCTCTCTCGAAATAAGTAAGTAAACTTAAAAGAAAAAACAAGGAATCCTGCCGTAACTATTGTGACTGTGCTTTGCACAAGTGAAATACATATGCACACACACATTTAATTATAAACATGATCATAAATATTGACTTAACATCAGGATACTTGGCAACTGTCTTTGGATTAGGATTTTAAAGAGATGCTTGACTGCTATCCAGGAATCTACTAGAATGTTTGTCCTCAGAGCTACTTTTTAACATCAAGGGATGTCCCTGGTTGATCCTACCTCTTAACAGGAGGAAATAAGAAAACACTTTCTCAAAAGAGCAAGCCCTGGGCGGGGGAGGCGGCCATGAGGAGCTCCGTACTATACACAGCATTCTCTCTAGCCTGAGCCATAATGTTTATGTTAAGCTTCTCAGCTCAGAACAGAAGCCCCTGATGACCATCTGAGTAATGGTCTGTGGAGAATGAGGTCCAGGAAGATGACCAGCTGGTGTGTGTGTGTGTGTGTGTGTGTGTGTGTGTGTGTGTGTGTGTGGTGTTTCCATGTCACTGGGTGAGGAGGAATGTAGGTTAAGGAGTTAGTCAATTATGACTAGTCCACTGCTGCTCCCAGAAGACCCTTGGCTAGCCCAGGGTGGAGCAGGTGCAACAGAGGATTTTGCCATGATTAGTAGGATCCTGAGGGAGAAGAAGACCCTGTGTCCCTCCATATGGAGGGACACAAGGGTATAGAGAAACTGGTAAGCCTGTGCAGGAAGTAGAGAGAGAGAGATGTCCAGGAGCATCCAGGGAGAGAAAGAGAGGCTGAATGTTCTTAGATCTCTAAAGATGTAGAGACCTCAGAGAGACTGCAAACCCCACTCCTCTCCTAGGGGTCCCCACAGCCAGAAGAGCCCAGAAAGGTGTAACTCTTTCATTGCCTACCGTTTCAACCAGTGGGGTTGGAAATCAGGTCTAGACAGAACACCAGCTCCTGAGACATCTTTGATTGATGAAGGGTGCTCCCTTCTCCTTCCTTGGCACACATAGAGTGGAAGAGGCCCATGCCCCAGGCTCTGGGCACTGAGTCACCAGCAGGGTGCTTCAATTACAAAGGACCTTCTTCCTATGCCTGCCCTCACTGACTCAGCACGATAGCGCATTGGGAAATCGTTATTCCTACTGGGATTATTGTGCTCTAGAGGAGGAAACAGAGTATTGGTGAGATTGAGGGGTTTTTCCTGGAGGACACAGCCAGCAAATGATAAAGATGACTCCCACCTCAGGTCTCTGGAGCTTGACCTTGTCATCCTGTGCTCTATCCTTCAGATGTTCTGGGACAGGAAGGAGAAGAAGGGGTCATGTCCCTTCCCAGGCAGGGATGTTAAGCCCCTCCTCATTGCCGTGCTTGCCTGGGCCGCACTGCAAGTCCATGCGTGCAGCAGCACTTGGGCTTGTCCTCTGCCTGATTCTCTAGTCTAGCTGGTTCTGTGGGGTCCTGACTGAAGTCTGGGGGCAGGTTGCATGGTGACAGAAGGCATATGGGGGAGGTAAGGGCCTATGCATGGCCATGGACGTGAGGCGCTTAGTAGGAGCATCACCGGGGAGGCCTGCTAACTCTGGCAGGTGCGGGGCAGAAGGAGGAGGGTAAGCCCAAGTCGAGAGCATGAACTGTGCAGCCTGGTAGACCCGGGCTGAGCCCCACCTTGACCATTACTAGTTATGCCACCTTGAGCAAGTGATTTACTTTTTTCTAAGTCTCTGGTTTCTCAATAGTAAAAGTATGAAAAATAATTGCATCTCCCTTACATTGTTGAAAGGATTACATGAGATCAGGAATGCAAAGCACTTAGCATAGTGCCAGACCCCGTGAAAGAATTCCTTAGGGATATACAGGGCATGCCATGAAACACTCATTCATTCACTTATTTGGCAAGAAGGTATTAAATGCCCAGCCTACGTCTAGGAGTATGCTCAGAACTCAGTACCTGGGGCTTTACCAACATGAATATCTTTAGCATAAAACCACAGAGTCCTTTATCCATAAATATTATAGTCTTAGCTGTTTTTTTATAAACATGGAAAATGAGTTTAGATGCACATGTCATATTTTCCCTGGACTCTTCCTTTATTTGCAGCTTGAGGACACAGCTGGACACACCTGGCACGTGGAGTGGGTGAGGAACACGTGCTTAATTGTGCGCACTGGGCCAGCCACCTCCCTCCTCCAAATCTTAGCTTCTCACCTGCAACATGGGAAGAACCACACCTTCCCTCTAGGATTGTCACAAGGAGTAAATGGAAAACAGATTAGGTAAAGTGTCTGACCTTGGGCAGGAGCTCAATACACATAGGTTGTCTTTTGACATTTCAAAACATTTGGATGGAACTTCCGGTTTCTGTCTAGCATGTTAGAAGCTGAGAAGGCACTAGGCCAACCTAGCAACAAGGAAAACGCAGAACACACTGCGGAAAAATCAGCAACTCTTAGATCCATGAGAGAAGTGAGGTCGCAGGACCTCCAGATTGGAGAGAGTGACAGGTGAGTCCCGAGAATCACATTCACTCAGAGGAAACTTCCATGGCCATAGGGACCAGTGACAAGGGAGGGAACCCTGAACCATAGTTGAGGAATTGCTGTAGGCTCAGTGTGCACAACTCTGAGAGCTACAACTCCAGGGGGAACCAGTCATCAGGGACTCCCCCACTTTTGTGGGTTTCTGTAAATTTACTTCCTAGAGCTCTATCAGATTCTCGTAGTAAAAAATAGAGGAAAAATCCCTCGTGCTCTAGCCGGGTAAGCAGAAAAGGAACCATTGAAAATACTTCAGAGCATTTGTTCTTCTTAGCACACTGTTCTCAAAGAGAAACTATTGAGCCAGAATTTCACTCGCTAGGGCGTTATCAGACCCTGAGTGACCTGGGAGAAGAGAAATACCCACCTGCAGCCCTCTTCAGCCATCCTGCCCCACCGAAAGCGGGCAGGGGCGGTGGGGGGTGGGGGGGTAGGGGGAGAGCTGGGCACAGGCTCGCTGAAAGACCGAGACCTAATTGCAGGATTACAGACTGCTTCTCCTCCCTGTACACCCACCACATCCCTAAAGCCTATTTATAGCCGTTCCTTTAGCCAGTACATCATGTCTGGCTACCAACAAAAATGTACAAAGCATAGTGAAAGACAAAAACACAGTTTGAAGAGAAAGATCAGGCATAAGAACCAGACTCAGTTATGGCAGAGATGTTGGAATTATCAGACTGGGAATTTAAAACGACTATCATTAATATGCTGAGGGTTCTAATGGATTAAGAAGTCAGCACTGCAAGAACAGATGGGCAATGTAAGCACCAAGATGCAAATTCTAAGTAAGATTTTTTTTAAGTGCTAGAGACCTAAAACATGTAAATGGGCAACAAAACACAACAAAAACTCTTAAGAGAAATGAAGAATGTCTTTGATGAATTTATTAGTAGATTGGCCATGACCGAGGAAAGACTATCTCAGCTCGAGGATATCTCTGTGGAAACTTTCCAAACTCAAAGGCAAACAGAAAAAAGACTGGAAAGAAAGAAAGGAAAAAAAGCCCAGAACAGAATATCTGAGAACTCTGGGGACAAGCACAGAAGATGTAACATATGCATAATGGATTCACCAGAAGAAAAGAGGAAGGAAAAGAAGAGATTTTTAAAACAATAATCATTGATAATTTCCCCAAAATTTAATGGTAGACACCAAACCACAGATCCAAAAATTCAGAGAACACCAAGAAGAATAAATAGCAAAAAAAAAATTATACCTGGGCATATTGTTTTCCAACTAGAGAAAATCAAAGAATTTTTAAAATCCTGGAAAAGGCCAGAGGGAGGTAAAAATCTGTAGAGGAGCAAAGATAAGAATTATATCTCACATCTCCTCAGAAACCATGCAAAGAAGGAAACAAAATAAATTATTTAAAATGTTGAAAGAAAAAAAACCCCCACATTTCTGTGCCCTGTGAAATTGTCGTTCAGAAGTGAAAGAGAAATGCTTTCTCAGACAAACAAAAATGGAAGGAATTTGTTGCCAGTAGACCTGCCTTGCAAGAAATGTTAAAAGAAGTTTTTTACAAAAGGAAAATGACATAGATCAGAGACTTGGGTCTACATAAAGCAAGAGTATAAGAGAAGGAGAAAGTGAAGGCACAAAACCTTTTCTTATTCTTTTTTATTTAAAAATTTTTTAACGTTTATATTTTGAGAGACAGAGAGGGACAGAGCATGAATGCAGGAAGGGCAGAGAGAGGGAGTCACAGAATCTGAAGCAGGCTCCAGACTCTGAGCTATCAGCTCAGAGCCCAACATGGCACTCAAACTCACGAACCGTGAGATCATGACCTGAGCTGAAATAGGATGCTTAACCAACTGAGCCACCCAGGCACCCCACTTATTCTTTTTCTTAGAGTTTATTTATTTATTTTCAGAGAGACACAGAGAGTCTGAGCAGGGGAAGAGCAGAAGGAGAGGAAGAATCCCAAGCAGGCAATCAGCACAGAGCCTGACATGGGAAGCTAGGCTGGAACCCACATAACTGTGCAATCCTGACCTTGACCTGAGCTGAAACCAAGAGTTGGACACAACTGACTGAGCCACCCAGGTGCCCCTCTTTTTATTCTTAATTGACATAACAGCTAAGAAGCTCCATACGATCTCACTATACTGTCTGGAAAGTTCACTTGGGATTCACCAGGGATTTGGGAATCCTGCACATCATTGCACTGTAATTCCTGTATGACACAAGCCTCAGTGTCCCTGCTACTCTAGGGAGACATAGAACAACTTGGGAACTCCAGCCTTGGGCCTTCCAGGGCATCAGAGTCCAGAATAATCTCCTACTAAGTTGGCACCCATGTCCATTTCCCACGGGGTTTAGAGGCTGTTGGCAGGGGAGGCAGCCATGCAGTGAGGCCCAAATGAAAGAGGGCCAAAAGGAGAGGGTCAACACTCTGCAGTTTCTCCCCACTGCCTTCCTCCTGCCCCCCACCCCCACCACACTCATACCTCAACATCCCTTACCAGGCTGCTCCACAGTGTATTTCTGAAAATGAAGATGCTTCTCTTCATTCATTCACTGAATGTAAGTTGAACAACTATTCTGTACTAGGTGCCTGAAATAATAAAATCAATCACCTGGACCACTGAGGATAATAAGGGAAGGGGTGTGAGAGCAGTGGGGAGAGAGGGGAAGGAAGAGAGCATGCTCTGATGGGTCTCTTATGCTTACGTCAATAATTAAATCTTTTCTTAAGAAGTGTCTTCCTGACAGGTACCGTATGTTTTCACTCACATGTGGAACAGGAGAAACCTAACAGAGAACCATGGGGGAGGGGAAGGGGGAAAAATAATTAAGGAGAGGGAGGGAGGCAACCCATAAGAGACTTTTAAATACTGAGAACAAACTAAGGTTGATGGGGGTGGGGGAGAGGGAAAAATGGGTGATGGGTGTGGAGGAGGGCACCTGTTGGGATGAGCACTGGGTGTTATATGGAAACCAACTTGACAATAAACTATAAAAAAAAAGTGTCTTCCTGTCCCTTCATTCTGCATTGCAGATGAAAGTGGAATAGAAACCTCACCATTGCACTTGGGTAAAGTGGAACATTTGGCTATGCCATCAGTAAGTCCCATATATGTCTACTGAAGTGTCCTGTGATAACTGACAAAGGTCACACACTGCATTTCAGTGTTTGTCCCTGACCCAGGCCCCCAGCCGTCTTACTGGCTGGTGGGAAAGCCTGCACCTGCCAACCTTCTTGCTCCTGTGACCTCCTAATAGTAGTGTGATTCCCAGACCCATACTTTCAGAATATGCCATAGTCCCCATGCCAGGTGCCCTCCATTGTAGTCTATGGCAGCTAAAGGCTCAGGAACCCGTGTTCATCCTTCTGTTGGCCACCACCGGGCTTATTAACACACAGACAAATGCCATCCTCAAACTGACTTAATGGCAGTTGGTGTAGGCTACATTTTGACACTTCCTTCTTGTATTTTTAAAGGCATAGTCTGACTTGGCAAGAAAGTGCCTGCATGTACACACACACATATGCATACATGAGCGTGTGCCACTTTAGTGTAAATTATATTTGGGGTCAGTCTCTTAGATCACCCAGAACACACCCTGATCTACATACAGCTGCCAGGGCAGGTCACACTGAGAAGTGTGCTCCAGGATGAAAGACAATCTTGGCTGAAAGTGAACACACACTTGGCTATTTGGCCCTCAGGAAGGCTGAGTCGCAGCTCTCTTGAATGCATGTCTTGCCAAAGAATTCTGACAAGCATTTCCCCACATCGTTCTATGCCCCATTTATTATTGTAAACACGCGTATGACATTGTGATCCTATTCCAGACCCTATTTATAGCAACCCCATACTGAATAGCTAAGGGATAATTATACTGCCTTGCCTTTTTGAAGAACATGTCACCAAAGATTTCAGGGGTTTACCCAACAATCTCACCCTGTCCTCCTCCCATTGGACAGGTGGAGGAGCTGAGGCATAGCGAAGCCAGAAGAACATAGTCAGAAGATGAGTCAGAAATGGAGCAGGGCTGTACCTCGTTACACCTGCTTCCTCACCTGTGGCTTAACTCCTGCCGTGACAGACTTCCTGGAAAGGTGTAGCTTCGGCATGGCTTATCTGTTGAGTAAACACTGCTATGAGCTTTCAGGTTATTTCCCCGGGTATGAGGTGGTTGTGTGCTCTGTATGTTTAAGAAACCTCTTGGTCAACACTGGCTTTCCTATGCAGGCTTATTTGCCCTCCTCCCATGCTGATCTGATGCACCCCCTTTTGACAGTTCATTGGTGAGATTCCCGATTAGGAAGCCTACAAAGTCACATCCCTTTCTCCACCCTTTCGACACCCCAGTCTGTAGCAGCAGCATTTCATGGGGGTGTTGGGATCATCAATTTCACTTTTAGTTTCCATGAAGGTCAGCTTTAGTAAACCTTCTGCCCCAGCCCAACTGTCCACTCGCCACCAGCTCTATGCCTAGAATCTCTTTCCCATGGAAACTTTTTGTTCTACCCTCATCTGAAGAGAGAATGTGGAGCGTTGACACTTCTCACTCTATTGAGAATAAGATGTAGTTTTCAAGATCTCACAGAATCCAGGATCTTATAGAGTTAGGAGCAAAGGAGAAGTGCTCCCAAGGATAAGAAAACAGAGGGACCTTTGATCCCATCAAAACAACCATTACAGCAGACTCCAAAACACCATCTTCTGTTGCCAGCTGGCCACGATCATTCCTTTCCATTTCATAGCAAGCAGCTGTATGAGTATATTTTTGAAAGGTAGGTGTGAGTGAGAGCAGGTTTGGTTTCCATTTTCCCTTTGGTAGATAATAAGCTATGAATGCTTTCTTTAAGAATATTTGTAAATGTGCCCAGAGGTTAGTGAAAAATGAGAACATTTGATACAGCCAATAATACCAGCTTTGTGTGTTCTCCCGGAAGTTTCCTAAGCTTGAATCCTAAGCTGGAATAGTTTTCTCTGATATCCTAATAGACTGTACAACAAAGGGCAGAGGAACTTGGTATAACCTAGAAAAGTAATGTTTACCAGCAAATAAAGGCACTCATCAATTATCTGTACTAAGTGGACCTTCAGAAAAAAAAATCACATTCAAAAAAGATCTCAGAGCCACTCAAATAGTCGGCCAACCCCATGGACTTGAGTAAGTCCTATGAGGACCTTCGGTCCTTCTTTGTGGCTTATTCACTCTTCGTTCATACACATTCTACAAGACATAGCTCTCTGACTTCTCAGACCTCAGCCAATGGAAACTGGAACTTTTGAAAAAGGGAGATTTGAGCAAACAAGCACTGAGTGACAGAAGTGACAGCTAGGAGTGCTGGAAAAGAAACCCAAAGTGGTTTTGTTAAAGCCTAATTTAAGAATTGTTAGCCACAACCACAGTGTGATTCATTAAGAAAAAGTTAGATCCGTGTTCCTCATCCTCCAGATGTAAATCCCTTTTAGGTCTATGGTATAAAGGTGGTTCCAAGGGTGAGCTGGGAGTGGGTGAAACATTCCCTTAGGGGGAATGAGACAGGTGACTTTGTCTTCAAGGAAGGATTCCCATGCTTCCTTAACATCCTCCTCCTGTCATGCTAATGGGGTGGGCGAGGCGCTGGCTTCCCGCCTGATTCACAGTTTTATAGGCAGCAGCCAGCTCCTCAGGCCGCTTCCTCTCCAGTAAAAAGGGGGAAGAAGCTCACAGTACTTGGTGGGGAGCCTCGGAGACCTTTGATGGCCGGCTCCAAAACAAGGCCCATCTTTATAATAGGGCAATTATGCTGTAGGCTGATTGGTGCCGAGACGCTGTAAAGGCACTCTTTTGGAATAGAGACGGAATAGTAGGAGGGTGTTTATGTTGGGGGTAATGTGACAACACCTAGGGGCACAGGAAGTCCACAGGGACACTGTGGATGGGCCCTTGCACACTCCACACTGCGCCCCAGTCCTAGCTAAGGTGGGATTACCCAGAAGCACAGCTTCTTGTTGACCCCTTGCTAGTTTCTGTGTTTGTCTATACCTGCTCTGGACAATCAGCACACCCAAGCAGCCTGCAAGACCCCCTGGGGGAGTGGGGCAAGCAGTCAGAGCACAGGGTCAGGGCCAAGTCCCTGAGCACACCACCTCTGTCGCTCATCCCCTGCCCAGCTTCCCCCCGCCCCCAGCCATGCTGTCCTCCTGGGCTGTTTGTTAGCCTCTGTAGATACCAAGGTGAGAGTAGCAGGTGATGTTTCAAAAATGTCAGTGGAGGCTCCCCGAACCTTTCCTTGCTCCAATCTGTTCTGTCATATAGGAAGTCACCTGCCTCAGGTGGCTGTTGAACACGAGCAACGTGGCTGGTGCCGAATGATGTGCTGGAACCTTTCACCCACTGACGGGCATCTCGGTTGCAAGTTTTGGCAATCGTGAATAAAACTGCCATAAACATCGTGTGCAGGTTTTTGTGCAGAAATAAGTTTTCAACTCCTTTGGGTAAATACCAAGGAACATGATTGCCAGATCACAAGGTAAGGGTATGTTTAGTTTTGTAAGAAACCATCAAACTGCCCTCCAAAGGGGCTTGTACCATTTTCTATTCCCATCAGCAACGAATAAGGGTTCCTGTTACCACACATCCTCCCCAGCCTGTGGTGTTGTCAGTGTTCTGGACTTCTGTCATTCTAGTAGGGGTGTAGTGGCATCTCAATGTTATAATTAGTAGTTCCCTGATACATGTGATGTGGAGCATCTCTTCATGTGCTTATGTGTCATCCATATATTTTCTCTGGCGAAGTGTCTGTTAAGGTCTTTGGCCCACTTTTTTACTCAAGTTGTTTGTTTTCATATTGTTGAGTTTTAAGAGCTCTTTGTATATCTTGGATCACAGTCCTTTATGAGATATTCTTTTGCAAATATTTTCTCACACTCCATCACTTATCTGATTGTCCTCTTGACTGTGTCTTTCACGGAACAGAAGTGTTTAATTCCATTGAAGTCCAGTCCAGCTTACCGATCATTCCTTTCTAGAGCATGCCGTTGGTGATGGACCGAAAAAGTTATCAGCACACCCAAGTTCATATAGGTTTTCTCCTAAGTTCTCTTCTAGGAGTTTTATACTTTTGCATTTCACATTTACATCTGTGAATCACTGTGAGTTAATTTTTGTGAAGGGTGTAATCTCTGTGTCTAAATTCATTTTTTTACATGTACATGTCCAGCTGTTTCAGCACCATTGGTTGGAGAGGACTGTTTATTTTTTTAAATTTGTTTCATTGATTTGCAAATGTGTTTTATTTATTTATATATTTTTAAACTTGTGCCTTTGAGTGTAATTTCCCCTTGGAGATTTTTACTAACGTACCAACCCAGGGAGTCTCCCCTTTAAGCTTTAACCAGCATTTAGGTTTTCTTGCTATAATTAAAGTTAAAAATGTGTTGTTTAATCTGGCTTGCAGAGAAGCAGGAACCCCACTGGAATTCTCCAATGTTTTGTGATAATCTAGTTAGCTTGATATCAGAAGTTCCCCTTGTGTTTATAATTTAGATTTGTCCCTTTAACTTTATTTCATTATGTCTGATTATATCTGTTATAGGGTACTACCTAATTTCTCAGGCGTTTTTTATGTTTTGAACTAATACATGTTTAACTACTATGTAATTATTCTGCATCTCTCCAACTATATTAGACTGCCCCTGCTTTTCCAGGTCTCCAACTTCAGAGACAGCAGGAAGGTAGCCTAAGGTCTGGTCTCTCATGGGAGGTAACAGGCCTTTAGGGCTTCCTTAGTAGGAATTGGAGCCTGTCTCCCACCAGCTTGTGGGCATGTCCCCAAACATAGAAGGGAGTTCAGATGGCCCCTGGCCTCCACCTGACAGAATGTGACTGTTCCCTATGGCTAGGAAAGTCTTCTTTTTTTTTTTTTTTTACATTTATTTATTTTTGAGAGAGAGACAGAGTGTGAACAGGGCAGGCGGGGAGGGGACAGAGAGAGAAAGAGACACAGAATTTGAAGCAGGCTCCAGGCTCTGAGCTGTCAGCACAGAGCCCAACACAGGGCTCAAACCCACGAACCATGAGATCATGACCTGAGCCAAAGTCAGACACTCAACGGACTGAGCCGTCCAGATGCCCCTAGGAAAGGCTTAAACAAGGAAAACTTAATGCCTTTGTGACAGGATGGTGAGGGGCAGATGTGTGATCTGTGGTCTTTCTTTTCTACCTCTATCTGCCACTTCCAGGAAAGTAGAAAATGTATCATTAAGACGTGTGCCTAATTGTTTTAAGGAAAAGACCTGGAAATGGAACACATAACTTCTGCTCACAGGCTCATGGGAGGGACCTAGTCATGTGACCAGTTAGTTGTAAGGAAAATGTCATCACTCAGTTTATTCCTGTCACTGTGGAAGGAAGTGGAGATCAGATGCGGGACAACCAGCAGTCAGGTACCAAGACTCATTCCTAAAGTCCAGGAGGCAGGAACCCAAGGAATTAGACAAGTTCTCAGAACATCAGCTGCTTCCTTCACCTTCCCTAGTGTCACCTAAAAACAACAGTTGGTCTCTGATGCTGTGGCTACTGGAGGGTTATTTTTAGGAATGACCAAGGAACCTGTTCTCCACCAAGATTTTCTGAGGATTTAATTCTTTGACATATCTTAGGTGTTCTGGCACACTTGATAAATTTTATCTGGTTTCCCTCTGCCTATGGTGAGCTTATGTTTAGGAAAACAAGGCACACGCCCCCTGACACATGGTTTGACACTGGAATGGAATACTTGAACCTGTGAACAGTCCTGGAAAAACTGGCACGTACGGTCACCCTGCCCACGGTCATATGTTAGGTCACTCCTGTGACAGCCCACTGAGGGGCACTGGGGAATCATCTTCTTTCCCAATAGCATTGTTATCCACATAATTCCACACACCTTCTTGGCAAGTCACGCATATGCAAAAACACATGGCATGAAAGCATGAAAGAAATAATAGTTGCTTAAAATAGATTGCTGTCCAATTAAAACGTTTACAAGGCAATATAGAATGCATCCTTTCAATACAAAGAGAAAAGGAGACATTTTGCAACCACAATAGTCATTAAATAATACTGTCTAGAATAAGACAGAGTCATAAATGTTCAGCAGTAGAGGCCAGAGAAGAAACCCAGACAATTAACCGAAGAGAATGTCTTATTGCTGGACTGGTTACGGTAAGAATTTCAAAGATGATAAAACTATGGATCAAACCTTCATTGTTCCTCAGCCTTCCTCAGCTAAGAAATCCTTAGCCTGTCATTCAAGGACCTTCAAAAGTAAGGTCCTAATCACACTTATGAGTATAGATACAAAAATTCTAAATTAAATATTTTTAGAATAATGCCTTATGAGCAAGGAAGTTCAATTTTAGGGATGCAAAATGGTTCAACATCAGGAACTCTATTCATATAATTCAATTGTTAAGAGATTAAAGGAAGAAAACCATTTGAGTATCTTAGTAAATGTTGGAACGCTTTCGATTAAAACAAATACCTACTGCTACTAAAAACCAGAAACAAAGGCGCCTGGGTGCTCATCAGTTAAGCATCTGACTTCGGCTCAGGCCACGATCTCACCATTCCTGAGTCTGAGCCCCGCGTCGGGCTCTGTGCTGACAGCTCAGAGCCTGAAGCCTGCTTTGGATTCTGTGTCTCCCTCTCTCTTTGCCCCTCTCCGGCTCATGCTCTGTCTCTCTCAAAAATGAATAAATGTTAAAAAAATTTTTTTAAACCCCAGCTACTGGGGAACACAGAGCAAATGTGATACTTAGGGGTGTGAAGTAATATTGCCACAAAGACAGGGAAGAGAAGGTGCTATCTTCTACTTGTGCTACTACTGTTCACTGGAGTCTACTAAATCAGTAGACCTGGGGCGCCTGGGTGGCTCAGTCAGTTAAGCATCCAACTTCAGCTCAGGTCATGCTCTCACAGTTCATGGGTTTGAGCCCTGCATTGAGCTCTATGCTGACAGCTCAGAGCCTGGAACCTGTTTCCCCTGTTCACACTGTCTCTCTCTCTCTCTCTCTCTCAAAAATAACCAAACTGAAAAAAAAATTTTTTAGTTAAAAATAATCAATAAAAGTATATAAGAAATGTAGAGTAAAAACTAAAGAAAAGGATTTGACTGTCACTATTTGTATACAAGATCATTGTCTAGATACAAAATGCAATATAATCAAATGAGAAATTATGAGAAATTATTAGACTAGTAAGAAATATACAAAGTCAACACACCAAAATTCCATTCATTATTGCCAGACACACACAAAAGTACTAATCTAGTTAGGCATAAATATTATTTGTGAAAGTTTATCAAAGGACGTAAAGAAAGATCAAAAGAAAGATCAAAACACATTCTAGCTGCTGAATAAGATTTGTTACTATTTAGATGTTAATCTTCTCTCAACTTAATCTATAAATTTAATTCAGTTCTAATCAAATGTTCATTGTATTTTTTATAGCATTTGATAAATTTATCTTAAAGTTCATATATGTGGGCTATTTCTAGAAGGGCAGATAAGAAACTGATAACATCAGCTGCCTCTTGAGGGAGAACTGAATGACAAAGTATGGAGGAGAAAGACTTATTTATTCACTATTTAGTCTCCTATGCCTTTTGTTGCAAATCATGTGTGTTTATTCCCTAGACAACAAACCAAATAAAATTAAAATGTACTTTTTAAAAAAACATTAAGATGGGTTTTTTAATGCTTATTCACTTTTGAGAGAGTGTGAACATGTGAGGGGCAGAGGGAGAGGGAGACACAGAATCCAAAGCAGGCTTCAGGCTCTGAGCCGTCAGCACAGAGCCCGACACGGGGCTCGAACCCACGAATGGTGAGATCATGACCTGAGCCAAAGTCAGCCACTCACCCAACTAAGCCATCCAGGTGCCCCAAAGCATTAAGATGTTTTGAGAAAGGGGCGCCTGGGTGGCTCAGTCGGTTGAGCGTCCAGCTTCGGCTCACGTCATGATCTCACCATTTGTGGGTTCGAGCCCCGCATCGGGTTCTGGGCTGACAGCTAGCTCAGAGCCTAAAGTCTGTCTTCAGATTCTGTGCCTCCCTCTCTCTCTGACCCTCCCCTGTTCATGATATCTTTCTCTCTCTCAAAAATAAATAAAAAATTTAAAAAATTTTCTTAAAAAATGTGTTTTGAGGAAAAAATGTAATGATATAATAGGGAAAAATACAATAAACAAAGCCATAATAATCTCCATCAATGGAGAGAATTGAGTTAAAAATGAAGCCAGGAATAATAGCAGTTCACTTTATGATGAAAGAAGTATTTTAGACCAATGAGTAAAAGAACAGACTATTACATAAATATTGAACTTTTCAGTTCCTTCTCTGTTAATGGAGACAGTGCCTTTGCAAGGTTCCTGGGAGGACTGAGATGAAGTATGAAGTACTACACAAAGCACCCAACTTAACACATGCACTAGTAGTGGTAGTAATAGTAATACTGTGATTAGAACTACAAATAAGAATAGTGTAAAAGCCAAACCATGTGAGCCATATTATTTACTTTTATGCTTGTAGGCTATTGGGAGGCTGCAGCAAGCCCTAGATGTTTAATGCAGCCTTGCATTTCTACAGTGATTTTTGCTTTTTTAAGGCATTTTTCTTACAGCTTCTCTTTTAATCCTCTCCATACCTGATCGACAGTGTTGTGGTTTTTACTCCCTCAATGTATCATCAATAGGGCATAGACAGCAGATGCTGAGGCTTAGCAGGGCACAGATGGAGGGATGGGATCTAGCACCATACTGCATACCCCTTCCTCATGTTTGCTTCAAGACCTCCCCAGGGAGATTCTGAAGTTGCTTTTCTAAAGGCAGAGATGGGGTGGAGAAGGGCCTTCCGTGGTGGTCATCTTGAGCAGCATTCGAGCTGCGTCTGTAATGGACAACTGTGGGTCTTGATGGCAAAAACACTAGGGAAGGTGGGCAGGTAGGTAGCAGGCCGGGCCAGCCCCCCTCTCAGCAAGGTTGCGTTGGGTCCATTAGCATGTGACAAGGAAAAAGGAGAATGGAACAGGTGTTTCTCATGACCACCCTTTGTGTGACACTCCCCTGTATCATCACCTTCTCCTATTACTCAGTTTTTCCTCTGGATGCTGAGTTTGTCAGGGTCTCCAGCACTGAATGAAGAGTAGAAAGCAGACACCTTCACGCAGGTCTGGACTTTTACCCATGCGTAGGACTGAGTCCATTTCATACCTCTGGCTTCCTTCTCTATGCTGTCAGCTTTCCCATAGTCTACCTCCTGCCTGCTAAGCCTTCTCGCCCATGGCCGACCCAAATCCAAGGACCCTTCAGACCCTGATGTCCCTCCCATTGCTCATCATAGTAGGGTATGAACTCACAAAGGCTCTCTGACCACATGTGTCCCAGAGCCCAAGGAACTCTGCAGACTGCGGGGTTTCCAAACTGTTTCAGAATTTGAAAGCCATTGCCTATACTCAATTTAGAGAGGGGTAGGGGGTCACAAAATGACTTCAAAAATAATTGCTCTGGCACCTTTTCCTTCACTAACTGACATTCTCAGCTCTCAGCAGGGAGTTGAACTAAACCCAAAGTAGGAAACTGATATTTTAATTTGAATCGAAACTGAACTCAAATAATAATATTGTTCTCTCTTTGAAGTTTGAACTGGATCTGACCTGGACAAAATCCAGAAAATTTCTTACCCTATTCCTCCTCTCCAAAAACAATGCACAAGACAAGCCTAGATCTTTCTGAATTCTAAACCTGCTTCATATTTTGTTATATTTTTCCAACTGAGTAGAGTAATATGTTAAATAATTTTTAAAAACTGTTTTATTACCATGATGGAAGCATGACTTTCTAAATACAGATTCTATCTTTGCTGCTGAAAGAATAAAAGGAGTTGGTGAGCTTCAAGAGTTTCTTTTGGTAACCAGAACATTGTTAAACACTTACATGGAATTTGAAGTTCCATACTATTTTCCCAAGTTTTAGGTTTCATTTTTTTTAAGTGATGAGTTCAAGTAGTTACACAGAAAATTTTTTTAACTTGGTGAACATTACATTGCTGTATTTTTGTTGCTAGGTTTTTAAGGAATTTCAGTATGAGAGGGTAAGATGATAGTAAATGTAGAGTTCTTTTTTAATGTTTATTTTTGAGAGAGAGGAAGGGCATGTGTGTGAGAGAACAAGCATAGGAGAGGAGTAGAGAGGGAGGAAAACAGAGGATCTGAAGCAGACTCTATGCTGATGACAGAGAGCCTGATGTGGGGCTCAAACTCATGAACTGTGAGATCAATGACCTGAGCTGAAGTCACACGCTTAACCAACTGAGCCACCCAGGTGTCTCAGTAAGTGTAGATTTCTTGAGTCAGTGGTAATATCTTCTCAAGAGCTGGAACATGGAACATCTACCACACAGCGGAAGCTCAGCACCTATTTGTTGAATGGGTAAGTTGAAAGACAGGCCCTTCAATTTCCTTTGTTCAACAGTGCCCAGGAGACTCTGTTATGTTGTAGACCTTTGGTTTTGATTTCAGATTTTTCCCCCTCTGGAACCTTTTAGTCTTCAAGGCTTGTCTGAAGGTCTGTCTCTCAGCACTGCAACCACCTCCCTGTGAATATCTGTTATTCATTTCCTTCCTGACTTGTTAATTCATCACAGGAGTTTGTGTGTGTATGTGATTTTTCTGAACACTTGATCTCTAATAGGATCTTATCTTTTTTTTAATAACCCTTTATTAGAAGCTTCAATATTTTTTATATGGGGTTGTGAGGGTTTTTTTTAATGCACAAGAATAAAGGGGCTATGTTTGATTGAAGAAATTTCTTTTTTTTCTTTAGACACCTAACATAGGCCAGCTCTTAGACTGAGCTCAGTTTGACTGCAAATTTTTAAAATTTATTTCTTCCATAGTTATCTTTCATCTATGGTTAGTACTAGTGCCTTCCCTTGGGCATAGCTAATGGGGGCATTTTTCGGAAATCATAGATGGAAGCTCAAGAGAAGTGACTTCCCTCTTCTCCCCACACACATACCTTCTGCCTTCAGGTTGCTCTTCTTGACATTGCTTCCCAATTCATTTTACCTACAGTGCTGTCTCGATTTCTAATATTTTCAGTCTTAATTCTAATGACCAGTGCTGCTATAAAATTCACTCCAGTGAGAGCCTGCAGGGAAAGCCCAAAGCCCAGGTGAGTAACTATACAAGTGTACATGTCTTGCACAGCATCTGTATCTCCCATTAGCCTCCACCAAGACTTTGCCTCCATCCATCGACTGCATGCAAGCCTGTTGGGGCTGTCACTCAAGGTGCCCCACACCCAACCAAAGGTGAACACATGATCTGAAGGAAGCAAATGAGAATCTTGCCCTGTAGAAATTAGATCTCGAGCCGTGTGACACAAGGACCCAAAATGGCAAAACAGGTTCATCTCAAAGAGCAGGGCTGCTTGCTCATTAGTTCTTATTCCTTGGATCTCTGAAGCTGCCCTACTTCCTGTCTTTGCTGGGGCCTTTTCCCAGGATTCTCTGGGCTGCTGATCATCTTTCCAGACACTTTTTCTTGTCTTCAGTTATCCAGAGTTTATCTCTGTCATTGGCGACCTAAGAGCCACAAGTGATACAGTGTTGGCAATTATTCAAGAGCTACCTCTGTTTCTTCACTGCTGTGCGTCACCCGAGACTCTGCTGCTGCCACTTAGATTCGTGTGGATCTTCATCCTTGGCCACCAGATTGTTGGTCTTTCCACTGGTTCCTTTCCGGACAACTGAGCACCTACCTTTGCTTCTCTTGAGCTCCATCTTCTTTGGAAAATGTGGAACTATACCACTCTCATTAAAATCAGCTCTCACTTGGGGATGACAGGGTATGTTTCACTGCCATTGGGAGACCAGCTGGAACTCTAGCCCTGTTTATTGACTTAAAGAAAAACCAGCTAAACCAGAATGAAATGAACCTACTAGAATCCTTCCCACTTCACTTTCCACCTGGGCTCTCTCTGACAACAGGTGACCTTTGGGTGACACAAAACAATGAGAGACAGGATTTCCAGTGGGATGACACTTTTAGCACAGAGTGAGGCTTTGTGAGGTAGCATTTGGCAAGCTTTCACAGGGACTGTCAGGCATCTTGTCTGGGATGTGCACTGCCTGCCTTCCCCTCCCTCCTGTCTCTTTCCCTCTTCTAGGATCTGTTTCTGTCTCTCTGTACCTTTGGCAGACTGAGGTCCCCTATCTGGGAAAGGCTCAGGGACTCCTCAAAGGCCTCAAATCAGAATCTACACAGCACTGCTGCTTGCCTCATTGCTGGGCCTGATAGGCTTGGTGGCCTTAAGCTATAATTGTGGTGGGTTTTGTTTTCAATAGTCCGACAGCATCTACCCTGACAGTCCTGAAGCTTTCAAAGCAAAACACTCAGTGTAGCTTCGTGTAGCTTCTAGAGGGCAAGGTCTGGGTATGGTTCCTATCTCTCCTGCCTGAGGGAGTAAACAGTTGACTGCAGTAGAGCAGAGCACATGCACTATTTAGTTTTAACCCCTGAGAATCACAGGGACACAAGAGTCATCTAAGCAAAGTGGAGAGAAAGATCATTCCACGGACTTCTAGGGGAGGGTGGGTTTCACAGGGAGGGGCTAAGAGTATGAACATAGCACTCAAAAAGATCTGTGTATAAAGTTCAGCTCTGCTACTTAACTGTTAACTTAGATAAATTACTTACGTTTTTGGAGCCTTGCTTGTAAGGTGGCGGTAACATTAGGACTTATCTCATAGATCTTTTGTGACGATTAAATGAGATAAAACCAGTACAGAGACTAGTTCATAGTAAGAGTGCAAGATACATGACCTATTGTTATTATTAGTAGTAAAATCCTCAGTAACTAGTTTCTAGGGGAGGGGCAATCTATGTGCATCTGGCCAGCACTGGGGCCTATCTGGAGCAAGGGCCTCCCAGAGAGTTGGGACTAGAGACCACATGAAGGGAACCCCCATCCCTGCCCCACACATGGCAACAGCAATCAGCATATGACACATCAACCCAGCAAGACTTTGCCCTTCGCCACCAACGTCACGCTATTGCACAGGCCCTGAGGGCTAGAACCAATCCCAGGGAGAAAGAAGAGGAGAGGCTGAATCCTTAGTTGCATCAAGTTGTGGGTGGAAGAGAGCCCTACTTGCTACACCTGCAAAGGTCTGTCCTGGCGAAAGGGAAACAGATGCAGAACTATTTGGCACGTGCAGTGAAGCGGCCCGCCCCCCAACCTCCTCACCACCCTTCTTTGCCATCATGCTCTCAAGGGAAGAGTGAAGTCTGGTCAGAAGAATAGCAGGGCTGTGCTGCAAGGGTTCACTGGCATTCAGATATAGAAGTCTGGACCTGGGGCGCCTGGTGGCTCAGTAGGTTGAGCGGCCAACTTTGGCTCAAGTCATAATCTCACAGTTTGTGGGTTCAAGCCCTGCATTGGGCTCTGTGCTGGCAGCTCAGAGCCTGGAGCCTGCTTCCGATTCTGTGTGTCCCTCTCTCTCTGCCCCTCCCTGCTCAGGATCTGTGTCTCTCAAAAATAAATAAATGTTAAAAAATAAATAAATAAAGAGTTTAAAAGAAAGTCTGGACTTGGTGTTGTAGGGAAAGGACTCCGTTGCTGGAGGGGATGGACAGGAAGACATGGAGTCCGCAGACATTCTTGAGGGAGAACTGCAGGAGATGCACCGAGGGGAGAAGGCAGAAAAGGTGGGGATTTCAAGCGAGATGGCTGAGAGGCTGAGGATGGCAGGAACGGGGCTGTCAGGAGGAACAGGTTTGAGGGTCAGCAGCACATGAAGGTGCTGACGACATGTTCGCGTACAAATATTAG
This sequence comes from Suricata suricatta, assembly GCF_006229205.1. Taxonomy (NCBI): domain Eukaryota; kingdom Metazoa; phylum Chordata; class Mammalia; order Carnivora; family Herpestidae; genus Suricata; species Suricata suricatta. Next base: position 43,979,138 of record NC_043714.1, read on the forward strand.
GAACACGATTGAAAAGGTGATTGTGAGTCCACAGCAGTGTTTCTCAAACGTTTGGTCTCAGGACACTTTCACGTTCTTGAAACTGATTGAGGACCTGAAGAACTTTTGAGTAAGAGGGTTTTATCTATTAGCGTTCATTGTATTAGAAGTGAGAGCTGAGACATATATTTAGTGATTTCTTTAAAAGTAACAGTAACAAGCCCATTCCACCTTAACATAAATAACATTACCATATTTCCTAACCAAAATAATAATAATAATAATAATAATAATAATAACCTTAGTGACTGCTTTACATTTTTGCAAATCTCGTTAGTGTCCAGCTTACTAGAAGACAGCTGGCTTCTCAGATCGGCTTCTACATTCAGTAGTTGCAACAAATTGTTTTAGCTCATGTATATGAAGAAAATCCGGATCCGTGCAGGTATTTAGTTGCAAAAAAGGAGGGTCTCCTCTCTTCCCAAGGATCCCAGAATCCTACTTTGAGAACTGCTGGTCTAGAGAGGGAGCAGGGCCTTAGAGGCATGTTAACGAAGGTCTCTGCCCAGAAATGTGAGCTGCTGATGTCACAGCTCTGGCCGGGAGAAGAGAGAAAGGGAAAAGCGCCTAGAGCCGGGGTCTGAGCTTCGGGCATGTTTGTGCAGTTGGTCCTTAGTATTTACCAATTCTGTATCTGCAAATTTGCCTCTCTGCTATTTGTGACCCCAAAATCAATACATGTGGCACTTTGGGGTCATTTCAAACACGGTACAGATAAGAGAAAATTTGAGTCACCTGATGCACACGTTCCCAGCTGAGGTCACACCAGGCGAATCCTTGTCTTCTTGTTTTCTGTTCTTACACCGTCCACGAGGGTCCTTTCTGAGTCTATTTAGTGCCACTTTTTCCACGTTTTTGAGCTTTTTGTGTGTGATCATGCTGGTTAAATGGCCCTCAAGTATAGTGCTGAAGGGCTGTCTAGTGATCCTAAGCACAAGAAGACTGTGATGTGCTTTCTGGAGAAAATACTTGCATTAGATAAGCTTCGTTCAGGCATGAGTTACAGCGCTGCTGGCCCTGAGTTCAATGTTAATCAATATATTACATATACTATAAAAAAAGTATAAAATAAATAGGTCCTATGTAAATCAGCATCTTAAATAAGGTGTCTTTGAACAGAAACACCCATAAACCGAAGTTATTTACCGAACAGTTGATAAAACTGCTAGGACGGGGGGCAGAGACCTGCACTTGAATTTCCCCAGGTGCAAAGGTTCTGTATTCACGGCGACTTTAGGTATAGAAGCTACCAAGAACAATGAGAATGTCTTGTCCTTGGAGGGGATGGGAAAGCCGTGAAGGAGGCGGAGAAGCCTAAGGATAGTGAATCCCGGGAAGAAAAGTTTTCAAAAGGAGGGACTGGCCAACTCGTCGGACACCGTGGTGGAAGCAAGGTGGACCCGGTCGGCCTGTCCTGTCTCCGTCAGCACTGGAGGAGGGGGCTCATGGCCTCCTGCCTGGACAGGTTGCGTCTACAAATGAGTAAGGCCTTCAGGCTGACGGCCAGCTAAGGCTGCATTCCTCCCTCGGACTGTAAGGAGAGGGCAAGGGCTCCCCAGAGAAAAGAGGAGGAAAGGAAAATATAAAGTGGCTGAAGACAAAGATGCACAGACTGCAGAGAAGGGTCCTGAGGTTTTGACACTTTTTCTAAGCGCAGCAACTCCACTTTCGCAGGGGCAGACAGAAGGTGACATTTCTCAGCAAAAATGCTTTTGGTTACAACACAGACCTTTAGAGCCAGGCATTGCCAGAAAGGCAAGCATCTTTTGATGCACCCCAGGTTGGAAATGGCCGAAAGGAAAGGAAGTCAGAGCTCTCCCCAGTTTTCAGGGGATTTGATGCAAGGCGTGCTCAGCTGCCCCCAACACCACTTAGACTCCGCGGTCATGGCACACTTCTACCACCTGGTGACCACACACTTAAATTGCAAGGCCTGCTTCTGGAAGCCAGAGAAAAACCCTTCAGCTGAATGGAGAAAATCAATGAGATGAGCTTAAGGCAAACAGCTGCTAATTCTTTTTTATTTACCCAGAAAAAATACCTGAAAATTCTAGACCACCTTATAGTGATTTGGTGTGGTTTTTTTCACCAATATCTAGTAGATACTGAACTGTTCCTGACTTGACAATGGATGTTGAATAAAAGTCAACTGACTATTCAACAGCAGGGAAGACCTAAAAGTATCTTCTCCTGGATCCCTGAAGACTTTTAAACCAGGCTCTCAAAGAAGCTGGCACCTGGCCAGCTTCCTCGAAAGATCTCTAGTTTAATTTTGCTCCCCTGGTGTGATCTGAAAAACCAAGGTGTCAAGAGCCTTGAAATCCCTGTATTAGTAACTGATTCTATTTCCTTTAGGAGTGTTCTCTTAGAAAATGTAGACACCCATTGTAAGGGGTGAGCTGTTGAGTCATTAACACTTTAGTGTGAAAAAGGGTCTTAGCCATGCTTAGAGGGTCCTGGGAGGGAGAAAGGGCCCCAAATGGGGAGGTGAGGGCTTCAATTAAGGTCTCTCGAATTATCCTGGGACAAAATAGTATCAGGGAGGACCCCTGGCAAGAACCGGCTTCACTGCAGCCTTCAGGAACACTGACAGAACCCGGTGGCCAGCTTCCCAGAGGAAGCAGGGTGTGATGTGACAGGGAGGACACTGGGAGAATGCTAAGGAAGAGTGGCAGCCTTAGGATCCCAAAGACGGAGTCGGATCTTCTAGCCGGGGGACACTTGTTTCTGTAAAGTGGTGTGGGCAAGGCCTGTGGGCCCAATCCTCTCCACAGACAGGATTTGTTAAATCCTCAATATTTAAAATTGAGGGATGTCACTTGGAAATCTTAATTTCCAGCTTTTCCTGAAGCAAGAATAAGATTGAGGAGGAGGAGTCTGGCATTTTTCTATCACAGGAACTTTCTGGAATGGGCTAGGGTCCACTCCGCTGGGAAGGATGTGCACACTCCATGTCACCACAGTCCCCAAAAGGCCCAGCTGTGTGATTTACCTTCCTGGGCTGGCTCTTAAAAACCTTTAACGGTGGCATCTCTGCTTTCAAATATTAATGATAATAATTAAAACAATAACATTATTAAACATATTGAACATATCAGTAATGACCAGTTATTTTTGTTAATGTTTACTTATTTTTGAGAGAGAAACAGCAAGCAGGGGAGAGGCAAAGAGAGAATCCCAAGCAGGCTCCGAGCTGCCAGCACAGAGTCTGACACAGGCCTTGGACCCACGAACTGTGAGATCATGACCTGAGCTGAAATCCAGAGTCGCACACTCAAGGGACTGAACCACTCAGGCATCCCAATAATGACCAGTTATTTAATGCTTAAAATAAACCAGACATTGCGCTAGTAATATTGCCCACAAATTATCTCTAATTCTCACAGGAACAATGGTGTTTCTATGTCCCATGTTAGAGAGACGGAAACCAAGGGACAAGGAAGAGTGTTAGACTCGCATATTCCTTTTCTCATATGTGTTAGAATTATTGCCACAATACGTCTTCCTAGCTATCTATTACCTATTTTGTATTTATCTGTCTTTCATCTCCGTAAAGAATCGGTACATTCCCTTTCAACACCAGCAATGATCTGGCTCTGTCGGTGGCACCAAAACTGGAACCCAACTGCTTGTCCTGGTGACATCCCCTCTGCTACAATTCAAGATTCTGAGCAAGATCCTTCCAGCCTTCCTACCCTGCCCAGGAGATCAAGGCATTTCTGTTTAGCCACCAAGACTCGGTTTCCAGACTACGAATATTCATGGCTTTCCATTGTTTTGCTAATTCGTTAACACTATGTTGTATTTCAAATGATCACGTGCATTTGTGCCAGTGGGGGGGGGGGGGGAAAGAGGTGTTTCCATGCATGCCCGCTCTTTAACAGTGGAAATCCGGTTAAGCTGCTGTTTCTCTGACTGTGAGGGGTGATCCCTGGGCAGGCCGTGGAGAGCGCCTCAGAGGGCAGCAGATAAGGCTTGCCTTTGAATAGGAAAATAATCCTAGCCCCCCCCTTCCTATAATAGAGATAGATCTCTGTGGCTCTTCTTCAGCCACTCTGGAATTCCATGTAACAAGAGGCACGCATTCCCTCAGTCTCTATGCTTGTCTTTCCAGGGAGAAAGCAATGTAGGAGGAAATGAGCCTATTTTCCCATCTCTTTAAATTAGATTGGCCAGGGGCGTCCAGCTGGCTCAGAGGAGTGTGTGACTCTTGATCTTGGGGTTGTGAGTTCAAGCCCCAAGTTGGGTGTAGAGATTACTTAAAAATAAAAACATATAGGGGTGCCTGGGTGGCTCAGTGGGTTAAGCTCAGGTCTTGATCTCATGGTTTGTGTATTCAAGCCCTGCATCAGCATCAGACTCTGTGCTGACAGCTAAGAGCCTGGAGCCTGCTTTGAATTCTGTGTTCCCTTCTCTGACTCTCCCCCGCTAACATTCTGTCTGTCTTTCTCAAAAAGAAACTTTAAAAAAAATTTTTTAATAAATAAATATATATTAATTAGGTCAAAAATTAGTTTGATCATGTATTGTGAGTTTAACTAAAATAATAAATTAATAAATTACCCCAATGACACATCTTTTGATATTCTACAAACTTCATAACATCCTTTCCTTCCTTCCCTTTTATTTGTGTCATCCCCATGGATTTTCATCAGTTTTCATTCCTATCAAAGTTATTTACGATCATAAAGTCAAATACAAGACTTATTGTCATAAAAAAACCAGCAATTTCTCTCGCTCCATTTCCTTTATTTTAAAAACTTTTTTAAATGTTTTATTTATTTTGGAGAGAGAGAGAGAGACAGCATGAGCAGGGGAGGGTCAGAGAGAGAGGAAGGCACCGAATCCAAAGACAGACTCCGGGCTCTGAGCTGTCAGCACAGAGCCTGACACAGGGCTCGAACCCACAAACCGTGAGATCATGACCTGAGCCGAGTCGGATGCTTAACTGACTGAGCCACCCAGGAACCCCTCTCACTCCATTTCCTGCTCCCTTTTTCAAATTTCCAAACAGTCGTGTACGATATGCTATGATTTTTTTTCAGTTTTAGATCTTATTTATCCACTTCCTACTATGGAAGATAAGGACACAGTTCTTTTCTCTGTCTCCCTGTTTCTCCCATGTGTGCGGACACACACTTTCCAACTCCCTCTCCTCCTAAAAGAATTGCATCAGTTTTGTTAGGTAAGTATTTTGTGCTGAATTCATCAAGGGCCAGGAGATAGAAACCATGCTGTAATTTGTAGAGGGAAGGTATAAGAATATAACATAAGTAAGTATAGTACGAGAATTATTAATACAACATAGGGTTATCTTAGAGGAGACAGAGAACTCTAAAGGAAACCCTAGGGAGGAGCAAGCTTACTGGAGGAAGGAATATCCCTCCCTGCAGCTGGGGTGGCAGAGAAGCCTCCTGAGTTGCTCCAAACCAGAGCTGGACAAGCAGGAGGTACCACTCCAGGGTTCCGGCGAGTAGAAGAAGAAAGCACCTGCCTGGAGGGCTGGCCGGCCAAGGCTGAGAAGCCAACCACGCTGGTGCTGGCATGATTCTCTGGGAACCCACTCACGGGAGTGCCGTGGAAACCTGACGGGAGGCATTAATTAAAATGTATCTTGTTAACAACACACAAATTTATGTACTAGCCCACCAATTTGTATTGTCTCTCAAATTACTTGTATCACAAATATTTGTTTTGTTGCCATACACTATCTAGTCCCTCAAAACCCAGGGCAAAGGCACATAATAAGGCATATGAAAGACTTTGGATTAAGTGGAAATTTTAATCCAGTTGAATATTTAATCATTAAGATTATTTTGCACTTGTACTTGTTATATGATTACAGACAGTGTTATTGTTTTATAATAATTATTAACATATGATATACCGGTATTGCATGTAGCGGTTAATCATGGAGTCTGTTTTATGACATTTAGAACTCACTCTTCTGCTGTCTGAAGCTTTGCCCCAAACCTTCACTCCCAGGCACAGACATTTCCTTCCAGCCTGTGCAGGACACTGAGTGAAGACAGATGAAGTCCAAGTGTTTTAAAGTCCAAATATCTAGACAGGTTTCTTCCACAGATAGGTTTTTTCCATTGGTTTCAAAGATCAAATAACTTTAGAATTCAAAGCAATGTGAAAGCCATAAGGACGCATTCAGATGAGCTGATCGTAAATTATTATACACAGAATTCTGTTCAAGCCTGAAATATTAAGGAAACTCATTGTTTCCTTAAAAAAAAAAGTTGGCTTTAGTTGTTGGTCTTTTACTGAATGAATCGATTTTCCAGAGAGACAGAAAAAAAAAATAGTTTTCCTCAGCTAGCACAGAAAGGAGAGGAGAAATACCAATTTCAATAGGCCAATCTTCACATAATGGCAAATCCAGAACTCCAGTCTCTGGTTAAAGGGTTATGTGCTTAGAGACTATTTTGAAGCTGTATTCAAAGGATAAAATGTTAACCAAAGTACTTTAAGTGGGCCCAAACCAGAGTCAGATCTTTCCCCAAATTACATTACAGAATGATCAAAATTTTGAATATAAAATAAGGCAAATCTCTAAAAGTTTAAGAAAGTGCATATAATATGTTTACGCATCTCTGGCAAGAGAGGCCTCACTAAGCCAAATGTGTCACTGAGGCCAAAAAGCCTCAAGAATATGATGGATAGATTTGACTGCATGAAAATCCAAAATCTGCCTGCTGTGGACCTGATGTTTGCATCCCCGTAAAAGTCTTGTGTGGAAGCCCTAACTCTCGATGTGATGGTATTTGGAGATGGGCTTTGGGGAGGTGCTGAGGGCTGAGTGAGGTCCCAAGGGTGAGTCCTCGTGATGGAATTGGTACCCATGAGAAGGGACACCGGAGCTCGCTTTCTCCCGGTCATGTGAGGACTGCCTCACATGAAGGTGGCTGCCTGCAGGCCAGGAAGTGAGCTGTCACGGGAAACTAACCGTGCTGGCACCCTGATCTTAGAAATTTCTAAAATTCCAGAAATATAAGAAAATCATCTCCAAAACTACAAGAAAATACATTTTTGTTTTTTAAGGCACCCAGTCTATGGTTTTGCATTATGGGAGCTTGAGCAGACTAATACACAGCCTAGGGAAACTTTAAAAACAAGAAATATGGTTTATATGGAAACCAACTTGCCAATAAATTATTAAAGAAAAAAACCCAGAAATATGGTGGGGCTTCTGGGTGGCTCAGTCAGCTAAGCATTAGACTCTTGATTTCAGCTCACGTCATGATCTCATGGTTTGGGAGTTCAAGCCCTGCTGACATTGCAGAGGCTGCTTGGGATTCTCTCCCTCCCTCTTTTTCTGCCTCTCCCCTGTTTGTGTGCTGTCTCTCTCTCTCTCTCAATATAAATAAATAAACATTAAAAACTTTAAAAAGCCCAGAATTGTGGGGGGGAAATTACAACATATGTAATAGGCAACATGATTATACTCGTATATATTTATACGAAACAGAGAGAAAAATACAAATATTCTTTCAGCAAAATGAGTAAAAGATACAGAGAAAATATATGAAAGAACAATAAATTGTCCATAAACAAAAGAAAGCGCACTCTCTATCATTGCTGTGACAGGCAGAACAACAGCAACCCTAATCCCCCCAAAACCTGTGAATAGGTGACATTACATAGCAAAAGGGATTTTGCAGAAGAGGTTGCTTTAAGGATTTTGAAATGGGGCCATTATCCTGGGTGGGTCCAAAGTAATTTTACAGGTCCTTGCAAGTGAAAGAGGGAGGCAGGAAGGTCAGAGAAGGAGATGGGAAGATAGCAGGGGGCAGTAGCAATGGCTTTGAAGATGGAGGGAGGGCTCACAAGCCAAGGAATGCAGGCAGCTTCTGGAAGCTGGATAAGGCAAGGAAGGAGACTCTCTACTGGAACTCCCAGAAAGGACACAGCCCTGCAGCACGTGGATTTTAGCCCAGTGAGACCCCTGTTGGACCTGAGTTCCAGACTTATAAAATAATAAATCTGTGTCCTTTCAAGCTGACAAGTGGTGATTTGTTACAGCAGCAGTAAGAAACAAGTACACCTACTAATCAAAGCAATATGAATTAAATTCTGTATCTGTAAAGATACAGATCTTTTTGCCTTTAGATCTGTATAAATGGGGGCAGTATTGCTGTGGGGGCACACAGGCACACATGCTTTCGTAGGGATGTGTTAGTACGCCCTCTTAGGGGAGAAGTCATTGGGCAGGATGTGTCTGATGTTCACCATGCATACTCTTTGACTGGACAATTTTCTGTTTCTTTGACTACATCCTCTAGCACTGGGCTTCCAGCTGCATTTAGTGGTGGATCTCTTTCTTCACACCAAAAAGAGCAGAGAGAAGTAGGCCTATAGGACTGTTAACACAGGGTTTGCGACTGAAGCCCTGATACTTGGCCTTTACGTCATCCCTGCAGGAACCCCTCAGGCATCCCATGGACTCCACAGAACACACTTGAAGAACCACTGTCCTAGGGGAATAACTGTACAAGCAGCCCAAAGACCCCAACTCACAAGGATGTTTACCACAGCATTGCTTATAATTACAAAAAATTAGAAACCACCTACCTGCCTCTCAAAAAAGTGGCTACCTTATTATAGTTTATTTATAAATAGTATATAATACAATGTACCTATTTAAAATGATGGCATTGGGGTGCCTGGTGGCTTAGTCGGTTAAGCGTCCAACTTCAGCTCAGGTCATGATCTCAGCGTTCGTTAGTTTGAGCCCCATGTTGGGTTCTGTGCTGACAGTTCAGAGCCTGGAGCCTGTCTTTGAATTCTGTGTCTCCCTCTCTCTCTGCTCCTCCCCTGCTCATGCTTGTGCTATCTCTCTCTCTCTCTCTCTCAAAAATAAATAAACGTTAAAAAATATTTTTTAATGATGACATATATCTATTTTGAAATGTAAAGAGTTATGCAAATTATTGAGTGGGAAAGTAACCTATAAATATCTTTGCATGGTAAGATTCATCTCTTACATACACAGGCACATATAGGAAAGACATATAAAAGACACAAGAAAAAGCTCAATACCACTCATCATCAGGAAAATACAAATCAAAACCACAGTGAGATATCACCTCACAGCTGTCAGAATGGCTAAAACCAAAACCACAAAGAAATAAGTGTTGGCAAGGATATAGACCTAAAGGAACGCTCATGCACTGCTTGTGGGAATGCAAACTGGTACAGCCAGTGTGGAGATTCCTCAGTTCCTCAAAAAACTAAAAATTAAGTGGCACCTGGGTGGCTCAGTCGGTTAAGCATCTGACTTTAGCTCAGGTCACGATCCCACCCTTTTTGGGATCGAGCCCTGTATCAGGTTCTATGCTGGCAGCTCAAAGCCTGAAGCCTTCTTCAGATTCTGTGTCCCTCTCTTTCTCTCTGCCCCTCCCCTGCTCACATTCTGTCTCTCTCAAAAATAAATAAACACTGAAAAGAAAGTTAAAAATAGAATTACCATATGATCCAGTAATTCCACTACTGGGTATCTACCCAAACAATATAAAAGCACTAATTCAAAAGGATACATGCACTGCTATGTTCACTGCAGCAGTATTTACAACAGCCAAATAATGGAAGCATACCCAAGTGTCCATCCATAGATGGAGAGATAAAGAACATGTGGCATATATATATATATATATATATATATATATATATATATATATATACACACACGATAGAATATTACACAGCCATAGAAAACAACGAAATCTTGCTATTTGCAATGACATGGATGGATCTGGAGAGTACAATGCTAAGTGAAATAAGTCAGAGAAAGACAAATACCATATGACTTCACTTATGTGGAATTTAAGAAACAAAACAAATGAACAAAGAAACAATATATAAATCAAACAAATAGCCTCTTAGCTATAGAGATATTGTGATGAGGAGTAATATATATAATTGTTCAGTCACTGCATTATATACCTGAACCTAGTGTAACACTATACATTAATTATACTGGAATTTAAAATTTTTTTAAATAAAATTTTTTAAAGGTAGAAAATAAGATAAAACCAAAGTGACTATAAAAGAGAAGAAGAAAAGATGTATAAAGAGATATAGAGGAAAGCATTAACAGTGGCCATCTCTGCGTGGTGCCATTAACATGAGTTTTTCTTGGGGGGCCTAGGTGGCTCAGTTGGTTAAGCGTCTGAATTTGGCTCAGGTCATGATTTCTCGGTTGGTGAGTTTGGGCCCCATGTCAGGCTCTGTGCAGACAGCTCAGAGCCTAGAGTCCGCTTCAGATTCTCTCTCTCTGTCCCTTCCCTGCTCACACTCTGTCTCTCTCTCTCTCTCTCTCTCTCTCTCAAAACTAAATAAACATTAAAAAAAGGTAAGTTTTTCTTCTTTATACTTTTATGTATTTTTAAAAATGAATACATATTACTTTTAGAATCAGAAAAATTCTGGTTATACATTAAATAGCAATGAGCAACAAATGAATGAATGGCTAGAATGTGTGAATGAGAGAGAGAGAGACAGAGAGAGAGAGAGAGAACAGGGGAGGGAGAGAAAGTGGGGAGGGTGAGATATAGACATATTTTATGTGATGAGGTTTGAACAAAGCCATTAATGTTGGGTATATCTCCCATTTGCCCCACTTACTCCTCTTTCTCCCTTTTCCTTTCTACTCTGTGCCTGTGGAGGCTGACCCACGTGGATGCCATTGATGATTTCCTTGCCTCTTGGCTTCCACTTGGGTTTTCCAACAAAGTGCACTGGCAGAGGTTAGGGAGTGGGAGCATGAGATCAGGGTATATTCCCCAAGCTCCTTCCCGGTATCAATGCCAAGGGTATGCTGCAGGCTGGAGGCTCTAGATTGCATCCTTCTAGCAAACTGCACAACTCTTGTTTGGAGGTCTTGTCCATACAGCCATCCCCTCAGTGTCTCCCCCTACTCCCTTCAAGTGTAGTGGTGGTAAAGTTTCCAGCTTTGGTTAGCCCCAGGGTACCGCGTGATCCATTTGTTTCTGGGAATTCTACCCATAACTTTGTAAGTTACTCATTTTGAGTGTACTATCTGTTTCCAGCTGGGATCCTGACTCTGTATGTGTGAGATAGTTTTTTTTCCAAATAGCCTATCTAAAAGTCCTATTTTGTTCAACAAATATGCAGCCAGTACGTAACATACATACATCTCAGTCCACAAATACAGATACAAAAAAAAAAAAAATTTCATCATTTTCTGTAGCTCAATTTAATTTCTATTTTCCATCTCCATCCCACTGGGGTGGCAAAACTTAGGGTCGCCCAGTCTGGGGCTTGCTCTTGTACCTATTTCTCCCACTTCTGCATCTAAGGAATGGAGGCGCTGGTGGATAGCTGTCACGTGGCCATGTGAGCAACTGCCGGGACACCCCATGCCCCGCTGTGTTCTCAGTGAGCAATTCAAGAGCTTTGCTGAGCCCTCCTACTTCTATGCTATCCACATACTCCTATGCTCATTTTGAGTCATTCTGGGGTGTAGGGAATTCTAGGAGGCTGCCCAAACCCATCTGTCAGGTCCTGCGCACAGCCACTTTTTCTCTAGTCCTGCCGCTTCCTCAGGGCTCTGCCAGCCAGGGGAGCAGGACACAAGTCCCACTGTTGCTTTCACTCTGACACTCCCCGGTGTCTCCCCAGGTCTCCATCTGCGGTCTCTCTGAGACCCGCCAATGCCCGCCCTTCAAGGGTTTCTCTTGCAGTGATATTTCCCTCTCTCTGGCCAGAGAAACTTCTTTTCTAGTCTCCATTGTGGGGAAGCTTTCTCATGATGTATTCTCCTAAATATTTGGTTTAATAGTTCCTCAAGCTATGCATGTTCTCCTGGAAGGCTAATCTGATAATAATTAGGATGTTGGCATAAAACCTAATCACATCAAAGAGGTTCAGCATTGTGACAAGTGAATCGCGGGTGCGTCTAGAAGATGCTAGAGTCATTATATCCTCCTTTTCTCTTTTACCAACTATACACAATCATGTGCACTTAAAACTTTGGGAAGAACAGGCTTAAAGTAGCCGTACGGTACCTTTTATGAAAGACAATACTGTACCTTCCTTTTCTTTCAACGTAGTTTAACCCAAGGTCTTCCAATTTGGGTATGTACAAAAAATTCACAAATTAGGACTTTTTAGACTTCAAATGGAGAGGTGAGGCTAGGCCTGCAGACATAACTTTCGGCCACTAGATGTCTCTGAGTCTTAAAGTAGCGCAGTAATGAGGTTTGCGTCTATATTCGCACATCACCTACCCGCCCCCCACCCCCACCCCGTTAGAGTTTCATAATCGTCTTATGTAATGCTGGGTCGTCAGCTACAATTGATTATCAGTTGGGAAATGGGCAGGGGGGGATCCAAAAGGCTCTATGCCCCCAAGACAGGGCCGGAGGTGTTGGGAGAAGGGTCTGCTCCTGTGTAACCACACAGAACCCCACAGTTCCGAAATTCACCCATGCATTGGGCAGTGAGCGTGTGGGCAGGGAGAGAAAAGCGCTGCTTGTGGTATGAGACCGGCTAGCTGGATTCACAGACTAACTCATCCTCTTTCTTAGTTTGAACCAGCAGAGGAGCCAGCGAGCTGATTCAGCCCTGCATCGCTCCCCAGGCTGTAGCATCGCTTAAAACCCTCACGCCTGCAACACCTGCCCCCAGCCCCCATCCCCACCAGGGAACCCGACAGCCAGCAAATGCCACAGAATTGTCCCTAGACAATGTCCCCTGCCCTGTCATCAGGGCATCTCACCAGTCTGTCTTCTGCAGTGCTTTCCTGTGTCTGTCTGCCAGTCTAGACAGGTGCTCCCGAGGGTGGGGACCACTCCTGTTTGTCTTTGCAGCTCCCATGGCCCCCCATCCAGTACTTTCTGAAATAGGTATACAGTGTCTGATGCAACCAATATGTGCTCACAGAGGGTGTGAGAAGGCTGGTGAAATTATTCACCATGGATGAGTTTTTGAATCTTAAAAAAAAAAAGAAAAATCACCCAAAGCCCCTAATAACAGAAATCACCTTTAATGAATGGCCCTCCTGTGGTTATTTGGGAGCCGACTTATGCAGCTCCTTAAAGCCTATCATTTCAGTGCAAGGGTTAAGTGTGTGAACTCTACAGTAAGACTGTCCAGGGTAAACCTGAGCCCCAATATTTATCAGTTCGGTGACCTTGTGGTGAGAGAGACTGGCAGTCTCTAGCTCAGTTCTGATTTTCATAAAATATGAACCATCACAAAGTATCCATTTCATAGATTTCTTGTGAAGATTCCATAAGTTAATTCTCCGCAGTTGCTGACAGTAGTCGCTCAATCGTGGTTAAAAGTTGGGGACCAAAGTGAGAATGCCTCCAGTTCAAACCTGTCTCTGTACAACTTGGACAAATTACATAAACGCTCCAGGCCTAAACTTCCTTGTCTGTAGAGTGGGGATAATGCTATTTAGCTCATGGGTTGGTACAAGGAGCAACTGACATAGGAAGTTACCAATACACATTAACTAACACCATCCTCACACGTTGGCACTTACAACAGTAAGTAAACAGCCTGTGGACAGAGGGGTCAAGAAATCGGGTACCTGCCATATACCACATTCACAATACTGTTGACTCCCTACTTTTCTCTAACTCCTTACTTCCATAAAATTTTCTAAAGCCTGTTTATATTTATTATTTTACTTGGATCCTAAAACCCTTCCAGTTTATTTTAATCCAGAGGATGATGACGATTAGGGAAACACATGGTTCCAGGCTAGTCACGCATCAGATGACAAGGAAAAGCCAAGAATGAAGAAAGCTGGGCAGAGGGAAGGGGGCAGGGAGCAGAGGTGAGGAGTTGGGAGCTTCCTCTTGACCAGGGGGTCCTACTCTGCTCCAGTTGCTGGGGTTGTTCATGGCTCTTTTGAAAATGCAACAAAAGCTATGAATACTCACCCAGAACACTATACACGAATACACTTCCAAGCATTTGCATGGAGTCAGACTGAGATCTGTTGCAAGAGATAATTTCGCATCCCTTTCAAATTAACTTGTTGACCAATACTTCTTTAATAGTTATTACTAGTGGCAGAGAAAAAACATATTTTATATTCATAAAACTCATGTTCCTCTTTGAGATTATAAGTTATCACATACATGCAGTTTTCTGGACTTCTTGAGCCCACTTAAGAGTTAGTTAGATAAAGGACTTCATTTCTGGTAGTCAGTAAAACCCCATGGAAAATTCTATTGACTGTGAACAGTGAGCAGCTGTCCACTGGCTGGGCGCCATGCAAAAATACTCACCAGAAAGAACTCGGGTCAAGGGGCATTCTTTTTGTTTGCTTGAGGCTGGCAGCAAGGGCAGTTCAAGCATTTCCACTTGGGCAAGTGTCGCCTGTGAAAACCTTAATTAGCAGCCACCATCTTTCCAATGTATTCTCCTGCTGTTTGGGGGCACTTTATAGATAAGTACGTCACACCTGCTGACCTACCCACTCTTTAATCCATACTTGGGTTCAGGGTCCAGGTTAAGACCCGTGGGCTGGACAGTTGGGTTTAAACACCAAGGAGGTCATGGGGAGCTCTCTCTATGTAGGTGATGAGTGCAAAGGCCTCACTATCACCTCAAGTTCATGGTGGTGGGAAGAGGGGCTGGGGAGGGGAGAGAACAATAGGAAAATTGTGACTCTGTCTGCAAGCCAGGAACAGAGAACTCAGCAAGTTCACGCCACAGTGAACACTTTGTGTAGACTGTCATGATCAACAGCCAGAGGGCCGCGGCCTCCTGGGCTGTCTGGCTCTGGGCGTCCAGGTGGTTTTGCTGATGCCCACCAACTCAGGGAGGGGGCTGGGTAGGAAAGATGCCCTCCAGGCTGCTCCCTGGCTGGTCGGCAGTGATGATTTGTCAGTACTGGAATGGTGACGTGCCTCAGAGGAGAAGCTGAGGCTCAGGAAAGCAGTGGCCCTCCAAGGGGGGGCCCTCCCAGCAGGGGTAGCTTCCTCGGGTGGGAACTGGTATCCTCAGGCCCACCCAGGCGCACTGAGTCAGAAGCTCTGGGGTTGCGGCGACGTGTGGGATACTAATCCTTCCAGGGGGGTCTGATGCACGCTCAAGTTTGAGAATCACAGAGTGGGGCCCGCGGTCATGTGTTAGCTGGCCTTCTCCATGTGCCCGGGGGGCTCCCAGGGCAGGGAAGGATTGGGTTGTGCAGTTGCAATGTTCCCTCCCAGCTCACACCCCACCCCAGGTTTCACTCCTGGGGATCAGTATCTGTTAATCCTGCGCTGCCCACCACAGCCATAGGTGCTAGGACCCAGGAGTGCAGGGGGGAAGCTGTGTGCCTGAGGAGCACCAGCCACTGCTACTGGATGGAGCTGAGGAGGCTGCGTGACCCCACACTCACCCAGGTCTTTGGCCAACAGGCTTCTGAGCAGGAGGGCAGGGTTACAAATGCTGGGGAAGAAGCCTGCTTCCCTTACCCTTACTGGTATCCCAATTACTCCAAGGCTAAAGGGACAGGGAAGGTGGCCTGGCATTTCTGTGACTCTCTGATGGCTGCAACAGGTTCACTGCTAAGGACCCCAGGCTTTGCCAAGACAAAGGCAAACCTGCACTTCTGCCTATGAGCCAAGGGGAACAGTACTGGGGACAAAGCAGACTTTCTTAGCTCGTGTTTATCAGATACAGGATGCAGACACTCAGGCCCCTGGTGTCCAGAGCCTGCAGCGAGATAGGAGGAACACAGAGTAGCACCCACACCTCCTCCAGGGAGCCCACCACATCCCTCTGAGGGCTGGGCTGGCATTCATGATGCAAACGCAGAGGAATCAAGTGAGTGCAAAATGCAGATTCTTTGAGCAGTCTGTCTTCATCGTGATCATCCATTTACCAGAACAGATTCCTTAGCACAAAAAAATTCAACACGGCATTTCCATTGGGAGAGTCCAAAATAAAAACACAACCAAATAAGCAATTGCCAAAACAACGTTCTACAACTCCCCAGTTTTTCACTTGTAAATAAACACCCATTTGGCCAGAGGGCAGCATGGAGGAAGGGTGGGACACACAAACCCTGGAGTTGGGCTGTCTGGTTTTAAAGCCCAGTTCTGCCATTTACCAGCTGTGTGACTTTAGGCAGTTTACTTCACCTCTCTGTTCTCACTTTCTCCCTCTGTAAAATAGGGTCATTAATAATAGCTACCTCTAGGGCATTATAAAAATGAACTGAGTTACCATACATAAAATGTTGGTGCATAGCTATGTGTGTGTTATAGGAGGGTTAAATATACTACGTGAGTGTTAAATTTCTTTTTTGTTGTTTATTTTTGAGAGAGAGAGAGAAAGTGGGGGAGGGGCAGAGACAGAGGGGGACAGAGGATTCGAAGCTGGCTCTGCTGACAGCACAGAGTCTAATGCAGGGCTTGAACCCACAAACCATGAGATTGTGACCTGAACCAAAGTCAGATGCTTAACTGACTGAGCCACCCAGACGCCCTTTCAATTAGATTTCAAAGGAAGTGTGGCCTTCTAATGTGTCCACGTGGCTAGGCTGAACCCTATTTCCCAGAATTCCCTTCAGGGTACATTTTGGCCATGAGACAGACTCTGAAGCAAAGGTTTCAGTGGTGGAAGTGAATCAGCAACCGCTTCGCAGCTCACATTGTCGGCTGGCTCCGCACCTGCCCCACTTCCCCTGTGTCCTCCTTTAGCCACTCTAACTCCGGGTCTGGTGTGTGTGCCTGGTGCCCCGACCACAGGCTACCCGCGCACCACCCCCCACCAACGGCCTGGGTGTCCGCTGGGTCCCTGTGGGGTCCGGCTCACGCTGTGGTTCCACCGTGAACTTGTTCTTCCTGACGGCCTGGCTTTAGCCTGATCAGTAAGAGCTCCAAAAACAGGGACCACAGAAAATAGAGTCGAAAGAATTCTTTTTCTGTGAATAGAAAATCATTTTATCAAGCCGGAGAACGTAAATCCTCACTGTGAAATATTTATAATATGCAAAAGACCCTTTCTAATTGATAAGTACAAAAAAGGGGGGGGAGGGGCAGGGGAAGGGACAACTCAGAGGAGAGCAGCTCTCCAAAGCAACAAGCTTCCAGAGGATACACAACCTCACCAGAGAGATGCAAATTAACTTTATATTTACCAGCCTGGGAAAAATGAAGACTGTGGAAAGTGCCAAACCTGGTCTATACCATGTTTTTACCTATACGCTCACAGCTATGATACGGTTTAATTTCTAAATTAGGTGCAGTTAGAGATGAACAGCAATAACAATAAAATAGAGCAATTGTAACAATATACTGTAATAAGAGTTATGTGAATGTGGCCTCTCAAAATATCCTATTGTCCCGCACTCACCCTTCTTGTGATGATGTGGGATGATAAAATACCTGCGTGGTGAGATGCGGTGGCGTGAGGCGTGAGTGACGCACGACAGGGGTGTAGTGTTGGTCCACCACTGACCTGCTGACCGTCTAGCAGAAGTGTCATCTGCCTTCAGAGGGTGGTGATCTCGGGTAACAAGAACCACAGGCAGCGGAATTGTGGATAAGTGGGGTGGGGGCGGATTGCAGCTGCAACACGTCTGTTGGCAGGGATGGAAAGCCAAGGGGAGCAGCCTCCTGCATTGTTGCCGGAGCTGCAAATGATTCTGGACATTTGAGAAAGCTGTGTGACAACATCTATTACAATGAAAGATTTGCAGTTTTGACTCAGCAATTCTACTGCTGGGAATCTACCCCACAGAAGCGAATGCACCCAAGGCTAATGCACAAGGATGTTTATGGCCGCAGAATTTGTAATGGCAGGAATGGGGTCGGGGGTTTCAGAAGAGGGAAGGAGGCAGAATCACTGACGAGGTGTTTGGTTTGCTGGCCTGGCAGACAGAACTATACCTGATCGTCTCAGGCTGGTGAGGCTTTGACCCCATCCTGCTGGCTGCTGGGGGAGGAGACCCACCGCCACCCTGGGCAGCCCACCCTGTACCTCACAGCCTCCACTTGGCCACAGGTTTTTATCGAGACATTGGCACTGGAAATGTGAGTTGCTTGCCTTTGCTTCTCTTCCCATGCAAAGGTTTATTTTTAAATAAATTGTTCATTTCAGAACAAGGCTTGGATCTCGCTGTTTAGTTATTTTATTCCAGAGTGGATACAATAGTTTACCTTAACTCACCCCAGGACTGTGGGTGCTGCACACAGAGACCGTGGCCCGGGGTCTTACCCATCCACCGGACCAACCCATCCCTCCTCCCAGAGAACTGTCAGAGGTGTGTCCGCAGTGCCCACCGACCACACAGACCCTCTGCTTTGCAGGGAGACTGAGAAGCAAATCAAACTCCTTCTGCGAACCAGCCTTTGGTCATCTGATCTCACCAGACTCGTCACTCTATTACACGAGTCCAAAGAAAGCACTTCTGGTTTGACTCACTCGTCAGAAAGGGAGATGCTGATTTGATCCCAAAATGAAACCCGTGGTTCTGCTGAGAACCAACTCTGCTTGGTGAATGTTTCCAGAATCTCTGAGCTTATTTTTACCTGGTGTTAGACAGCCCGCCTCTCGTTCCTCCCTGGGACGGCAGTCTGGGATCCGGTCCTGAGTGTTCAAGGTGTGGTCATGTGCAGTTTGAATACAGTGACAGAATCACAGAGTCACCTGCTCTTCCCAGGCTCTCCAGGCCCAGAGGAGAGGGAAGGGCTAGTCTGGAGCTGACCGTGGCTTCTTAGGCCAGGGAAACATTCTCTGTGCCCTGCCTCCTCCCCTCCGGCGGCCCCTCTCCCTCTGCATCCAGACTACTGGTCCAAGCTGCCTAGGGATTGCCTACTGATGAAGGACATCCCTGGGACGCCTGGACGGCTCAGTCAGTTAAGTGTTCTGATTTGGCTCAGGTCACGATCTCGAGGTTTGTGGGTTCGGGCCCTGCATCAGTCCAAGCTGTCAGCGCAGAGCCTGGAGCTTGCCTCCTATTCTCACTCTCTTTCTCTGCCCTTCCCCCACTTGCACTCTCTCTCAAAATAAATAAGCCTTTAAAAAATAAAAGCTACTTTCCTAAGATGACTCTATAGGAAGGGAAACTCATAGAGGGAGAGGTCTCTTCATGCAAACACAGACCAAACGTGCCTGGGCCCGGGCATGCCTTTCTATGGCTGACGGGAGAATCCAGACATCTAAGAACTCTCTTCTCTAGTTATCTGTTATTCTCTGCAAGCTGCCTCTTCCTCTGATGAAGCGTATTCCTTAATCACTCCATGTTCGTTGCCGCGTTCATCCCAATCCCTGGTGCAGAACAGGTGGGGTCAGGGAAGACTCGCCTTACTTGACAGCATGTGATTTTTGCAGTCATGACAGCGGTCCTGCTAGTACAGCAAGACTTCCCGGGGAGCAACAGAGTGATGCTGACGGCACCCAGGAACACACAGGCATACCTGGTCCCTCAGCTGACAACCCGACATGGCGCTCTTCATATACACCTGCTACCCATGGAGTGTCTGAGGCCACATCTTATGACCCCCGATTTATAGAAGGGCAATCTGAGGTACGGAAAGGTTAAATGAATTATCCCAGGTCACTTTGTTAAGTAAGAAGACTGGAATTTATTTTTTTTTAATGTTTACTTATTTTTGAGAGAGAGAGAGAGAGAGCAGGGGAGGGGCAAGAGAGAGGAAGACAGAGAATCCGAAGCAGACTCCAGGCTCTGAGCTGTCAGTATAGAGCCCAATGCAGGGCTCGAACCCACGGACCGTGAGATCATGACATGAGCTGAAGTCGGATGCTTAACTGACTGAGCCACCCAGGCGCCTCTAGAAGACTGGAATTTAAATCCAAAGTTATCTGACTGTAAAGCCTTATTGCTTTCTTCATCCCACTGTGCTGCTTTACTGAACAAATGGGATTAGAGAATAGCTTTTAAGGACATAAGGTCTTTGAGGGGAAAAGAAAAGAACTAAAATGTATTTCTTCTTAGAAGTCGGGGAGGATTATGTCCTCTGGAACTAGAAAATGAAAGTGTGACAGAATAAATGTATTCCCTTTATTACATATAGAACTGTCTTCCACAGTTTTCCTCTCTCATATCCCATGACCGGGTTCAGCCATCCTGGGGGGGCCAGCCTCCCCCCTTCTTGGGCAGTACAGCGAGGGACCCCCAGGAGGGGTGAGGCTCAGATGAGCTGAAGTGTCAGAAGACAGCTTAATAAGCATGAGTCGTGGCCTCTGGAGAAGGACTTTGGAAACCATCACAGCTCCTGATCACCATTAGAGACCTGCCATGCCATAGGGATGGGCGCTCAGGAGGGCCAGACCCGCCTCCTGCCTCCCAAGTATAAGTAAGGGCACCCCTACAGTGTGGCCACGTGTACCTTCCACGCTTCCCATTCTGACTCTGCTCGATTACTCCAAGCAGATAGGAGTTTTACAGATAACTCAGAAATACAAGTTTCTTTTTCTGAACGTAACTTTGCTCATATCCTTATTTCTGGGCTAAGTGATAAATTCATCATCACCCTAATGACTTTCTCCTTTCCTACCAGCTGCTAAGACATTCATCTCCCTTTTCAGAAATGGGGAAACTGTTCTTCATCAAAACTCCCTTCCCCCCCATGTTCCTGACTCTGCGGTTTGTAGCAGTGGGGGCACACTTTTTCTAAGGGCCAGATGTGAAATGCTGGGTTTGCGGACCCCTCCCTCTCTGTGGCAACCACTCAGCTCAGCCACAGTAGCAGGAGAGCAGTCCCTACAGTGTGTGAATGAATACATTACTGGTCTGTGTTCCGGGAAGTATTTACAAAAACAGGTGACAGGCCCTAGTTGGCTGCACCTTGGTTTATGGCATAAACGCTAGGATCTCAGTCAGGAGACTTTAGCTTCTCGTGCCTAGAGCCAGGATTTGGAAATCTGGAAATTGAGGACCCTTTTCCCCCTCAAGCCCTAGTCCTTGCATTTTTACGCCAAGGCTTTTAAGGTTATTGCTTCTCTACTGGGATTTAAGAATGTCTCCTTAAAAATCAGAGGACAAGAATTGGACACCCTGGTCTCAAAATATCTACCCTTTGTCCCCTGAAATCTGAGTGGCGGCATGAGGGTCCTTGGGGTGAGGATGCATGCCAGGAAATAACTCCTGGTCTCTCAAATCTTAGCCCACTCCACCTAAGGTTCTCAAAGTGTGGGCCCCAGACCAGCAGCAGTAGCATCCCCTGGGGGACGTGTGAGAGATGTCAATTATTTCACCCCAAATACACATCGAGCAGTCAGAAAATGGGTGGGGCTGATGCTGTTTCCCCACTCCCTCCAGGTAATCCTGAGGCACCCTAAGGTTTGAGGACCCTGCACCACAGCCCTGCATCTGGCACCTTGGTTTTTGTTTGCCTTCATAGATTCACTCATGCTATACCCTCCTCCCAGATGCTTCTGATGGGTCTCTGCCACCAACCTTCAAACCATTCTGCCTCTAAACCTCATCTAAATATTGTGTAGTGCCTGTGACTCGTCCCGAAGTATCTTCCATGTTATTTATTACTTTCCCTGTCAACTTTTTGTGTGTTAATGCTGTGCCTCTGCAAGCGACCGAGAAGCATCTCACAAGTAAGACTCAAATCCTAAACATTTCTGCAGCTCCCACAACACCTAGCAAATTTTCTATCTCTGGTCAGTTTTCTAGAAGGTATTTTGAAGAAGGACATCAGAGTCTGTGATTTTGGGGGGCAGTGTCCTAAGGGAAGGCAGGACTTACAGGAGGAAAAAATGCTACGCTCAGGTCAATGCTAGTCATGATCATGAAGAGCATAAACCACATCCCATTTGAGTTGAGGGGTTGGTATCTTGTACTCCCAACGGTTAGCCATGGACTGGGGGCCAGCCTGACCGGTGCCACTTCCTGGGTGAGGAGGTGCCCATTGGCCAAGGACGCTTCTCCAGAGAGGGTGACGGCCCAGAGCCATCTGCCGCCACCATGCATAGAGCAGCCGTGGGATGAGCGCCATGACCCAGGCAGGGGGACCAGGGCAGGACTGTAATACTAGCTCCATCTTAGGCAAAACACATGTTCAATAAACATTCATGACAGATCAACTCCTTCTACTGCTCCCATCTATAAAAGAGAGAATATTACTGCAAAAGATACCACCGTGTGAATTCTCTCTCTGGTCCTCACACAGCATTTTATGGACACACATTGTTAAACCAGATTCACTTCATGAACTGAAATAGGAATGGCCCAGAGAGTCCATGCCTTCTACATATGGCAGTGAGTATGGCCATGGGGGTGCAGAAGAGAAAATGGACCATCTGGAATCATTGAGAAACAGGAGAAAAGTTACAGCCCAACTACCACAACCCTTCTCGAATAAGTACGATTTTTATGTTTCATCTGAAGCATGAGTCATTTCCCACTTTCTCCCCCTCAGCCTCCCCAAAGTCCAAGCTAACTGAAAAGCATCTCCAGACGGTTCACCCACAATCAAGTCTCCTTTGATTGTTCTGGGAGGATTAATTAGTCACCACCATGAGCACAAAGACGGAATCAAGAGACAACATGGCAGAAAGAGAGAGGAAGGGAGACCATGGCCTACCCATGGGAGGTCGGCAGGAGGACATGTAGATTACACAGATGGCACCCCATTCAGGAGCTCTTCTGAGAAATGCCGAAGTAGGTTGGAGCAGGTGTGCCACGCCGTCCAGCTCAGTGACTCACAGTCCTGGCCACACGCTAGATCAACCTGAGGAGCCTTAAAACATACTGACGCCCAGGCCCCGCCTGAGATACCGATGTAAGTGGTGCACCGGAGCCTGATTTCCATATTTCTTTTTTTTTTAAGCTCCCTGGAGGAGTTCAATGCGCACTCAGTGTTGAAGAGCAGTGCTGTAGTGTCTGCTATTTATCGGAGCTGCAGTCAAGATTTACTGCTTTTGCCCCCAAGTATTTCTTATCTATCTACCCAGTCCTGCAGTCCCGCTCCAGAGAAACCAAACAAATGTGCAACGGGAAGGAATGACGGGTCTGAGGAGTCAAAGGGTATGAGTCCAACTCAGTCACTTCCCAGCCGTGTGAAGTCACTGAAGTCCTTTGGCTCTCAGTTTCCTCACCTCTTGGGGGTTGGAAAAAAGGCCCAGAGATACAAAAATGAGTGATCCTGGGGTTTACTCCTTACTCAGCTCTTAACCATCTCAGAGTCCACATCAAGAACCATGAACTATTTCCAGAATTTATCGTCTTACATTGCCCAGGATTTTCCTTCCTGTTGGAACAGTGAAGTGGGTTTCTACAGCTTCTCCTGATCCTCCAGTGACTTACCAGAGTCTACTCCCAATAACTCAATGGCTCTGATGATCCCTCCTATGCTTCTTTGCTCATATTACTCTCCCCTCCTCATGTAGCCTCCACCTCCCTGACCACCACCCACCCCTTAAATTTCAAGGCAAGTCCCTCCTCCCCTAAACTGCTAAGCACACTTATTTCTCCCTCATCTTAGCAGCTCACTATCTCCTCACTGTCACAGACATTGTTTCCCCCTCCCTACGGCCTCCTTCAGGGTCAAAAGGACAGTGTGTTACCCTTCCATTACACCCTCCCAATTAGAAAGCGCCTACAATGTGCAGAGCACTGGCCAGGTGCTTCACTTCTCTCATTTCTAATCCTCAAAGCAACCTGTAACATAGGCTCTCCGTATTGGACAGATGAAGAAACTGAGACTCCAAAAGATCATGTGAACTTACCTGAGAGGCCCTGGTGTAGGAGTCACGGCTCAGTCTTAGATCTGTCTGGCTCGCTAGTCCATGCTGTTTCCACCACTCGATGCTGGCTGTGCAGGGGAACATTTGTCCAATGGTGAATTTAAATATCTGTGAGTCAATAGAAGTAACATATGTATAAATGACAACTTGAGGGAAAAGAAGGGAAAGATCTTTGGTTTCTTCTCTGAACAGCAAATTGACACATCTACCCAACCCCTGCCTGAACACCTGCTTGATGTATTGGCCAATAACTTTGCCTGATTATGTCCAAGCTGATGTAGCCACTAAGCTGTCACAGAAATGATAAATTCCTTGAGGGGGTGGCATTATGAAGCAGAAAGAGAACAGGATTACAATTAAGAGTCCTGGGTTCTAATCCCATCCGCGTTTGCTGTTAACGTGTGTGACTTTGAATAAGTCACACAACTTCCCTGAGCTTCCATTTCTCTGAAGACAAAAGGAAGAGGTGAAACTACATTAGCAGTTTCAGACTTGGTTTTGAGAGGCAGAAGCCTTGCGGTGGAAGAGTTTTGGCTGAAAGATGAGAAGACAAGGAAACCCAACTCCATAGGGACCCCCACTTGTCCTTCCCGGAAATCCCAGAGGTAACTCCCAGGACCTGTTTGAAATCCACTGGGCTAGAAGAAGTTCCCTAGGACCCCTGCCAGAACATTCTATGGTCCCATCTCTCACTTGCTCTGGACAACCCTTCAATAGTATTTTCTGCACTCAGGTGCCTACTGAATACTTTCAGTTGATAAGTGGGAACTGTTCCTGGATAATGTCTACTGGGCACATTTTCCTCCTAAGTGCACGGCTACTTCCTTCTAGTCGTCTTCTTGTATCCTGTCATTGATTAGTTCTACTTGGCAACTTTGTCTTAATTTCCAATCCTCTCTGCCGAATACTTCTTTCATGAGCTGGCCTTGAGGGCACATGTCCACTGAGGATTCTACAAGAGGGGACTTCCCAGAGTATGCATTTCTATGATTTCCATGACCCTTCTCTTCCTGGGGCCACCTCCCTCAGCCCTGATCTGGAGAGTAATATTTACTCCCAGTTAATTTACACCAGTTAAGTCTGCTCCAGATCCCATTAAGGAGGAGGAGACAGGGGGTTTCCTAATCAATAATTCCTTTATTAAACTTTTATGCCTTGAAAGCTGTTACAGGGCCTAAATCAAAACCAGGATGTAACAGTGACAGGGAGAAATAAAGAGTTGTCTCCAACTCTTCTGTGTCAGTGTGAGTCTTCTCAGAAGCAGACTGGGATTAGATGCACCAGCAATATGTTGCAGCAAATGCCTAAAAAGGATAAGGGGGAGAAATCAGGAGTAAGCAGGGAGAGGCTTCGGACCACAGTGCAGGTCTGACACCTGAGCTAGGACAGCGCGAGGGAGGAATACCAGACCCAGTAACTGCAGATGCCAGTGCAGCTCTGAGAAAGTCTTGGCGGGGCAGTGAGGAGCTCCCGAGCAAAAGCTGCCCACTGGGCAGGCATGCCCAACTCCAGAATCTCTATCATGCCCAGTCTCCGGCTGGGAGCGGCCCTGTCACAGTGTGGTCTTGGCATGAACACTATGGTGAAGACACAGGTGGACAGCTGGAGGCTGCCTGACCCCAGCACCCACAGGTTCTCTGAGCAGAAGCAAGGGGAACACGCTTGGCTGACACACTCTCTTGATTCAACTGATTTCACCCAAATGACCCCCCAAATTACAGCACCCTTGTCACAGGAGACACAGACTCTGTGGGAAGGTAGCCCATTCACTGGCTCTGGACACAGAGATGACTAGGTGGCAGCATTTGAGGACCTGGAGGTGCCTGATTCTCTCAAAACATCCCCACATTCACCAGGTCTGCTCTTGGATATGTAAGCCGTCAGGCTGGGTGAAGGTCCTTTTGAAATGCAGATGTAATGATAGCATCACCCACACTGAAGAGCATATTTCTGCTTAAATCCACTGAAATTTGGTTGGACCAGGACAGAAGCTCTGCAAGAAGCCTAGGAATGTATCATTTCCTCCTCTTATAGTTGGGAAATTGAGGCTCAGAAAGGCTGAAGTGACTGGCCCAAAGTCACAGAGTTAGTAGATGACAGAGGGCTGGCCAGCAAAGTCCTGGCCCCCTTAACTCATTCAATAAATGTTTACTGGGCATCTATTATGTTCTGAGCACTAAGAATGCAGCTGTGTCTTGTTGACAGACAAGTGTTCTGCCTTTGGAGAGCTTGTGCTGCTGTTGGGAGAGAGAGGCAATAAGCATATACACTGTTAATTTCAGATAGGTAAGTGCTATGAAGAAAATACAGAAACAGGACTAAAAGGGACCGAGAGAGGTGAGAAGTGCCCCGGCAAGAGGCCTTGGGGGAGGCTTCTCCGAGAGAAGATGACTGTCCATAGAGAGGACCACACCCTGGGGCAGGGACAGGCGGATCTGGGAGTGGTAAAGGGAGAGTGCGGAGGTGGAGGGAACAGGATCAAGAGACGGGCCCACAGAACTAGCAGGGGCTTTGTAGGTCCTGGTGAGTTGGATTTTTATTCTAATTTCAGCGGAAGCCAATCTATGAGAGATGGTAATACAGAGGGCAAATCTTGTCAGCTGTCATTTGTCCAATAAGTTTCTGCACTGGCCGTTGTGGGAATCTGTCATCTAGAGTGCCTCCAGGTACAAAGACAATCACTAACCTGTTGTTGGGACAAAAATCACTTCCCCCAGGGGACTTGGTCCTGCGGAGAAGGGAGGAAAGGAAAAGCAAGACCACTGTCCTTTCTCACTCTCCACTCCTGCCCTGCAGAGCACTCAGGATCTCTCTTGAAATTCATGCTTCTTAACCTTGACTCTCAGGAGAATCATTTGGAGAGTTTTAAAAATGTGTGTGTAGGGGGCACCTGGGTGGCTCTGTTGGTTAAGTGTCCAACTTGGCTCAGGTCATGATCTCACAGTTCAGGAGTTCAAGCCCCGAGTCAGGCTCTGTGCTGACAGCTCTGAGCCTGGAGCCTGCTTTAGATTCTGTCTCCCTCTCTCTGCCCCTCCCCTGCTCATACTCTGTCTCCCTCTCAAAATTAAATAAACATTATAAAAAATAAAAATAAATAAATGTGTGTGTGTGTAATTAAGCCGCTCTCAGCAATTCTGATTTAACCGGTTTGGGTTGAGAGACCGAATACACAGATGGACAACAACCAGACTTTTTATGACAAGAGAATTCTGACCCACTATCTGCAGCAATCATCCCAGGAAACCAAATCACAAACTCTGTAGCACTGGCCCCAAACACTCCCTAACCAATATCTGGCCAGCTTTCCTAATTTTGGCCCCTGCTCCCAACTTAGACTCAGACAGGGGAAGTCAAATATGCACCCCTAGCCAATCCCATTGGATGTTCCACTTGGAGCTAGCCCATTCCACAACCCTGACTACGGCATACCTAAAAGCCTTCTCTTTTCCCCCCACTCTTCTGTCTACCTTTGAGTCTCTTTTTTGTTTGTTTTAATTTTGTTATATTTATGGGTTATAAATTAACCCATTTATTACAGGCTAGCAACATTTCAAATGGTGAAGCTTCTACTGGTCTTTCAACTCCTTCAGTCCTCTGACGGCCGACTTTGACACAGAAGTGGTATTGTGGGTCCAGGCACCACGCACTATGGTTTTCATGCAGGGACCACAATGCCAGATCCCCACAGCTCATCTTTTCATCTTGGTTTTGCCACAGAAGGAGCAAGTGCACTTGGCGTGCTGGCTTATTTCATTTTCCTGAGGGAGGCATCATAACAGGTCCCATATTTACCAACAATCCCAACCTTCTTGGTGCGTTTTGCTGTCACCACAAACTAGGTCTGAGCCCAGAAGGCCTACCTTGAAATCTCTACCAAATACAAAGGACAGTGGTGTTTGACTCTCTTGCTAGTGGAAGCTTTGAATGAATAGCTCAGAGCCTGGAGCCTGCTTCAGATTCTGTGTCTCTGTCTCTGTCTCTGCCCCTCCCTTGCCTGTGCTCTGTCTCTCTTTCAAAAAAAATAAACATTAAAAAAAATTTTTTTAAACACCTTTTGTTAAGAGGGTAGATCTCATCTCATGTTAAATGTTCTTACAACAATAAAATAACTAGAAATTTAAAAATAAAATAAAAAAGAAATGCAAATCTTTAGGCAGTACAGGACCTACGGAATGAGACACTTTGGGAGTGAGGCCGAGCTGTTTTTAAAGCCCTCCAGATGATTCTGGTGTGTGCTAAAGGTTGCAAACCACGTCTAAATAAAGTTTGAACAGATATTTAATAATAGTGGTTTGAAAGGTCACCAAATCATTTAGCTTCCTTATGATGCCCATGTGTCTTCAAATTGTAGGAATGTTGTCTTTACTCATGAATAAAAACTTATTGAGCACCTACTGTATGCTTGGTGCTGTTCCAAGTGCCTCCCACGCATTAAATTTTATAACAATACCCTGAGGTAGAAACCATTATTTATCAAAAAAAATTTAATGTTTTTATTTATTTTTGAGAGAGAGAGAGAGACAGATAGGCAGGCAGACAGAGCGGAGGAAGGGCAGAGAGAGAGGGAGACACAGAATCCGAAGCAGGCTCCAGGCTCTGAGCTGTCAGCACAGAGCCCTGTGTGGGGCTGGAACTCATGGACCACAAAATCATGACGTGAGCTGAAGTCAGATACCCAACCAACTGAGCCACCCAGGCATCCCTAGAAACCATTAATCCTATTCCCAGCAGGATCCAAGCCGAGAGAATCTGGCACCAGAGCCTGGTACACAATGTCCCCTTTCTGGCTCAAACTCTTAGGGAGCATTCAGCTCACTGCCTGGCACAGTATATAATACATTCTCATTAATTCATAAAGTGAAATGTCAATGATATGGGTCCTGAAAGAATTCTGATGGAGTGGCATGTCCAGGGGTGGAGGTGGGAGATAGCAGTGGAGGGGGGAGGAGAGAAGAGAAAGGGAAAGGATAGCCAGAAGGAAATGTGGGCCTATCGGGTGCCTGAGAGAGGATCTTAAAGGAGGGAACAGAAACAACAATGTCAAATGTCACTCATTGCCAAGTTTCAGGGTCTCCAAGGTCAGCTATGGGGCCCTAATATTCTAGGTCCATGTCAAGTTACTGACCAGAAAGGAAGTAAGGTCAAGCCAGAGCCTATGGGGTACTTTGAGGGAAGTCCAAAATGAGGGGGTCCAGGTTTGATTCTTTGAGGCTCCCTATCTTTCCCTTTCTGTAATAGTCCCATTATGGGGCTCCCTTCTGAAGACATCTCCATCCCCCATGTACATGTCTATGCCAAGAACTTTGAGCCACAGACCTTCCTCTTGGCAACATATGTAAGAAATTCTACAAATTGAGCTACCGACCATAGGACTGAGGAAATGAGGAAGACTCCGTCCTGCCCACAGGAAGCTTACAGTCTAATGGGGAGACAGACACAGAGACAAACATGAAGTCAAGAGGGCAAACTCCAGAACAGAGTATGAACAAAACCTTGAGACCACAGAAAGAACGAATGAAAAGCTTCACAAGGGAGGTAACATATCAACAGAGCCTTGAAGGTAAGAATATCTGAGACCAAATAAGATAGGGAAGGGGATTCCAACCAGAGGGGAGAGCATGACCTAAGGCACAGAGTGATGAGAGTGGAGCAAATGGTAAAGAATTGAATGCTTTCATGGCTGATGCAAAAGATAAATGCACAGAAAGAACAGAGGAAAGGTGGAAGAGCTGCTGGGAGATGTGGGGAGGAAAGGCAGGGTCAGATTAGCTGGGTCTTTAATAGCATGTAAATACCCACTGAAGTTGGTTTCAGCTAATGGGAAAATTTTACTATAAAGAAATCAGAAATCTTTCAGAACCCAAAGGCAGAGACACACCAGGGTGCCAGGAAGAACTAAAACTTGGAAGTAGAAGGTCCAGGCAGTGTTCTTTCTCCATCTTTTTCTCTGCTTCTCTCTGTAGACAGGAATCTGTTGCCTTCTCTCCCTCCGGACAGGAATTCTGCACAACCCAGGATGTCACAGAACACCTGTCCTGCTCATAGCTCTAGAGTTTACATAATACAGACTCAGGCACAGAGAAAGTAATTCTGTGGTTCCAAATCCAATTCTTGGGGAGAGAATTCTGGTACGGCTCCAGTCATGGGATTATCCCTGGTCCAATCTACTATGGCTAAGAGGGAAGGTCACATTTTTTGCACATATGGTCCCTGGTAGCCCAACTCTGCAGGGAAGAGGGAACAGTTCCCAGAGAAAGGAGATTCTGTGGCTCATTTCTGGGTGAATATCCTGGAAACTCCAGACCATGGCCTTGTAAGCCACAATAAGGAGTTCAGACTTTATCCTATAGGAAACTGGAGGAACTAAGGGAAATTGGCTAAGATCAAGTGTAAAAGAAATGATAAGCCCAGATTTGTCTTTAGAAATGTTGCAGACAACACGAAGGATGGATCACAGCGGGAGAGACTGAAAGCTAGGAGTCTACAGGGAAAGTGTTGAGATATCCAGGCCACAAAATGATGAGACCCAATGTAGAGCAAAGGTGTGAGTATGGAGAGGCCTTTTAAGGACTGAAATTTGAGGACTTGGTAACTGAGAATGGAGGCTGATGGTGAAGGAGACAAGAGACTCCCCAGTTTCCTGCCTGGGAAGACAGGCAAGACAGTGGTGATGCTAAGTAGGACAGAGACTGCAGAAGAGGAAGAATTGGGGAGGGGCACATAAAACATGGAGCGTGGGGAAGTGAGGCTAGTTGAGAGCACACTGAGTTTGAGAAGTGATGAAGAAATTGGTGGTTCCCATCCCCTTTTCCTCCCTAGCCCCCTGAAACAAGCTGTATTGCTACCATAGGAAAATTGAGTGGCGTCATAAAATGATTCTCGTCTTGGTTGATAATCATGAAATCAGGAGGACGCTGAGTCTTTGCAGTCAGTGTGTATGCCAGTCAGTGGTGTGAGCTTGAGAAAACTGCTCAACCTGAGTCTCAGTTTTTTCATATGTGAAACGGTATATCAAGCTGACCTTTTATTGTGAAGAATAAGTGTGATAAAATCTGTAGAGTCCTTGCAAAATAGACAGCCTTTGGGAGGTGGCCATTAGGATCAGACTGTTTTTCTCCATCACCTGAACTGGAACTTTGCCCTGTTCCAGGCAGAAGTGCAGCACCAACAGCCTCAGAACTGAAGCTGGCTTTCCCCAAGACACAAGCACATCCACTCCCTGCCCCAAATGCCTCCTGAAATCAAATTAATCAAGCCTACTTAGTATTTAACCGATGAACTCTTCTCTACATAGCTGTTGAATACTAAACAGATTCCAAATTTGGTCCATGCTGACCATCAACAAACTCTGAATGAACTGATGAATATGACGATGTAGATCAAACTGATGATGAAAACAATAACAAGATCCATCTATGTTGCTGACTGAGTGTTGAGCACTGTTCTAGGGCTTAACAGAGCATCAACTCATGAAATTCTCACCAACAACTTTAATAGTCAGTACTGTTATCAGCGTCCCCATTTTGCGGATGAGGAAATGGAGCTCACAGGCTCATCCAGTCACAAATGCTGCATAATTCACACTCTTGTTTCTCACCATTCTTTCGGAGTGTATCTCACTGCATTGCTTCCCAAGCCTGACTCAGCCCAGTGTGAGGTATGTCGAACACGACTGCATTGAGGACTGATTCCCACTTAAAAACAAAACGCTCCTTCACCAACTGTTACTTGTATTTGAATATTCTGCTTTGGGGAGGAAAGTGACTCCTACTAAGGAAGCAGAGGTGGTTATGGCACATTTGAACCATCCTGGTGCTCTACTTCCTGTCACAATTTAGGGTGGAGGCAGGGGGCTAGAAAAACCTGAACACATCCATGAGAGGTCATGCCTCGGGTAGGGGCTTGTCTCAGCAGAGACTGTCTCAGAAATGCTCAACTCACTCGATCAAGATTCTTAACCTTTGAGCGATCAAGGGCCCCCTTGAGAACCCAGGGAAAGCTGCTGCCTCTGTCCTCATTAAAATGCACAAGGAGGACTTCACATAAAACCACATGAAGTTTGGGGAATGCATGGATGCCCTGAAGCCCATCCCTGAACCCCAAGTTAAGCAGCTCTGCCACAGAAGACAGACAAGCCAAGGTACTTTAATCATCCCGCCAAATTCAGTCTCAGCTTATTAACTTGTAATGTAACTCCCTGGAAATTTCTCTGTAATACTGAAATTTATATGCTCACTTATTGTGCTCTGCCCTTGAGATGCTTATGAAATTAGCTGCGAAGACCGATTTGGATGGGCAGGCAGTTTTTCACCTGACATGGCATCACATCAGGAGTTATGCCCTGCCTTGCCAGCTTGGAGTACAGACTAATGTTGTAGCTCTTTGAAAATTCCAGTTAAATGACTCTAAGTCTTCATCTTGGTTATTATGGAAACTCTGTTCTTATTAAAAGGTTGTCCTACCCAAAATAACTTCTGAAATCCGTGAGAAATGGTTATATAGTCTGTAATCAATCCTTCTAGCTGCTTCTGAAGCCCACTTACCACCTTCTGGGACAGATGTTGTGCTGGGCAATATATGAAATGCTCCGTGCACCTGAGCAAGTCA
Source organism: Suricata suricatta (assembly GCF_006229205.1). NCBI lineage: Eukaryota > Metazoa > Chordata > Mammalia > Carnivora > Herpestidae > Suricata > Suricata suricatta. The sequence goes on from NC_043714.1 coordinate 44,011,487, forward strand.
GTGGCTCAATAAGGAGTTATCTTCAAACTCCTTAATTTGAAGAGTCGTTGATATATTATCCCATCCCATGGTCACGGCAGCGGTGATGCATGGGGGGTCTTAATAGTTTCCATTGACCAGTTCTTCCAGCTAACAAGTTGCTTCATGTATTACTCAAATGGTAGATGGAAAAGACATTCCATTGAATCAGAATCTATGGAACGTAATTGCTCATAAACTTACTAGTTCTATAACATAAATATATAAATGCAATGTATTTATTTATGCATTGAACCATTCAAGTGATAAATTATCTGTAATGGATTTCAAACCAGCATAGATTGTATACACTTCCTCCATCTCTTCCCAGCAGGACAATTCTAGTCCACAGAGCAAGTAGGCAGGAGTCAGGGGTCAGGATAGGAAAGGTTTGGTCTAAAGACATCTCCCTTCTATGCTTCCCCAGGGCCTGAGTTTCATAAATGCAGTATACACATACCCTAGGAGAGGGCACCTAACTAGCGGGCTAATATTCTCACTCTCTCTTGTGAATGTGTTTAACTAGACAGCTATCCTCCAAGACGCGCACAGGTCGTTCATAGCTGAGAGACTAGAAAGACTAATTGGAGGGTTGAAAGGAAGACCTAAGCAAAGCTGGGAAACGACAGCAGGATGTTCAGTGCAGTCAGAGAGCAGTGAGTATCCGGGGGGCGAGACTCCCATCAGACGGGAAAGGAGAGAGACAGGATGTCTAAGACAAACTTCACCTCCTTCATAATTAGGCCCAAGGCCAGTACTTCTCTTCTCAGAGTCACTCAACATGTACCTAGGGGCGCCTGGGTGGCTCAGTCAGTTGGGCCTCCTACTCCGGCTCAGGTCATGATCTCACGTTTGTGGGTTTAAGCCCCGCATCGGGCTCTGTGCTAACAGCTCAGAGCCTGGAGCTTGCTTCTGATTCTGGTCTTCCTCTCTCTCTGCCCCTCCCCGCTCATGCTCTGTCTCTTTCTGTCTCAAAAATAAATAAAAAACATTAAAAAAAAAAAAGATCCTGGCCTCTGGAGCCAGACCACCTTTAAAAAAAATATGCCTAAGCTAATAATTTAATGCCCATTTCTACAAGGGTCAGATGAAACTTCTTTCCACAGAGCTTGATGTCATTTAGGTCCTACCGGATTTATTCTTCCCATTAGACCTGTGAGAAATGCTGGTTCCAAAGTCATTCTACAAGCCCTGAAAATACACACCACCTAAACTTAGTGGTGAAAACAACAACCAAAGCTATCTTGACTAACTTTTGAACCAAGTGTTTGAACCATCTATCCTGAAGCTAGAGACAAAAATTACCTGTAAACATTGAACTCAAGCCAGTAGTTTCATTTTGCTTTTTTTTCCTGGCAGAGGTATGGTTAACAATTTTGAAATGACTTTATGTATATTCTAAGGTTAAGAAAATAAAACAATACATCCTGGTTAATAGGAGCCAGGTTTTTCACTATTGGAAAAAGGAAGTCACAAATATGGAAAGGGAGAGAGTTAAAGTGAAGCTCTGTGGTATTGGATTGGAATTAGAGAAATCAGTATACACTTACGGCTTGAACTAATGGTTTTAATACAAAGAGACAGAAAATAAAGTGTGGGTGTATATGCATGTGTATACAGACATATACATCCTAGGTCTCTCCAGTAAGAAAGCCAAAAAGCAAGTACATGCTGGTAGCAAAAAGCATCTCAGGAACCCAGATTTTGGCTTATAAATACTTCCCCTCTAAAAGGACAGAGGGCTCCTTAGGAAAATGGTTGATTCCAAGGCTGGGGCAGGGGCAGGGACAGTACATGATGAAGCTGCAACACCTTGTGCCAAAAAGGTATGAAAGTGCCCAAAGAATGATGGGAACATATCAAAGATCATAAGAGCCCCCAAAGGTCAAATCTAGGACAACTTAACTGTCAGAAAAATTCATAATAGTAATAGATTATAACCTATTGGATCAAATAATAATTAATTAGTAAAAATTGATTTAAATAAATAAACGAGGATGAAGGAAAGCTCTTTCAGTAGAATGCTAATAAATGCAGAAGGAATGATGAAATCAGAAAGTCAACATTCGGCAACCAACATGGTTCATCAATTGAATCATCAATGGAGACTAAAGCTCGTGGATCAAAGTGTCATGAGAGAGAGGATATTCACATGATCTCAACAGATCACTCCGTGAGATACTTACTACAAAGAAAACAACAGTCCTTTACATGGATACAACTGTCAGACACCAACCGTAACCTTGTTCAAATTTAACATCGCCTGATCCCTTCTATCATATTTCTGCTAAAAATGTATAACCTGAATGTAATCATGAGGAAACACCACATAAACCCAAATTGATATTCTACGAGCTAAATGGCCAGTAAATATTCTTCGAAAATGTCACGGTCATGAAAGACAAAGAAAGGCAGAGGAACGGGTCCAGGTTCAAAAAGATGATAGAGACTTGACAACTGAACACAGTGTGAGAACCAGGACTTTCTTTTGCTGAAAAGGATGTTTGGGGGGCAACGGGCAAAATGTGAACAAGGTCTTTAGATCACAAGATGGCATTGTTAAAGTGTGGCTTTTTGATATTATAATTATACTAAATTTATGTAAGATAGTTTTCTTGTTCTCAGGAGATACGCACTGAATTGTGTAGGGGTGAAGAGGTATTGTGACTTAATCTAACAACAGAACAGCCGGGTGGTGAGGTGGGAGGAAATGTACCCATGTGGGTGAAAGGTATAGGAGATTTGGGGGGGTACTATTTTTATATCTTTTCTGTAAGTCTGTAATTATGTCAAAGCAGAAAGAGTTTAAAAACAATTTGCTTATTCCTCCTGCTTCTGTGGACTGCCTGGGTTTAGCTGGTCAGTTTTCCTTCTGCTCTTCCTTGGGCTCACTTGTCTCTACAGTCAGATGTCAGCGGAAGCAGGGATGTCCAAGATGCCCCTGCCCTCATCCTCTCCCATCTCCTCTGGTGAAGTGATGGGGAGGCCGGGCCCAGAGGGGCAGTGGGGTCTTGGTCTCAGCCTCAGGGCTTTTCCCTCTCAGGCTTTTCCATATGGCCTCTCAAGCTAGGTAGCTTGACGTCCTCGATAGTGATTTGGGGCACCTATGAGTGTGCAAGCAGCAGTCACCACCCCCTTGAGTCATAGGGCCAGAGGAGGCCTGTGCCATTTCCACTGCATTCTGGTGATTCAAGAGAGCCAGGGTGCCAGCCAGGCTCCCTGTAAAGGGACCTCACAAAAGACCGATGATCGGGGTAGCTCCCTAGGGCCAGGCCTGGGGACCAGCCACAGTAACTGGAACAGAGTTTGATTAGGGAAGCATAATTTCTATATGTGCTACAGAACAAGGGGTTTGTTAAATGAGCAAGAACTTCTACAAGTTGGAGCTTGTAGGGAACCTGAGAAGACAAGCAGTTCAGTAGGGGAAGGATGACGCACAGGAGGCTAGTAGAGAACACGGAGGCTGTTGCCTGTGTCTGGGGGTGAGTTGCTGTTGGTCAGCAGAGCTAAGGGTCAGGAAAGAGAGCGGATCAGACTCAAGAAGAGTAAGGACAAGCTGAAGTCTTCCAGCACCTCTGCGTTAGTCTTTTTCAGCATTTAAAACATCATAGTTTTCAGAGAATATTGGTCACTGTTTCCCTTCTGCCTTCCAGATCTCATACAAATTCCTCTTTGGACAAGTCTAAGCTGGAACCACAGAGGGAAGAAGACGGTGACAAACATAGTTCTAGCTTAGCCATGCGATGTGCTATAAAACCACCATAAGAGAAAAAGAGAAAGGACCATAACTGAGTGTTTAAAACTTGGGATTCTGGGGTGCCTGGGTGGCTCAGTCGGTTGAGCATCCAACTTGGGCTCAGGTCCTATCTCCTGGTTCAGGAGTTCAAGTCCTGCCTCAGGCTCTGTGCTGACAGCTCAGAGGCTGAAGCCTGTTTTGGACTCTGTGTCTCCTTCTCTCTCTGCCCCTTCCCCACTCATGTTCACTCTCTTGCTCTCTTGCTCTCAAAAATGAATAAACATTTTTTTAAATTTTTAATAAAAATTTAAAAAATTAAAAAAAATAAAGCTTGGTGGGATTCTGTGAGCACACTTCTTGGAGCCAGAAAAGGACGCCAATGGAATGGTCATAATTAAGAACTCTCGATAAGCCTCATAACTATAATGAAAGCCTAAGGAAGCACACCACTTTCTATGGATTGAATTAAACTATATCTCCTATGTACCAACAGTCTCCAATAAAACCTCAATTAACCAGAAACATGGCTGAAGTTTAATGCTTAGGCTAAATTCTTTGAAGAGAGCAAAAGCAATGTAAAGTCATATCAGAGATTTATCCCAAACAGTTTCCTAGCTTGAATGCACAATTATTATTTTTATGCTTCTTGGTACTTACAAGGCACTGTTCTAAGAGCTTTATGTGCGTTAATTCATTTAATCCTTGCCACAACCCTATAAAATAGGCATGATTACCCCCATGTTATAGTGAAGACACTGCGACCCAGAGAGGTTACAAGTTTGCATGCTAGTAAGTAAGCCAAGCCAGGAACGGACCCTCAAGTGCAGTGCTCAAGGCTGCTCTGAACCAGTATCTAAACGGTCATATTCAGACTCCTATACCATCCACACCCAAGGACCGGGCAGTAAGAACGTGTGTTCAGAATAACAGCCCTGGGCAGTGTCAGATACTTTTGTTTGTAATAAACTTGTGTATTCCTTTAGTCAGCCAAGTTGGGCTCGGAGCTTGCCATGTGCCAGGCACCACGACAGGCTCTGGAACAGAAGCAAAACTTGACTCACACCTTGTCTCGTGGAGCTTCCAGTCCAGGGGGCTCAGGAAAGAGAGCATCAATGCCAGATGACGTAGGTATCCTTGGGACGAGTCAGCCATCAGTGAGTGATTCATTGTCAGCATTTTCCCTGTACTGTGGCCGGAAAGCATACATTTCCTGGAGAACTTTTTACTAAAAGAGTTAAAGTCCTTTTAAAATATCACTTCTCCCCCTAAAAGCCCACTACTCGGAACATTTCTGCTCCCAGCCGGCCCCCATATGGCCCAACCCCAGAGGGCTCCGGTTCTGGCAGCACTGGGTCCGGCCCCGCCCTTCCTCTCTGCCTCACTCTGATTGGCCAATTTTCCCTTCTCTTCCTAATACTGCTTTCACCTGTTGTGTTTGGCTACTCGCCTTCCTCCTGCCTGTTACAAAGAGGTAATTACAGTGATTAAGGGAATTCAAGTGGTTGCCTAATTATGAAGTAGCCTTTCCAGAGAACATTGAAGACGTTTTAAAATTGTACACAGCTCTCCACGCAGGCCTGGAAACTAGTCAGGGGTTTTAAATCTCCCCAAAAGGAAGGGTGCGTAGGTGGCTCAGTAGGTTGAGCATCTGGCTTCAGTTCAGTTCATGATCTCCCAGTTCGTGGGTTCAAGCCCTGTGTTGGGCTCTGCGCTGATGGCTCAGAGCCTGGAGCCTGCTTCTGATTCTGTGTGTCCCTCTTTCTGCCCCTCCTCTGCTCATGATCTAGATCTCTCTCTCTCAAATATAAATAATGTTAAAAATTTAAATAAAATAAATAAAAATCTCTCCAAAGGGAGCGAGAGTAGAAGATGTATAATTTAAACCAAAACAACCCCTCTTGCGCCCTGAGAGCCTGATGTGGTTGGAATGTGCCTTCTTTCCTTACTGACATCCTTCCTAAAGAAAATTGAAGATAGGTGGAGAGCCAGGGAGAGCCGGGGCAGGGGCCCTAAACACAAGGAAGGGGCTTTTTACAAGCCTTTAAGGCCTTTCATAGTAGAGAACAGTGCTCTGTTTGGGTTATTGTTTTGTCTCGGGGGTTGAAGTTGGATAAGGTAAAAACATAGGGGAGCAAAAAAAGTTTGGAATAGACTTTATGAGTTGTTTGAAGTCATTATGTCTATTCATTTCACACAAATAGAATTTCTGTGTTTTTAAATTAAGTACTTAAGAGCCTCAACTCCTTAAGAATGAGCATGTGGTAAGGTCTCAAAATTTGTGTCACAGCAAAATTTATATGTTGAAATCCTAACCCACACAGTGATGGTATTTGGAGGCGGAGCCACAGGAAGTAATTGGTTCATGAGGGTAGAGCCCTCATAAATGGGATTAGTGCTCTTATGAAAGAGACCCCAAGAGAACTTGCTTGCTCCTTTGCCCTGAGAGGTTACAGGGAGAAGACAATGGTCTCTGAGGAAACAGACCCTCAACAAATGCTGAATCTGTTGATACCTTGATCTTGGACCTGCAGCCTCCAGAATGGTGAAAAATATATTTCTGTGGCTTATAAGCCACCTAATCTGTGGCATTTGGTTATACCAGCTGGATTGAATTAAGACAATGTGGAAACTCCGAAACCTGTAGTAACTCATGACTCACCAGTTAAAGTTGTCTCCCTAAGTTAGGAGGGCAGGGATTAGTTGTTACAGACTATGAGTCTGGAGTTCTCTCTTGTCCAGCAAGAGAGTGGATGCAGAATGAATACAAGAGACACTAATGTCCGGGAGGGGACAAGAGCCCCCAAACAAGTGTTTTGTCTCCATATTTATTGAGCAGTCAAGATCTTACACATATGGTTAATGTGGAGAAAACAATCAGACAGTAATCATTAACTTGTAAAAAGCAAAGGGTCTGGGGGCAAGGGGAGTTTGTGATCAAAGTATAATAGTATATCAGCGTCAAATGGAAAGTAATTTCCTGCAGGTGATATAACAAGTTACTTGTGATGAATATTTCACTAGCTAACCTTGGGCATTTTCACCCCGTGGTGACAACTTTCCTCTCCAACCCATTTATGTAAGTAAAACCTATTTCCCCACAGTTAGTCAGTGATGAGTGGTACTAACTAGCCTCCAAATAGTCTCTTCTCAGTGTGGCTTTGTGGTTCCCAGTTATGACTTGATTTCATTCAATCCTCAATGAAATATGAATGAAAGGGATATATTTCACTTTTGCAAGAAAGCATGCAAACTCTATCTTCTCTTCCTGCAGTGATCTTGGAAGCACATGCTGATTCAGGGGTGTCTTATGACCAAAGTGCCCTGGGGTCACCTGGGTGGCTCACTTGGTTAAACATCTGACTCTTGGTTTTGGCTCAGGTCATGATTTCACACTTTCATGAGTTCAAGCTCCACATCAGGCTCTGTGCTGACCGCACAGAACTTGCTTAGAATTCTCTCTCTCTCCCTCTCTCTGCCTTTCCCCCAGCTCGCTCTCTCTGTTTCTCTTGAAATGAATAAATAAACTTTCAAAAAATTTTTAAAAAGACCAAAGTGCCCTGGAAAGATGAACCAACCACTGGAGAACTGCTGTCTTGGAGAATGACTGTGTCCACAGTGGACTTTTTGCATAAGTAAGAAATAAACTTCGGTGATATTGAGCAACTGAGATCCAGGGGGCCTTGTTACTGAAGCATAAACTAGCCTTCGATCAATATTACATGGTGGAAATGACCCAACGCCAATTCTTGTTATAGCCCTTGGATGATCTTGCTTTTTCCACCTCCTGCCTCTTGGATGCCAGCCACCATGTAAGAAATGCAGCCTTCCTGGGGCACTTGGGTGGCTCAGTTGGTTGAGCGTCCAACTTCAGCCCAGGTCATGATCTCACGGTTTGTGGGTCCAAGCCCCGCTTTGGGTTTTCTGCTGACAGCTCAGAGCCTGGAGCCTGCTTCAGAGTCTGTGTCTCTCACTCTCTCTGCCCCTCCCCTGCTTCCATGGGTGCACGCACTCTCTCTCTCTCTCTCTCTCTCTCTAAAACAAATAAATTAAAAAAAAAAAAAAAGAAGAAATGCAGCCTTCCTGGGACCACCATGCTGTGAGAATGTCAGACTGCATGACAGGCCCTGGAGAATGAGACACTACCTGGGAACAGAGAGACCGAGGAATGCTAAATGTTCCAGACATTTGAGTAAAAAGTCCTTTTGGTAGTGGGTCCTCCATCCAGAACAGAGATAAACCATCCAACCAAGCTCTCCACAAATTCCTAACCTGCAAAATCATGAGCAAAGTAAATGTTATAAAACCATTCAGTATCGGGGCATGTTGTTCCCTAGCTATAGATCTCCAGAACACTGAATAATAAATATTTCACAGTGCCCTGTATTTAGGATATAAGTCATATGTTGCAGGCTTCTATGGGCTGAGTTCCAAATCAGATTAACATCAATGTCAAAATACAATAGCTCTGAGCCTCCATGCCCTCGATTGCAACCCCATAGATCCTGCTGTCGTCCTTACTCTTCAGTTCCCCCGCCCTGCCCCACCCCTTACTTTGAGGAGCCCATATGTGATCTCAAAACAGTTAGTAGGTGGCAGTGACCTTGGGGTGTTCCAAGATACTTGTGCTCCAAATCTCACTCATTCCTGATCACTGTCTAAAGGTGCCACCAAAAACTGTCTCACTATTGCCACTGCCCTGTCACAAGCGCTGTCCCTGTGTGCTGTCTCTCTAGTGGCTGCTACGCAATGCACAGCCACCCACAGCCACCCACAGCTCCCCTCTTCTACCACACACAAAACCAGTAGCTCCCAGGCAGCTAGTGGGTGCAAAGGAGCCAGCAGAAGGAATGCTGTGATCCTTCTCCCCGCTGTCTAGCCACGATGCCCTGTTTGAATGATTCACAAGCATCCTGAAAAAAAAAAAAGCAACAAAGAAAAACCTATATATGTTCCTACACACAAAACTTTTTTAAGCATGGTGGAGAACTAAAAGGTTCTTAAATCCATCTTTCATTTTAGACTTTTGCCTCTCTGCTCATGCTGGGCAGGAAGATAGAGACGTGGGAAGCTGCAAACTCGGAAGACAGGAAGCCACCTCAGAGAAAGAGTAGAAAATGAAAATGAAAGGCAGAGAGGGGAAGGGGGGAAGGAGGGAAGGGGAGGGCATCCAGCCTGGAGCAGGATTCTCCAGCACTCAGGAACAAGGCTGTAAGTGCCCACTTAATAATGAATGGACCTAGTCAGCCCCCTGGGGAGTCCCTGGAGCCTCTATTCCTGAGACAGTTGAATTATTGATGGAAAATATGTGATGTACTGGCCTGAGCTGACAGCTGGAAGACAAGCTGACAGCAATTTAAATTGATTCTGTCCTCAATAAAGTGGAGGCCACTTTCTGATTTTCAGAGACGCTCACGGCCCCTGTGGGCAGAGATGGTGAGGGGGGCCAGGATTGTCAAGGGTCCATGACTCTCCCTCAGGTCTGGAAGCAGCAGCAGATCTTGGCCAGACGCATGGGCTTATCCAGTGCTGTTTCTTACTTATGGGTGAGTGCCTGGGGACTCACGTCTCTGAGCATTTCTCAACAGTTCCATGCCCCACTCTGATGGCTCAGTCAAGCTAGCTTCCCATTGGAGCTGGGGCTTTGGTAACAAAACACAACAACCTGGGTGGCTCAATTGTCTCAGTTCGGGAGGCTGGAGATCTGAGATGGAAGTATCAGTAGGGTTGGTTCCCTCTGAGGAAGGCACTCTTCCAGGCCTTCCCCTGACACTGGTGGTTTGTTGGCCATCTTTGGTGTTTCTTGACTTGTATGTGAAGCATCTCAGTCCGTCCCTTCCTCTTCACATGGCATTCTCCCTGTCTGTGGGTCTATCTCCATGCCCATATTTCTCCTTCTTATAAGAACACAGTCATGTTGGATTAGGGCCCACCCCAGCGATCTCACCTTAACTTGGTCAGGTGTTTGATGAGCCTGTGTTCAAGTCATTGTCCCAGTCAGGGTCCAAAGGATTCTATTACTTCATTTTGCAATATATAACTATATCAAATCAATACATTGTACACCTTAACTTTACACAATGTTATATATCAATTATATCACAATAAAGATGGGGGGATAGAAAGAGGCAGTGAAAAAAAAAGCTCCTATAACCCAGTAAGGTCACATTTGTTGGTCCTGGGGCTTAGGACTTCAACATCTTTTGTGGGGGACACAATTCAACCTGTAACCAAGTCCTTTATACCAGATCTGGCTTTCTTTTCTCTTCACCGACTCCTGATCTCCCTCAATGGTGAAGACTGCATTCACCGATTTCTTGGGCCAAACCTAGAGGCGTCCTGGCTCAGTCCTAGAGCTCCGTGCCTCATCTGTGCCAGGCTCTGGCTTCAGAGCACCCATTCAGGTGAGTGTTCCAATCCTGAAGGCCCAGGACATTTGACAATATAGTGCTAGCTGTCTCAGTCATCAATCTTGCCAACTTCTCAAGGGCTCAGACCACTCCTGTATACCTACTGTGTGCAGGAACCAGTCCAGCCAAACTGCTAAACCACACAGAGGGTCTAAAGGGCAACAACCAACATCATAGAAGTACATTTGCTACAATATTCATGTTATCTCAAAGGCTGGCAAAAACATTGGATTTTCTCCGCCCCTGAAGTCACCACCAGAGCACAAAGCAAGCCCTCAAAGGCCTTGTGTACTATTCCCAGTTTTCACTGGAGATTATCTGAGTGACTTTGAGCAAAACACATAACCTCTCTGGAACTTTCTTACCTCAACTATAAAACACATGCACCGATCTAGATATTTCTAAGCTCTTCAGCACTAAGACTCGGGACAGGCAGACAGAAATCAGGCGGGAAGTAGTGTGATGTATGGTGATATCTATTTCCCCTGGAAGCGACACGGGGCAGGTTCATGGATGTAAATTCAGGATCCAGCACACCACCTGGAGTATCAAAAGTGTTTGACTGACATCTGTCGACTAAATAGAAGGGTCAATGAATTAAGAATGTCACGGCAATACAATGTTTTTTTCGTACGTTCCGGTGTTTTTACCTGACCTGAGACAATCTTGAGGAGTGGGATTTCTGAGAGCCATGTTGACCCCCCCTAATTAGATGGACACAGCTGCAGCATTGGGGGGGGCCCTCGCTATCAGAGAGCAGGGACCCTGGTAAGGAGATGGCCGCCAAAGGCTTTTCTGGAACAAATTTTGTCTTCCCGTTCTTCAGAGCTTTTTTTCCCAGCTGCTGCTCACTTGTTCTCATGTGGACATGCACACTCTCTCGGGCATCCCCTCGATGGCTAAAGCATGGGAACCTCTAGCGTTTAACCATGGCCCCCATCCCAGGGAAATTTCCCAAGGGAGGGGGAAAATGCCAGGAGGGAGTAAAACACTGGGCCATGGCTTCAGTGTGCTTATTTGTAGGGGGCAGAATTCAAGAGAACAAAAAAATCCCTCAAGGATTAAAAAAAAAGTATAAGATTTTATTTCTCCCTCTACAACTGCTTCTTGTTGTCCTTCTCTCACCTTCCAGAAGTGGCGCCCTCTCCCCTGCCCAGGGACAGAAAAACGAAAAGGTAGAAAAATTACAGAGAGAGGCAGAGGTGAAGGAGCAGCCCAGAGAATGATGAACAGAGTTCTGGAGGGTTTTCCCTTTTAACCAGGAAAAGGAGAAAGTTACGGGCAACTGACATCTCAGCAAAAGAGAACGCGAACAATCTAGCCTCTCCCTGCCCCGCCAAAGCCTTGCACAACTGCCTTGCAGATGCTCTGCCTTTCAGAATTGCTTCATTCAGCCCTGGGTCCCATGACCTCCCTCGTTATCTGGATAACTGCCTTGGGCTGGCTGGGGGTAATAGGAGGGCAGGCTTTGAAGGCCAAGGGTGTGCGGTGCTGGGTATGGGGGATATGCAGGGTCTCTGCCTTCCAACACAGGCTGTAACAGAGGTTTCATAGCCACTCTGGGACCCACAGAAATGAATTCTTAAGTCTACATGAGAGTCTCAGGAAGCTTCACAAAGGAGCTGAGACTTGAAGGATAGATACGCATTTGCCAAGTAGAATAGCAAGCAGGGCCTTCCAATCAGAGGGAACAGCATGTGCAAAGGCACAGAGGTGCAATGGAACGCTGGATGTTCTGCCAACCAGAAACAGTGAGGTATTAACAGCTCGGGGTGGGCAGGGGCAGGAAGTGAGGTCAGGCTGAGAGCTTTGGAAGGTCACTTGAGGATACAGAAAAGGGACACAGTGAGGTTTGTGATCCAGGTAGAACACTCCCCAAGGTGATGCCACCAGGAAGAGAAGGAGGTGCTACAGTCTGAATGTCATGTCTCCTCCTCCCCCCAGATTCATATGTTGACTCCTATTGCCCAATGCATTGGTATTAGGAAGTGCTTAGGGCATAAGGGTGGAGCTCTCACAAGTGGGATTAGTGTGAGAGACCCTACAGAGCTCCCTCACTCCTCGCACCGAGTAAAGATACAAGGAGGAATCTGCCACCCAGAAGAGAGCCCTCATCCAATCGTGCTGGCACCCTCAACTAGGACTTGGAGCTTCCAGAACTGTCAAATAAATTTCAGTTGCTTCTAAGCTACCCAGTATATAGTATTTTATTATAGCAACCCAGTTGGACTAAGACAGGTGCCAAGAAGAGAAGGCAGCATGGCAAGGTAGAGGTCAAGGGGTCGGCAGTTTCTGGCCACTGGACAAGTTCCTTGGTCTCTCTGGGTCTCTCCTGTGAAATGGGCATAACAGAATCTTCGCTTCAAAGTGATGTGATTAGGAGAAATCACGTCCATGCCTGGCTTATAGGAGGTTCTCAATGCACAAAAGCCATGACTAGCCATGCAGTGGGGACTCAGTCACACTGAATTGTGTACATTCAACAGTCTATGCTCAGCATCCCTCACTGAAAAAAAAGTGCAAGAGGAAAAAAGGATTTTGTTTTACTTACTGTGGTGTTTTGAGGATGGCCGCACATTCTTTGATACTCCTCCTGTAGGTAGGTGGGTTCAGGGTCCCCTTTAATTTAGGCAGACTCTGCAAATCCACATAATGGAATACCATTCAGCCTAAAAGGAGCGAAGCATTGACACATGCTACATGTGGATGAACCTGGATGACGTCATGCTAAGTGAAAACAACCAGACATAAACAGTTACATATTCTAGGATTCCACGTGCATGTAACTTCCAGAATCGGCAAATCTGCAGGGACAAAAAGCAGGTTGGTGGTTACCCGGGGCTAGGAGGGGAAGGGAAACGGAGACAACCACGTGATGTGGATGAGGTTTGCTTTTGGGGTGATGAAAACACTTGGGAACTCCAGAGAGGTGATATCTGCACACCGCTGTAAATGTCCTAAATGCCACTGGGCAGCTCACTTCAAACGCCAAACTGCTCATTTAAAAATGGTCAATTCTGTGTTATGTGAATTTCATGCCAACAACAAAAATGAAATGTAGCTGTTTTGTGGAGCATAACAATAATTTGGGGATCTTTTTTCCGCTCATCCAGGGCTTCCAAAAACATTTTGCATTTGCAAAAACGACACATGCTGGCCTTTTACAGGACTGAGTGCAGAATAAGAGAATAAGCCATTTTGTTTGACAAACTCAGTAGCTTACTAAGTTTTACCAAAATGCTAAAAATGATTTTTATCATATTAATTATTGGGATGTACTCAGAATAATATTGGTTATACACACACACACACACACATACACACACATACACACACACACATACACACACA
>NC_043714.1:44025098-44042732 GCF_006229205.1 Suricata suricatta
CAGCGTCCGCGGGGGTGCTAAGAAAGATGAGTTGGGGGGAGTCACGAGGAATGCTTTCGTGAGCTGAGGGGAACTTCCAGGGAATGAGGACACCGTGGAGTTCCCAGGCCTGGCTCTCATGGTTTTGTGAGGGGTGACAGGCCCCGGCGAGAGCAGCAGAGGGACAAGTGCTGGTGTAAAGCTTTGAGAGGACTGTGCTGCCCTAATTCCAGAGAGCCGATGTCCTCTAAAACCTTGCCCTAGATTCGCTGATCAGTCCCTAGAGCGAGGTGAGGGCTCTCAGAGGTGGGACTAAAAGCCTTCTTTGAGGGCTGCCTTGGTATTTTGGGGATCACACAACCTAATTCATAAAGGCGGAGGTAAATACAAGGATACAGGCTCTGGGTCCAGAAATACGCCCATTCAGGGTCAGGGGACCGGGCTCACAGTCCCAGCTATGTCACCAAACATTCAGTGTCAGGCAAGTCAGTGGACCTCGCTGCTCACTTCTATCAAGCGAGGGGCAGCCCCCGGAAACCCTCACCAGCAGCTGGGGCCATGTTTGTACCGTTGTCACAAGCAGACAGCTGGATTGTTCGGGTCCTCTCTAAGCTAGAAGCCTGGGATGAGCATGGTTTACAAGCTATAAAAAATACGCAAAGGGAAGGAGTTTTCACCAGAGCTTGAAAACACAGGAGCATTTCATTGTGTCAGTCAACCATCATGTGCGAGGCAACAGACCTTTAGGGAGATGGGTGCTGGGTGCTGGGGGGACAAAGAAACCAGGACAAGCGGCCTCCTTGGAGGACCTCGGAACTGAGAGAGGGAGATGGCTAGTGCTGGGACAGCTGGGGGCTGCGTCAGGGCTGTGCTTGTGCAGAGCTGGGGGGAGCGGAGGGGGCGGGTTCTCACACGAGGGCACATTCAGTCTGAGTCTCCAAGGATAATATTCTAGCCAACGCTCTCTTGGCTTTAAGGAATAGACATCTCTTCACAGTAGCTAAGGTGAAAATGAAGGCTTTCCACTGAGGTTTGGGGAAACTTACGGAACCCAAACTCAGAAAGTGAGTTAGGTGGCCCTGGGTTATTGAACTAGAAAAGGACACTGAAAAGACTAGAGGCTCAGTGGCCCCCCTCCAGCCCTCCTTCCCCTCCTCTCTCTGTTCTCCATCTCTCTGTGTCTCCTCCTTTTTCTTTGTAGATCAGCTCCTTCTGCCTGCTCATCAGCTTGTAAACGACCCCAGAGGCTCCAAGCCTAGAATCCAGATACCCCTCTCGTACCGTTTTCTGTCTTTCTTTGTCCTTGTTTTAGCACTGCCTGTCCACAATTTACAGAATTAGTTCAAATGCCGGAAAGAAACAGCCATCTAACTGACCCAGCTGAGTTCTTCAATCCAGGACCCCCAAGTCCCCCACCGGCTGGTGGTTAGCATTTGGGGGCTCAGTCACCACGTAGAGTCCCATTGTCAGAGTTTTTGGAGCTCCCTCTTCCAAGGGCCATGAGCCAGATGGGCTGCAGGGGAGTGTGTGGTTGGTCATTTAACCTGGTTCTCCACCAGGGACAAGAAGAGAGAGTGGGAAAGCCACTGGACGCGCCTGGAGAGGGTTTGAGGGCTGCCTCCACCCTGAGGTGCGAGGTGCGATCCCAACTAACAGCACAGGCCACAACTGGAACAGCAGGGCGCCAGCCAAGCCGGACAGGCCACGGCTGTGAACATCCGGGGTGGCAGAAATGCCTGAAGGTCGGGCCCGCCTGGATTATCAAACCTCCTCATGTGTGCGCTTTTACTGCAGGCTGTGGCCTCACTTTATCCTTTACCCAACGCCCTGCTCTGAGCCGGGGACAAATGTCAGCTGTGTGGGGCTCGGCCACGGAGGGCCATGTGTCACCTCCAGGTCGCCTGTGGAGTGGTCTGCGCAGCTGTGCCTTCTGGCTGCTGCCTGGCTCTGTCCCAGGGAGTTTAGAGGCTGCTCTTCCCGTTCACAGCCTTTCCGGGAAGAAAGAAGGAGGAGGAAGCTGGTGTGGGAGGCTGCAGGGAGCTGTGTGAGGAGCGACTGCACGCGTGGGAAGAGGCTGACTACCCGGCTGGGGGCGAGCCACTGCCATTCTGTGTGTTCATATGACTCATCCAGGCTCCTCCCTGCCTCTTGGGAGAGGTGGGGGGGGGGGGCTGCCTATCTGCCGTGGTGTGAAGAGGGGTGGGGGCAAGGGGAGTGGCAAAGGGCACTTGCTAAGCATTCCCTATGTTCCAGACACTGTGTGAGTTGCTATGTATGTCATCTTATTCAACCACCCCAAATACCTGCTGAGGACCCAGCTCCGAGGCTCTGGCCCCACAGCCCACATTCAGATCCACGGCAGGAAGTCTTCCATTCCTAACATCCCCAGAGCCCATCTAATTCATAGGAAGCTCTGAGGACTGCCAGAAAAAACACCCAACGCCTACAATTAAGGCAGATAAGGTGGACGGCACATCTTTTCCATATCATAGTGGGTCAAAGGCCACCCGAGGATTATCTAGACCTGGGCCATCCTGTACAATAGCCCCGTGTGGCTACTGAGCTCCTAAAATGTGGCTGGTCTGAACCGAGATGTGCTGTTAGTGAAAACTCTACACTGGATTTCAAAGACTTAATACGGAAAAACATTGTAACATATCTGATCAAGAATGGTATGCTGATGACATGTTGAAGTGATGATATTTTGAATATGTTGGGTTAAATAAGATACATTATTAAAACTAATTCCATCTGTTTCTTTTCATCTCTTTTTAAAAATGTGGCTTTTAGAAAATTTAATGTTCCAGTGTGGCATTATATTTCTATTGGAAACAGTGGTCCAATGGAATGTACCTAGTGCATCTCATTGTTTCATATTGACCAAAAGTCCCAGACTTAGAGTGACGTCACTTGTTAATTTGTTAATATATTTGTCCGGTAAAGATGGAGATCATTTCTGTTGACAAGAACAGAAAACCCCTAAGATTTACGGCCTGTTGGATATTCATCAGTTTCATAGCTAAACAAGCAGATGTATTTGAATATATTATTGTTAATTTGCCTATAAATAAAAATTAGCTTTTCACATGTTCTTTATATTGGTCCCTTGTTGGTTGAGTTTTCAAAAATTCTTGATACATGTTCATTTTATATTTGTCTGAGATTTGTGATTCTTACCTTTCAGAACAGCACCAACAGAAACAGAATGCAAGCTACACATATAATTTAAAATTTTCTAGTAGTCACATTAAAAAGTAAAATTAGGGGTGCCTGGGTGGCTCAGTTGGTTAAGCCTCCGACTTTGGCTCAGGTCAGATCTCACGTTCCTGGGTTCGAGCCGCACGTCAGGCTCTGTGCTGACAGCTAGCTCAGAGCCTGGAGCCTGCTTCTGGTTCTGTGTCCTCTTCTCTCTCTGCCCCCCCCCTCTCATGATCTGTATCAAAAACAAATAAAACATTAAAAAAAATTTTTTTTAAAGTAAAATTAGGGATGCTTGCCTGGCTCAGAGGTTAGAGCATATGACTCTTGATCTCAGGGTTGTAAGTTCAAGCCCTATGTTGGGCATGGAGCCTACTTAAAATTTTTAAAAAATCAAATTTTTATAAGTAAAATTAATTTTAAAAGTGTATGTTATCTAACTCGATATGCCCCAAATATTATCATTTCTACATGTACTCAAGATTAAAACATTATGAATGAAGGGCACCTGGGTGGCTCAGTCAGTTAAGCTTCCGACTTCAGCTCAGGTCATGATCTCACATCTTGTGGGTTTGAGCCTGCGTCGGACTCTGTGCTGACAGCTCAGATTCTGCCTTGGATTCTGTCCTTCCCCTACTTGTACAGTATCTGTCTCTCAAAATATGAATAAATGCTTAAAAATTTAAAAAAACATTATGAGAGAAATGTTTTACATTCTTTTTGCATCTCCAAAATCTAGCACGTGTCAGCTTGGACCTGCTACATTTCAAGTTCTGTAAGAGTCACTCACGGTGAGTGGCTGTCGTCTTACACAGTGCAGGTTGTGATTCTCTCCTTAGAAGTAAAGGAATATGACCAAGAAACGAAGGCAGCTCATGACATCTAGGGTTCATGTGTGAGCTGGAAGGCAGGTTGTCCCCACAAAGACAACACAGGTACAGGGGAGGGACTACATTCCAGTCCTCAGAAAATTCTCATCTCACCTTTGGATGCTTCCTCCCTCCCACTCTGCCTGTCAGCTGCATGGTCCTGAGCAAATCGCCTCCATCCTCTGGTGCTCAGTTTCCTCATTTGTAAAATGAAGGGGTTGAACTTGAAGATCTCCGAGGTCCCTTCCATCACTGATGCGCCGTCATTCTCTGAATGTCCTTGGGTAGCACATTTGGGGGAAGGCGGCTGTTGGATGTTTTCATGTACTTTTGAGAGCCTTCCTCCTGTTCTTAAATTTGCATCACAGTGTAGTGTTGAGAGCCTGGCAACCATTTCTAGCGCTGTCTGCTTAACCAAGAAGTGGCTGCTTTCTTTGGGCAGGTGGGGGGTGGGGAGGGACAAGAGTTAAGACACATAGGATTTGAGGTCCGCATGCAGCCAATTATCTCCCTCTTTGAGCTAAAAATGTATTTTGTGGGGTGGGGGGGGATCTCTTGCTTCGTGGAGTTTTATAGTTAATCTTAAGCAAGAGAAGATAAAGGAAGTTAATTCCCTTCCAAGGATCCCTGAGAGATGTAAAGGAAATTAGAAGCCAGACTATAACAAAGGAAAAAGAGAAACTGCCTACTGATGGCTCACTTAAGGAGCTGTAACTAAAGCTCCATTTCTGTAGGTAAAAGTCACTGGAGCCTTAGATTAAGACAAGGATTAGTCTGTGGCTATTCCTTTTAAATGAACCAATGAGGGGGAACCAAAGTGGATATGCCTTCGGCAACCCAGCAAAAGGTATGTCCTGCAGGGACCCTACAACTAAATAGCAAAGAGAGCTTCCCCCGTGTAAGCTGAGACTGGCCCTGACGCAGGACAGAAGACAGAGGCCACTGAGGGTTGGTAGTTGGCAGCACTAATAAGCAAAGGGAACCTACACTTAAGAAGTGTCTCGGCAGCAGCATGAAGAGTGGATTCCCACACCTGCCGCCAGTTTCTGAGATTATAGAGGCTTTAACTAGGTTCAGCCACGTGGACCTGCAGGTGTCCTCAACATCACAGCACTCTCTCAAGACTATGTCTTTGTAGCACCCTCTGGGAGTGGAGAAAGGCAAGAGGAGCTTGCATTTCAAGGACCGTGGAGGGAATCAGGACCCTCTGATGGCCAGGGTCCCCCTCCCAGGTCAACTGTCCCCTGGACGACCTCTCACAACAACAAGGGCAGTAGAAAATCACTCAGTGGTAGGATTTGTGAGATGCTAGAGAGGTCCCAACATACCTCCTCCACCACTGCCCAAATTCCCACCATTTGGGGTGCATTAATCATTCCTTTGTGTCTTGGGGCGCCTGAGTGGCTCAGTTGATGGTTAAGCGTCTGAGTTCAGCTCAGGTCATGCTCTCACGGTTCAGGAGTTCGAGCCCTTCATCCTGCTCTGTGCTGACAGCTCGCAGCCTGGAGCCTGCTTGCGATTTTGTCTCTCCCTCTCTCCCTCTGCCCCTCCCCTGCTTACGCATGAGCGCGCACGTGCACTTTTAAAAAATGGATAAAATCTTTTTAAAAGAATTGCTTTGTGTCTTGAAGGACAGTCTAAATTTAGGAGTTGTCTATGACAGTGCATAGAAGTCTGGGGACACAGGTGTCCTCAGTCTTCTCGGTTGGCGCAGGGAGGCAGAGGGCAGTGGATGCGGCTCAGGCCCCCCGCCGGATAGAAAGGAGCCGCAGCAAGACGTGCCTGCAGCAAACAGCTTTCTTCCTGATGCTGCAGAACATGGCTCCCTGCCCTCCCTCGAGCTTGAGGATATTCGCGACACCCCCTCTCCCCCCATCCAATGGCCTCCGCGTCTTCTGGAGTCTGTTCCTGCCTCTCCGTGCCCATCGCTTGCCTTCTGCCTCCACGCGCACACCAGTCACGCCTTCCACATTCCACTCCCCGGCTGTCTGTTCCATGCGGTCCCCTTCACCCGGCCTCCTCTCCCCCTTCAAATCCAGGCTCCAGCTCTGCTTGGCCAGCCAGGATCTCATTTGGGGAAAGTCAGTTAATTCCTCTAAACGACTTCTTCAATGTCAAGACGGAGAAATATCAGCCCCATTAACCTCATAAAGTTGGGAGCTGTAAAAATGGTTTGAAATCTCTACGTGTCACACAAATGTCAAGGGTTACCGTCATGCTGATGTTAAAGAAGTAGCAAACACAGGCACAGAGGGAATCTTGAGTTTTTAAAGTCTGTTGTGACGTTTTCGAAGGAATTTCATCTGCAGGATTGTTAACAATGTAAAGGTGCGCCTGTGTCAAAGGTGCCACGTCCCTTTCTCGTGAGTAGGCGTGTTAAATGTGAGAAGGGTCAGAATAGTCTTTGGTGCTTTTCCTCTGTTCCATTTTTATCATGAAAACCTAATAATAGTTCCTCTGGACTTCGGTGGATAAATCCACAGTGGATTGTTTTTTCTTCCTTACAGGCTGAGAGTCTTTGATGTGGAAAATGTCGGATTGCGAAGTTCTAGAGATAGGACATGAATAAGCAATGACTTCTCCCCTCTCTTTTTATTTATATCTTCAGCTTGTTCACAGGAAGGACAACAGAGGCTCGAAACAGCAATAGCAAAAGCCAGTTATTTGCCTGAGGCCCCCAGCCCCATCTGTGGAATCCTAGCTTCTTGCAAAGCCCTTTCCTTTTCTTAATGTTTATTTATTTTTGAGAGAGAGAGAGCATGGGAGCACAGGAGGGACAGAGAGAGAGGGAGTCACAGAATTCAAAGCAGGCTCCAGGCTCCAAGCTGTCATCACAGAGCCAGACACGAGGCTCGAATTCATAAACCACGTGATCATGACCTAAGCTGAAGTTGGACGCTCAACTGACTGAGCCACCCAGGCACCCCGCAAATCCCTTTCCTTTTCTGGGGGGATGTCGGATCCCAAGGCCCAACTTTCTAATCCTTTCAACATATGAGAAAACTGAGCTCAGAAGCAAGAACGCTGTCACTTGTGCAAACTTACAAGCTAGCCGTGGAAGGTGAGGCTGAGGCCTGATCCCCCCCTATGGCCCATGACAAATGCTGAACACCAGATAATAAATGCTTTTCAAAGGCTGTTTTCGTCACTTATAATTATACAAATGAGAGCTTAAAAGAATGTATCCTACGCCCGATACTGATATGTAGTGGGTCTTGAGTGCTGTTGGGGTGATTCTAATGTGCAGTGTTTGGGAACCACTATTCTAGAGTTTTTATTTCTTGAGACTCATTGTCAGTATGGAAAAGTTGAATATTGCTTCCCCTCCCCATCCGAAACTGCTTTTTCCAAATCAGAGTTGGCAAAGTTGCACTGGGTCTATATCTCCTTCTCTTTGTCTCTGTCTCACCGACACGTGGGCCCTAGAAGTTTCACTTGCACCACACATGCCACAGGTGAATGTGGCTCTAGTCCCAGCCTGCGGCCAGGTCATGTCTAAACGTCAGACAGATGAGCTCTCCATTCTCACAGAAGACTTAGGTCACAACGGAATCCTGGGACCACGACCATTAGAACTACTTCAAGTATGTGAAGGCAGATACAACACGCTGGTTGTAGGTTAAAAAGAGCAAAACCAGGGGCACCTGGGTGGCTCAGTCAGTTAAGCGGCCAACTTCAGCTCAGGTCATGATCGCACGGTTCATGGGTTTGAGCCCCGTGTCAGGCTCTGTGCTGACAGCTCAGAGCCTGGAACCTGCTTCACATTCTGTGTCTCACTCTCTCTCTGACCCTCTCTCGCTCACTCTGTCTCTCTCTCTCTCTCTCAAAAATAAATAAATGTTAAAAAAAATTTTTTTTAAAGGGCAAAGCCAGATCCTTGTGGAGGTTAGGGAGCAGAAAAGGCCACAATCCCATGCCTCCCTGTGAATAAAAGGAGTCCCCACCAACGCAGAGGACGGTTATTTATAATAAAGCTGATCTTGGGCTAGAAGCCAAGTGCATTTCTTTAAAGTCCCTTCCAAATTAACCAATAACTAAAAGGGATACTACTATTAGCAATATCTCTATGACATTATTTTTTTTATGTTAAAAACCAGGCAGCTGTAAAGTCCAAAACAAAGTTTATTCTGGAAATAAGGTCCTGAGAGCAGATGACCACACATGAGATTCATTCTCTCCAACCCAACAGTTTTTTAACACCTATCCAGAGTAAATCACTATGTTAGCTATTTACAAATTTAAAAAAGGGACATGTTTTTGTTAGCACAGATGTCAGAAGGGAGTTTAAGATTTATCCACATGTTGGCTAAGTATCTATTCTGTGCCAGGCTCTATGCTGAGTGGTGAGAACACAATGATCAACAGGACATAGTTGCTGCCCTCTAGAAGCTTCGATTGCAGTCTGTATTAGGTATAGGACTTGGCTGGAAGGCCCCAGAAAGCCTGCCCTGATAGGTAGGGTATACTTCATTCTGGTATCCTGTTGTACATGAAGGTTCTAGCTGAGGACATTATTGCTATCAGGAATTCCTATTAGAGGTCAGAATAATTGCCGCTGGTAGAAGTGGCTTAGTGAGTTAGCAGTTTCTTTTACTTGTATAATTTTAAACAAATGAAAATATTGAATAAATACCGTCCTCCATTTTCTTAGCCTGAGAAGCTATTTTTCTTTAGTAGCATCAGTAACGGGACAAAGAGATATCATGTGCCTCCTATTAGAATGCCGTGAGGACCTGACGTCGCTTCAGTAATATTCCTGGAAAAAAGCACATAGCCTGGAACTCATGGGAAAACATCAGGATAAAACAAAACAAAAAGGGGCACCTGGGTGGCTCAGTCGGTTGAGCGTCTGACTTCGGCTCAGGTCAAGATCTCACGGTTCATGGGTTTGAGCCCCACATCGGGCTCTGTGCTGACAGCTCAGAGCCTGGAGTCTGCTTCCAATTCTGTGTGCCCCTCTCTCTCTGTCCCTCCCCTGCTCATGACCTGTCTCTCTCTGTCTTTCAAAAATAAATAAATGTTAAAAAAATTTAAAAAACAAAAAAACAAAAAAAAGGTCATTCTACAAATTGATTGGTCATGAAAGACAAAACAGAAATTGTTCCACATCAATGGAGACTAAAAGAGACATAGCAACTATATGCAACTGAAGATCCTGAACTGGACCTTCGACCCAGTTCAAGGGAAAGTTTTCTTTCTTCAGCCACAAAGGACATTAATAGGACAAGTGCAGGTTTGAGTAGATCTAAGATCTGTAGGTCAGATATTAGTATCACATCAGTGTAAATTTTCTGGTTTTTATAATTATAGTAAAACCTTGAATTGCGAGTAACTTGTTTTATGAATGTTTTGCAAGACGAGCAAACATTTCTAATCATTTCTAACTTGATAAACGGGTGATGCCTTGCCATACAAGTAGTATGTGGCACCGAATGTCACATGATCACAACTGAGCCAATGGTTCTTGAAATTCACTCTGATATACAAATGCTTTGGATTACAAGCATGTTTCTGGAACAAATTATGGTCACATAGTGACCGTTAATAGTTTTATATTAAACTATCTTATTCTTAATAAATAAACACCGAAGGGGCATCTGGGTGGCTCAGTCAGTTAAGCGACTGACTCTTGGTTTCAGCTCTGGCCGTGATCTTGCGGTTTGTGGGTACAAGCCCTCTATCAGGCTCTGTGCTGAGAGCCTACATGGGCTTCTCTCTCTCTCTCTCTCTCTCTGTGCCTCTCCCCCACTGATGTTCTCTCTCTCTCTCTCTCTCTCAAAAGAATCCCATTTAATGAAGAAATAAACACTGAAGTATATAAAGGTAAAGAAGCCTCATATCTACAATTTACTCTTAAACAATTCAGAAAAAATATGTAATAGGTTGTGATTTGGAAAATCTGGGTAAAAAGGTATATTCAATTCTTTGGAGTATTTTTGCAACTTTTCTATAGGCCTAAAGCTTTTTTTTTTTTAATGTTTGTCTCTTTATTTTGAGAGAGAGCATGCGAGCAGAGGAGGGAGAGAGGAGAGAGAGAGAATCCCAAGCAGGCTCCACACCATCAGTGCAGAGTCTGACTCAGGGCTCGAACTCACGGTGACATAATGACCTGAGCCGAAATCAAGCGTGGGATGTTTAAGTGACTGAGCCACACAGGTGTCCCTACGTCTTTTTAAATAAAAAAGAATATTTAATGCTATCATAGTTTAGAATATGCAACCAAAGAAGGCCTTTAACTGCAAATCACCTAAAATTCCACAACATCGAACACACTTCTTTTGAAGAGGAGACACTCTCAAATTTTTACTAAATGATACAATCAAGTTATTTAAAATAAGATACATGGAATATTAATATCTTAAAATATTAATATTGTTGCTCTTAATTTTTTAAATGTTTTTATTTATATTTGAGAGAGCAAGTGGGGGAGGGGCAGAGAGAGAGAGGGAGACCCAGAATCTAAAGCAGGCTCCAGGGTACGAGCTGTCAGAACAGAGCCCAACGTGTGGCTCAAACTCTCTAGTGGTGAGGTCATGACCTGAGCCAAAGTCAGACACTTAATCAGATGAGCCACCCAGGCACCCCGAATTTTTGTTTCTTAATAAGAGCATAATGACAAGACTTTATTCTCAGGATAAAGCTGTTTTGTATCATTAAGCAGAAGAGTTTATTCCCTGAGATATGTATAATTCCTCCATGGTTAGTGTTTTGCTTTAAAGTCCTTTGAAAGAAGGGTGCCTGGATGGCTCAGTCTGTTAAGCTCCAACTTCTGCTGAAGTCATAATCTCGTAGTTCATGAGTTGAAGCCCAGCATCAAGCTCTGTGCTGATAGCTTGGAGCCCGGAGCCTGCTTTGGATTCTTTGTCTCCTTCTCTCTCTGTCCCTCCCCTGCTCGCACTGTCTCTGTCTCTCTTAAAACTAAACATTAAAAAAATAAAGTCCCTTGAAAGAACAAGAAAACCAAACTAGGAGGGAGTAGGAATATGTTTTCTTATTTTATAGTTTAGTTCTAAACTGGATTAGCTGCCAGATTATTCAATTGCCTAGTGTCACTTCATTTTCTTCAGTGTCCTCTATTTTTTTTTTTTCATTTTGGCTTCCATTGTTTCTTTCATCTTCTTTATATCAAATGCATTTGCTTTATGGTTTCTTTCCAACAGTTCTTTCACTCAAGTTCTCAGAGTGCTAATAATCTCTTCAGTTCATCCTTTGCAGCCTGGCCTTTGTCACCCTCCACTGGGAGCTGACCTTGTCAGTGAAGGGGAAGACCTAAGTGTGCTTCCTGCTAACGCCTCTCGAGAGCTCTCTGCGGTCCAGCGGCTGGTGGGGCCTGAGGTCAGCTTCATTCTCTACTGCCTCCCTCGGCCCACTCCTCCTTGGTCTGCTGGCTGCATGGGAAGGTCTCACGTGACTGGAAGAGAATTGCTCTCCTCTGCCCAGGACAGATGTTAAAGCCCACTTTCATAGTCACCCATGGATCCTTTCAAGGCCAGTCACCAATTATCGCTTGAGCATGCTCCCTGCCAGCTGCTGCTTGACGTCCCCTCAGACCCCACCGTGAGGATTCCATCCGGGCAGCCCTTGTAAGCCAAGTTTCTGGTCTTGACCCTGGCTGACTAGAAACATGTCTACATTCTTTGCCTCCACAAACCTTGAGAGAGGCCATTTCTAATGCAGTTGTCTCCCTGACTCTGCTCTCAGCATGGCAAGCTAGATACCATCTTTTGACTTGAGAGTGTCCAATGAACCTAGTGTCACTCCATGCCACATGGATTAGATTCCAGAATAGGCTGTGAGATGGTTCCATTGGAGCATCCCTTCTCTCCTTCACTGAACAGGGAGGTGATGGTGCCCAGCTCCAGCACCATTTCCAACTTTTTGGATTCTTCAACTTTGACCCCTTAAAAAGTTCTCCAAGAATGGACTAAGCCCTCTAAAAATGACTTTTTGGGGGCACCTGGGTGGCTCAGTCAGTTACGCATCTGACTTCAGCTCAGGTCATGATCTCAGATTCACGAGTTCAAGCCCAGCTCAGAGCCTGGAGCCTGCTTTGGATTCTGTCTCCCTCTCTCTCTGCCCTACCACTGCTCATTATCTCTCTCTCTCTCAAAAGCAAACATTAAAAAAATTTTTTTAATGACTTTCTGGACAGCTCCCTTGCAAATCCTGGAGAAGAAAAAAAAATAGCCAACAACCATATTTTTATTTTATCGAGTACTGTTTATGGATTATAGATTCTGTACTTTGAACTCTCATCATCCTTACGACTTTCCCTACAGAAACCAGTTAGACTCTTGAAGAATCCCAGAGGAACATGAGAAAAAAATTTGAAAATCTTAAGACTTGGCTATTCATGGGGTATGACAGATGCCTCGGGGACTCAGGACTGAAATGCAGGGCATTTCCTCTAAAGGTGGAGAAGTTCAGAACCTTAGGACAGCCTGAATTCGCTGAAGTGGTCTGGCTGGTAGGACAATTTTTCAGGCCCTTCAAGGACACCCGATGTGCTACTAAAAGTTCTTAAAGACTTTTCCTGCTCCTTCATTTTGGAGACTGTACTTTTTATCTGGTTCAGTGTTTCCTGATAACAGCCTTGCCAACTCAGCCCTTCCTCTGACCCAAATCTCTAGTTCTTACTCCCTGCCCCTCCAGAAAAGGACAATTTTAGGGTGTAATGAATAGGACAGCAACTGACCATTTTATATGCTTTCACCACACTTGGTGGCTATTTTTCATATTTTCTTTGCAAATCTTATTACCATCAAGCAAGACTTTCACTACTGAATTTACTCTCCCACAGTACTTTCCCTTTCTTTTCCTTTGTGACCTCTAGTGCCCAGAGCTGGATTAATCATTACCCTCGTTTTATCCCTGTTCTTGAATGGATTGCTTTCTAATGAGGATTTGTGAGCCGACCACCCCATCCCCAAGCTGCTAAGATTACAAATTATATTTACCAATGTCCTTCTGCCCTAGCCTGTGCCCTAGCTTATCCACACGCAATCTCTATCCTAAATCTTTTATCATTCATATTTTTGGTAGAGGAAAGAGAAATCTTATCACATATATGTAGGCCTAAGTAAAAGGCCTGTTCATTTTTGAACTTTATAGTATATAAAATTGTTTTTGACTATTGTTATTAAACTTCAATCCTGTTACCCGCTGGGCTGCAGTTGATTCATTTTTACTAATGAAAACTGTCAATATTGGATAAAATAACTCTCTGTTCTCCTTCCAATGGACATTTGAATTGTCTCATTTTTTGCTTCTTCAAAAAGTGCAGCTGTGAATTTTTGGTGCACACATGCAAGTGTTCTAGGACATATACCCAGGGACAAGATGCTGGATTATAGCGATGTGGAAGTCAGCTTTGAGATAACGCCAGATTATTTTCCAGAAGGTGGGGTGCCTGGGTGGCTCAGTCGGCTAAGCATCCGGCTTCAGCTCAGGTCATGATCTCATGGTTTGTGGGTTCAAGCCCCACATCAGGCTCAGAGCCTGGAGCCTGCTTCTGATTCTGTCTCCCTCTCTCCCTGACCCTCCCCTGCTTGTAGTGTCTCTGTCTCTCAAAAATAAATAAAAAACATTAAAAAAAAACTGTTTTCCAGAAGGATGTGCTACCTAAACTCCCATCAGCAACATGTAAGAGGTCCCAAATCACATTATCTCCCATATTTGGTATTACCAAACTTCCGAATTGTATTTGGGGGCAATGATGGTATGTAATTGTGGTCCTGGTTCGCATTTCCCTTGTTAAACCTCTCTTCATATATTTACTGGTCCTCTATTATTTCTTCCATTAAACTGCATGTTCAAAATTTTTGCCCACGTTCCTATTTTCTCTTTTCTTATTGTTTGTATTATCCATACTAATTGTCAGTTTTATGTTGTCTGTTTCCACTTCCAGCTAAATTTTTGTAGTTGGATTTATATTAAAGTTCATATATATACTGAGTTTACAGATAATTTTCTTAGTTATACATGTTGTGTCTGTCCATTGTAAGAGACGTTTCCTTACAAACTGCAAAGTCAGCAAGTTGTCACCTGTATCTCATGACATTCTTATGTTTCACCTGTTAACTCCTTCATTCTGGTTGTGTGTGTGTGTGTGTGTGTGTGTGTGTGTGTGGCATGATTTACAAGTGCAAATGGCATTTTCTTTAAAATACACAAAATTGTAAATTACTTTTCTCCTCTCGATGCACTGAAAATTCCAAAACAGTACCTGTTTCCAAACCAAACTAGTCATTCATGTGGAGAACCTGTTATGATGACAGGTAAATTTTACCCCTCATCTCCTGGCATTGGGAATCATCTGCTGAGCAGATCCACAACCTTGTTTTGCAGACTGTCGTATTAGAAATAGCCTTGACTCAAAATGTAGTCTTGCCAAATATCATGTTGCCCACCCCGCTACAGACTTCAGTAGTAAGGACACTCAATCAGAGCTTTGCCAAAAAGGCATATTCCTGGACTCCAACCTAAGAATTTAGAATCCTTGACCGGCTGCTGGGAGGTTCCTCTCCAGGTGATCAAAAGTATTAAAAGTGAAAACCATGAACCTGTTATTTACAAAACAGAACATTAACCTATTTCTTCTTTTGACAGAGTCCCTTTTGTGGGAGCATGGAATTGTGTTTTAAGTTCTACTAACTTGAAGCCTTTGCACATGCAGTTAACCTCCATCTGTATCCCGTTCATTCTGCAAGTCTTGACTCAAACATAAATCTTGTACTGATAGGTCTTAAGGTCTGGAACTGGAAATTAATACTTAAGTCTTTTATGCACTTTCGACTGGTTAAGTTTGGTTTTTCAGAAATTTCATGGAATGGGCTCAATTATGGAAAAAAGTACTATCAATGGAGTCTCTTGCATCACTCGGGGTTGAAAATAGCTGTGCCTAAATCTACCCACTTTCAACTAGGTTTCCACATCCAAGACATGTGCTTGCTTGTCCAGCACAACATTCTTATAAACTGAGTAAGGGGCGCCTGGCTGGCTTGGTCAGTTAAGCGTCCAACTCTTAATTTCAGCTCAGGTCACCATCTCAGGATCGTGAGATCCAGACCCTGTCGGGGATAGCACAGAGCCTGCTTGAATTCTCTCCCTCACTCTGCTCCTCCCCCACACGTGCATGCTATCAAAATAAATAAAAAAACCCTTGAGTAATTAGGATAATACAGGGCAGGTGCAGAGGTCTTCCAGAAAGTCCACACATCAAAATTTGTCTTGCTATCCCAGTAACTTCCAAGCTCTGAACTACTTGGGGGTTGATGGTCATATGTAACTTAGACTTCAAAGAATCCAAGTGGGCAGGATCAGATTTGGATGTACACTGCAACACTTTTACGGTTAGTTTTCAAGTGTAAGCAGATCTCTGTGATGAGTTCTTGAATACCATTTTTGTCATCCAAGAGTATCATTTTCCATAGAGGCCTGTTTGCGAGGTCTCTTAAAACAAAACCAAACCCCTACATAGACGCAGCAATACCTTAATTTTAGGCCTTTAGTCTTTAGGAGAGCTAGAATTAACCAGTAAGATTGTGACTGTTAAGTCACACTAGAGAATTTCATGGACATGATTTCACATTTAGCGTAAGACCCAAGTCCAGCCATCTTCCAAGTGCCCACTTTCAGCTACCACCTTGGAACTGTACGTTTCAATTCCACCACTAGAATTTTCTACCTGCAACAAAATAAAGCAAAACTTCTGGTTTCCTAATGTTTCCCTACAGGAATGTGTAAGACTGTCTCTAAGAACATAGTAGCAGTTAGAAAGTTCCTAACACACTGTAGGTTCTCATGCAGGGACTAGAACGTACATGTCTCCGAATGGTACCCAACTGCCCCTTCCCCTTCATGTAGAGGGTATGCAACTGCTTCAATGATGCTGTCATACTGTTAAGTTTCCAAAATTCGATTTGTTCCCCTAGAGACTATGTAAGAGTTTTCAACATCTCACTGTTGAGAAAACTTCCCCAATTACTCAATGAAGGTTTTACTCTCAAGTAATGAGGTCGAACCACAATTAAGACTGAACATTCCAAATTGGCCTTAACTAGTTTTAAGTAAGCTTGGGGCCATGGGTAGGATTGAGGTAGGGAAGACAGAATGGAAGAAAAAATCGAGGCTTTAGTTAAGCCACCTGACATCTTTCAATCCTCCTAGTCCTCCCTCCCCACCATCCATATGATCTTTGCAGCATGAAGTGGCAGCAGAGCCACTAAATGGAAAAGCCAGGACCAGAGGCCAGAGCTGCAGCCAAGCCCACCTTTCAACTGGCTGCACTACTGCTCTCTCAAAGGACAGCTATGAAGCGGACGTGTACCTTTCTTTTAAACAACTCCAATACTACACACACACACAAAATACACTGTTGGAGTCTCCAAATTCCTGGAAATATAACATTATATTGACAAAAACAGACGTGAAGCCTGGATTGGGGACAATTAAAGAAATGTTATAAAAATTTATTATTCAAATCCCAAGGCAAAAACTCGCAGGTTGGAATCTTCCTTCATCTATTGGGCACTAGTACGTAAAAACATTAAATTAACAACTAATATTAATGAAGTATTATCACAATTTATTTCAGAATCAACCTAATTTAGATGACTAATGCACATAAACAGGCAAATGTGACAAGCTTTAGATTTTATTTATAATTTACTTGAATGAGAATCGAGTCTAGCTTAATGTTCCTTAGCTATAAATGATTACTTCATGTCCTTGGCCTGGGGGTCATGAGAAATCGTGTACAAAAAAAAAAAAAAAGGCGCCATAAAGTGATTATTTTGCCCCAATGCATAAGAGATCTTTTCTCCTTGAAAGAAAAGACCCCAAGGCCTCCACTGCACTTTTATTTGAATGTAGTACTTGGGACAACTGTCCCAAAGGGCTGGTATTTCCCAATTTAATCTGAGGGCATAATAAAACAGGCAACAAAACTGTATTTGGGATTTCAGTTTCTTACCCTTATCATGAAGACTCACTGCCTCCCATCATCAATATTTATTGAGCATTTACAGTGTACTAGGCACAATAGAACATACAGAAAACATTGTCCCTGCTCTTGAGGAGCTTACATTCTAAAAGAAAAAAAATACACCTCTTTTAAAATGGTATTTTTGTTTGGTGTTTTCTGCAAGGTACTGAGGAAATAGTCTGTAGGGTGAGCTTTGGGTATAACTTAGCCCCATTATTTAAAGAGAGGAAGAGGAAGGATTTAAAGGCAGACAATGACAGACCATTCAGGAGAGGCAGGGTTTACAAGGAGATAAACACAATCTCATCAACTAAGGAGAGATGTGCTGCAGTAAATAGGATGAGGGAAATAGTTTGTGGGATGCAAGCAAAGGAAGCAAGGTATCCTTAGACACTGAGTGGAGCCAGAAAAATCATGCGGCCTTTTTTCCAAGTACACGGCCACCAAAGTAGGAATGGTTGGTGACAAGACAGAAGGCTAAAAAAGGTAATCCGGTGCACCTGACAAATAGAAAGAATAAAGGATCAAAATTGAAGGCAGGCTATAACAAGATCAAGAAATTCTTAAAAACAAAAGTGATTTGGAAGCACAAAACTTAGTTAA
>NC_043714.1:44042832-44072747 GCF_006229205.1 Suricata suricatta
AGGAATAAATTTCCAAAAATGTACAATTTCCTTTAGAGAAGTTTCAGAACCCAAAGACTAATTTACATGAAAAGCTGTAGAGAAAGTAGTTGAAAAGTCCATTCATAAAACTTTTATTCCACTTACATGAACTTAATACACGTGTTCTTAACAATTATGCTTGGATTGTTCATGAAAATTTCATAAGACATTAAACAAAGCTAGCCATCATCAAGTTATTTCCCTGTTAACTATTTTTACAGCACATGCATGTTAGGCAAGTATCAAAACAAAAAAAAAATCACAAAAGCAAAACAAAACAAAAAAAAACCCTAAAAAAAGTTAAATACATGGGATTTTTGTTTTGCTGCTGTGCTTGATATACGCAAGGTAATGGATATCAAGCAATTCGTTTTTACTGCATCTTTACTTGTACATTTGTTCTTAGGTTGCCTAAAACATTTAAATACAAATAAAATGAGTGTAGCAAAAATAATGAAAGCAAACAGCAGGTAACTTTACAAATAATGGAATGTGAACCGTTTCTGCCCTTATCCAGAGTAAATTGGGTCACAACTAAAGGATCACTTCTGTAACTGTAGTCAAAGGTGTGCACATCTGAGAACGAGTGTGCCGCAGACACACGGGACGCCCGTTTCTGCTACAGCCTTGTAAGTGCTCCAAACCTTAAAGTACCCACAATAACTACACCTGTATCTGGAACCAATTATCCCTTTTCTTCCCCACCAGGACAAACCAATATGTAGGCAGTTTTCTTTGCTTAGACATGGAAGCAGTTTTAACACTGGCCCTTGTTAAGCCACAATGTACCAAAAGTACTATGCCAAACATTTATAACTAGTATAAAAATTCCACATCCCCATATTGGCCACCTCAAGATGAAAACAGATAACTCCCTAAATGTTAACTGGCTCTACTCCCCTAATATTAAACATAAAAACCACATGGGAAATATAGAAATTCAAATAGAAGTAACATAAACCTGTCATAAATCGTAAACAAAAAACTATTTGTGGGACAGCATGGATGACAAATGGTCTACTGTGTAAATTTTAGAATGAGGCAGACAAAAGTTGGAAGGCCGGTTAATTTTCCCCTCCTTCTCCTGCTTCAGCTTCATCTCCTTGGGTATCCGATGTCCACAACTGGTTAAAAAAAAAGGGGGGGGGGTAGATTTTTCAGCACGGTTGTTGGAAAAGAAAAAAATCTTAATACTTTCAAGCTACCAAAACATAACCACAGCTCTTGCAATAAAGCTTTCTTTAGAAAATAGCAGCAATGAAGATGCAAAACATCCTCATTTTTTCCCTAACCATTGCATAAATGTTTTAAGTACAAAGAATGGTTTTCAAATAATAAGGTCGGATACAATCAACTCTTAATTATTCATACAAGAGAAAGCAAAATAAAAACGACAGAAGAGCTACAAAAAAAAGTATGTATTAATAGCCAGAAGAATATCAGATTGCCCTGAATACTGAAAACCAACAATATGAGAGATAGAGGTGTTAAGTTTACCTAAACTAGAATCATCTTAATTCAACCCATGTTCAAGCTCAGGTTGACTACTTTCTCTTGGAAAGCTTAAGACTCCCTAATCAAAAGGGAATCCCACACTCCATGAATTCAAGAGTGAGGGTATCAGGTCTGAATTAAGTTACAAATTTAGCTTTCTAATATTTTTAGCTTAGACGAACACACCTTTGTGAATCTGTAGGATGCAAAATAAACAGCTGAATACAAAACACTGGTCAGAAACCCAACATTCTGAGAGGTAAAAACTGAACTGTCCCACAATATTTAAGACTATGGATTCTATTAATTTTTCATTAATTTTATCAGCAAGTTTAAAATAATTCCAAATTAGTTCAGTGGCTTCAAATACTAACTTTTGCAAATCTGAACAGTTCATAATGACTTTTAGAAATAATTATAAAAGGACTAATTCAAGATGATCTTAAATTTTATATTGCGTATACAATGAAAAACGAAGGGAAAAAACACCTCAATTAATATTTTCCTAACTCCCAAATCACCCATTAGCTTTTATTTTTTTTGATGTTTATTTTTGAGAGAGAGAGAGAGAGAGCGAGCGAGCGAGAGCGCGCACACACACACAAGCCAGGGAGGGGCAGAGAGAGCAGGAGGCACAGACTGAAGCAGGCTCCAGGGTCTGAGCTGTCAGCACAGAGCCTGACACGGGGCTCAAACCCACGAACCATGAGATCATGACCTGAGCTGAAGTCAGACGCTCAACCCACTGAGCCACCCAGGCGCCCTAGACCTCTGGCCTGGAAAGGAGGTTTCTTCCAAGGTCATATATTTCAAGTAAATGACCTCTGGAAGCCTGTGTGTTCCTATTAAACAGGGGTAAGATGAAATTGTCATCTAGTATCTCTTCCCAGTTCTGACCTTCAAAGATTCTTGAATTTTTCATAAATGCCTTAAAAAACTTGACACATTTTTCTACTAGGTTTATGTGTTGGCAATTATTAGTCAACCAGATCCAGACTAAAATACAAGGTATTTCTGGCAAAATTTCTTTACTTAACAGATAAATGATCCGACCAACCTATAATGATAACCAGTGACACTGCTAAGGTTCAGACAAGACAGAGTAACTAGTGACAGAATCAGAATATAATCCTTCCTTTTCTTCTTACTATGTTCTAGTATGCTCTTCATGCTATACTAATATCCAAAATTCAGCAGGAAGTATACAGATCAGTCATGCCCTCTCACAAAGTGAGGACCACGTAACACAGTACGTAGGTCTCAATTTCTACCTTATAGGAATGACAACTCTCATCACTTCAAACCTTTAGAAAATATAAAAATTCTTATTAAAAATAGCTAACCAGTTGAAGTGCTTCTTTCATTTGATATAAGAAATTCAATCTCGGGGCATCTGGGGGGCTCAGTCAGTTGAGCATCCAACTTCAGCTCAGGTCATGATCTCATGGTCCATGGGCTTGAGCCCCGTGTCAGGCTCGGAGAGCCTGGAGCCTGCTTCAGAATCTGTGTCTCCCTCTCTCTGGCCCTCCCCAGCTTTCTCTCTCTCTAAGATAAACATTAAAAAAAAATTAAAGAAGAAAATCTTAAATAAATTATGGATTACCCTCTTGACTAAAAAAAAATCCCACACCTCTGTAAGTAGCCGGCAGTTACACTTTCTAAAATAATTTTATTTATAGTAATAAAGTACACGATGGAATTAAAAAACATTTGCTGAGAATAGTCAACACTAGAATATAGAACTGGTTCAAAAAAACTGGCAGTGAACTGGAATAAAGCTATGAAATGATAATACGCAGTCTGCAAGCTCTACGACTGCAATCTTCAGCCCTGGCTCACTACCTGGCGCAGCAGATACTTGATAATTTTGTCATATAAGCCTCAAAACTTCAAATTTTATATTTACCTGAAGGAGAATGGGAAAACCTATGGGACTGAAAAGACACATCAACCACTTTGCAAGGTGTAGGCTTTATCCGGATACCAATTCAAACTAAGCTGTTTTAAAGGGCACCGTAGTTCTTTATTTCCGTGTGGAGTATGGGAAAAGAGAAGCATAACATCTCATAACAAGTCATTCTTTTACCAAAAGTCTAGCTAGGCAAAATAAATTTCCATTTGGAGTCCACAGAGTATGTGGAATTCTGTAATTCAAGTTACTGATGGAGTGCCACAGCTGTATGAAGTATGGAGGCAACTTTATGCTCAAGCAAACCAGTTTTTTTTTAAAGAAAACAATTTTTAATGGAATTTAAACATAAAACTTTACTATACTATTGACACTAAAAACTAAGCTCTTCCGTAACCAAAATGGAACAAATGGATACATTCAGACTGAAATAGAAAATAAAACAGTCTATGTGATTAAAAGTTCAAAACCAGGGGCTAAAAAATTATTTTAAGAACTAAAATTTTGAGAAATATTCCTTGTAATCAATAAAACAACAGAATTTCAACCACAGTGGCCATTAATGATGCTTTTTATGTACTTACTGTCAAGTTGTCTCTCAGTAATTGCATTATTAGCGTGCTGTCTTTGTAGGACTCTTCACTTAATGTATCAAGTTCAGCAATGGCTTCATCAAAAGCCTATGATCAAAAAAGTACATTTAAGTGCTCAAATAATAAGGATTACTAAATTTCCACAAAATAGGTAAAATACATACTGTCTTTGCAAGAGAGCAGGCTTTCTCCGGGGAGTTCAGAATCTCGTAATAGAACACAGAGAAGTTAAGGGCCAGACCCAATCTGATAGGATGTGTCGGTTGCATTTCCTTTTTGCTGATTTCAAAAGCTTCTTGGTATGCTTGTTGTGACTGATCCACAATCCCTGGATAACAAAACACACCAAAATGTACTGACAAGGTTTGCACTTCATCTTCCTCCTTCAAACCAAACCTTTAATATTCAATGACATCCTCTGAAATATTAAGCTGTAGCAACCTTAACTGAACGAGGCTCATAAATTTAAAAAGAATGAAAGAAAAACTTCTCCAGGAACACACTAGCCATTCGTCAATGTCCGACAAAAACGACTCTTGTAAATAAGCTCAGAATTATTTTTTTTTAAAGTAAACACTTTTTTTTTTTTACACATTTTTCTTTTTTCTTTTTTTTTTTTTTGAGAGACAGAGAGAGAGAGTGTAAACAGGGGAGGGGCAGAGAGAGAAAGAGACAGAATCTGAAGCAGGCTCCAGGCTCTGAGCTAGCAGTCATCACAGAGCCTGACGCAGGGCTCGAACCCACAAACCATGAGACCACGACTTGAGCCAAAGTCAGATGCTCACCCAACTAAGCCACTCAGGTGCCCCAGAATTATTATATTTTTAATAATCAGTTTGTGCTGTTCTATAGTTATGCTGTGATCATGATTTCTTAAAATTTTAAGGAAACATTCTTATGCACAAAATTGGGTTTTCAGCAAGGGTACATTTTAGAATACCAATATAAGGCAGGAGATATACATTCTCAGGACTTTAAAAAAAAAGTTAATTACTGCTCTTCATTTAGTGCTCTAAGCAATTAAAAAACACAACCCACAACATTCTAGAGAGACTACTTTCAGAAGCGCCTTTGTGGCTCAGTTGGTTAAGTGTATCTGACTCTTGATTTCAGCTCAGGTCATGATTTCACCGTCTGTGAGCTTAAGCCCTGTGTTGGGCTCTCTGCTGACAGCATGGAGCCTGCTTGATAGTTTCTTTCTCTCTCTCTCTCTCTCTCTCTCTCTCTCTGCCCCTCCCCTGCTCATTCTCTCTCTCAAAAAAAAAAAAAAAAACCCAAAAACAACAGCAACTAAGACTACTTCCTTTCTATGTTATTTTATGCAAACTCAACAAACACATTGAAAAACACAGTATACCTTTCTTGTCATCACCAGCAGCAACCTCAGCCAAATAACGGTAGTAGTCTCCTTTCATTTTCAAATAGAAGACTTTGCTCTCTGCTTGTGAAGCATTGGGGATCAAAAACTTTTCCAAAAGAGACTTTAGAAGAAAAGAAACAGTCATAGTAAGAATAAAGTAATTGCAAGACAAGAAAATCTGCATTTCTTAAGGGCATGCTGTATGTAGCCTAAGTGACAAAATGTTAATACCCAGTTATTGTCAATAATACAATTGTTGAACACAGTAGGCCCATGAATTTGTGGTTTAAAAACAGGATGCTCTGGACAGCAATACTTAAAATTTGAAGTTAGTGTGGAATTTATTACTTAAGGATGACACATTCTCTAAATACATACCTCCCCCGCATTTTTCTATCTATATACATGCTAATAAAAATGACATGCTTCAGTGAACGTGAAAGTTGTATAGCTCACAAGCTTTTTCTAATGGGTCGTCAAACTTTCCATTTTCAAGGTAGTCATGAGAATGAAAAGAACACAAGAGATGACTCTTTTGGGACTCATCTTTTGGGACTTAAGCAAAAACCCAGAATGTAACAGATACTTATTAGAATCCATAAAGAGAAAACAGAATTAATAAAAATTAATTTCATTTAGAAGAACACAATTCAAGCAAAGCCTCACAACAGATATAAAGTTGTTCAAAGTCCAAAGTTTTACTGTTCCTAAGTAGGACAGTGGGTAAATAGGATTATGAGAATTAAAGAACTGAAGAGTAAACCTTTAAATACATTAAAGTGATTTTTAGCTGATAAAATACATGTTGTTTACAGATCATGTCAGACAACAGATAAAAGTTCATCCTATAATTTTGTCTAAAATTCTTAACAATTTAAACTAATTTAAACCCTAACATGCTAATAATAATTACATTCTATAATTGATATA
Organism: Suricata suricatta; assembly: GCF_006229205.1. NCBI lineage: Eukaryota > Metazoa > Chordata > Mammalia > Carnivora > Herpestidae > Suricata > Suricata suricatta. The sequence goes on from NC_043714.1 coordinate 44,049,140, forward strand.
AAGCAAAAAATTAGATCGCTGTATTAAGGGGAGAAGGCACAATAAACTAGTGATTTCTTTTTCTTTTTAGGGGGAGAAACCAAATTCCAGTAGTACAATTTGGCAAAAGTTAATACTCAAAAAACAAAATCATCTCACCACCCCCAATTTTCCCCCTAAATAAAAATACCCTAGGAACCACGGTGAAAGTCAATTTTCAATGGGGCTTGCCCCAAACTAGTCAATTTTTACAAGGAAAAAGAGTTACCTAATTCTTGGTTTCTATTCTTCTGGCAGTTACCCCAGTAAGTTAGTCTATATACCACGTACTAATGTGCAAAACAGCATGAAGCTACAGACGCCCAGACGAAACGGGTAGTGGCCACATGGCAGCAGGGCCAAACTGCACAGCACTGTACGGAGGGGCTGAAGGTAAGAGGTCAACCTAAAATGTTTCGTGTAATTACTGACCAATATTTGAAACGACTGGCCTGAAATCAGATGAACAATTTGATTAGGAAACAAAAACTATATTACACCACACCCATACTCTTGTGTTCAAAGATCTTTCCCAGTTGCCAGTGTTTTGTCCTTTGAATACTATGTTCTTCTGTAGGACGTGAGCACTCTTTGAACTCTAACTATGGCAGCTCTTTTGGGATCTGACTCAAAAAAAAAAGGCTGCTCCATTTAATAAGTGGATTTTTCACTGAAGTGAAGGTGATTTTTTAGAAATGTCACTTAAATGATTAGGCCTTTTCAAGTTTTATAAAAATACATGATTCATTCAACTATGAAAGATCATAGATATAGCATAGTGGCTTTGGAGTCAGTCTAGGTTTAAATGGTGGCAACTCCACACTTTAAAGGGTAAATTCTATTTCTGAGAGGCTAGGTTACAGGTTAGACTATGATGTCTAATTAAGAAAAATATGTGACTAACCAAAATTCACAAGTAACTAAGTAACTTTGTATCAAACAGCTAAAGAAAAAAACATAAATTTGAAGAAGGCTCCATGTATATATCCACAAGTCAAATGTGAACTGTTCTCTGGCTCATTTACATAAAAAGGATCACACTAAGAATATTTGTAGGTGCCTGGGTTCCTCAGTTAAGTGTCTGACTTGATTTTGGCTCAGGGTATGATCTCATGGTTGTAAGATCAAGCCCTGCGTTGTGCTCCATACTGGGCAAGGAGCCTGCCTTCAAGTCTCTCTCTCCCAATCCCTCTTCCTCTCACATGCTCTCTCTTTTAAAAGAGTATTTTCAGTAGTGGTGACAATAACCAAACCCAACCATGAAAGTAATTTTTCACCTATGCATTTCCATTTCAAATTTTACTGCTTCAACATATTTTTCATATTCACTTAATTCCACTGTGGTAAGCACTAAGAATATAATATAATAATGGGCAAGGTAGTCCCCAAGTTTGTGGACAAGTGGTCTGGCAAAGAATACAAATGAAACTAAGAATAATATGGCCCAGTCATGACCTTCGCTTTTCAAAGACTTTAACCCATTCTATGTCAAGATGAAGACTACAAACACATGCAGTTAAGAGTGAATCACTAAGGGTGTATATAACTTGTGGAAGTAACTTAGGCAAGGTGTCAAGAAATTAGTAGCCCGTCTTTTAGAAGTATTAACTTCTGTTATCACTAAAAAAATTGTTTTATGCTGGAGTGAAAATTTCATATGGAAATCTCTTTTAAACTGCAGGTAAGCACTTTCTTCCTCCAAAGTGCACACTCAATTAGCCATAATATCTGATTAGAACAATTACAACAAAAACAACTTTAAAAGACATTAATCAGAAAGTACCAGTGATAGGAAGGCAAGACAACAGTAGTCAAGTAGCTTACTGGCCTAACGACTGACCAAAAGAAATAAATTAAGGATCAACAGTGGCAAATGTTTCTGGTGAATGAAATGTTGATTACAAGTAGAGAAAGCAAGCTCATCAAACTGTACACTATAAACATATGCAGTTCTCTGTAGGTCAGTTATGCCTCAATAAAGCTATTAGTAAAAAGCTGAGAAAGCAATAAATGGCATACTTTGTCTATCATATCTTCCAATGACATAAAGCTAAGAACCATTAAAAATTAAACAAGACTGGTTATTAAAGATTAATAAAGGGGCTGGCTTACATTTGATTCAGTAAGCTAACTATGAAAAAACAGAGTTGTGGTAGACAGTCTCCAAAGATGGCCACTACTGCTTCCCCTACAATTCCTGTCCATGTATGCCATTCTTCCTCCTGTCGAGACGTGAAATTTATTTCCATTCTTCAGAGTTCGAGTTAACTTGGATGACTTGCTTTGACCAAGAGAATGCAGTGGAAGTGACGGAGTTCCATTTCTAAGCCTAACCCTTAAGAGGACTGGTGGCTTTCCCTTTTTGCTTTTGGAACCCGTATGCAGCATGTAAAGAGTCAAACTACCTTGCTGGAGAGAAAGGCCAAGCTAGCCCTAGGAACGGGACATGTCAATTAGTAAAGTAAGTAATAAATAAACATGTAAATAAGCAGTAACTAAGTATGTCAGCTCCTGCCAAATGCACTCATTAGGGACTCCAGCCAATGCCATGGCAAGAGCCTGAGCTGAGGCGAGCCAGAGAATCCTAAGAATAAGACCGTTTTAAGTCACTATGTTTTAAATGGTTATGCACTAGACAATTAGGAAAAAAGATCATTAAGTTGACATTTCTGATATTTAAAATTATTTAATTTGATCCTTCCAAAAGTTACCCATGATATACAAACTAAATTATCCCTATCTTACAGAAGACAATGGGGCCCACCACAACTAACTTGTGAAGGTACAACTCCAACTTGGAAATCTGACATGTACTACTAAAATTATGCTATATTTTTTTCTGCCTCAACAGGATGATACGCCTACCAGAAAGCATGTGATTCCAAGATATTAATATAATTAGGAATCAAAATTAAGGAAAATAATTAAGTTCTATAACGTAGTGATGAGACCAAATCTAGAGTATATTGCTTCTTTAAAAAAAAGTATCAAAACAGACACTGACAAACTGGAGAATATCCAAGAAAGCAAGCAAAAATGGTTAAGAAACTAGAAACCTCATGAAGATTTAAAGAATTATGACAAGAATGGCTCTAGACAAGAATTGTTAAATTTAGCAAGAGGCAGATTTCTGCTCAGTAAGAGATTTGTATGAGTGGTCCAAACTCGGACTAGGCCACCTAGTCAGCTCCATGTACTCTTACAGAGATATTTAAGGAAAAATATGATGATCACTTGGGTATTTTATAGAGGAGATTCATAAATCAGATGTGGTTTCATTCAATAATAATGTAAGATTTTGAGAGATAGTTCATTCAACTAAGTTAATATTGACACTAAAGAGGTGATTAAGTATATTCATTTCTTAAACTGACAAAAGAGAAATAAAAGGTACATTTTCCAGACTTAAAGCCAGAGGAAAGAGGCAAACACAGGGAAAAGACCAAAATGGAAAGAGTAAGAACCAGGGGCACATGGGTGGCTCTACTGGCTAAGCTTCCAACACTTGGTTTCTGGTTTCAGCTCAGGTCATGATCTCACTCAGAGTCATGGGGACAGGAGATAGAGCCTGCATCCAGCTCTGTACTAGGCTGGCTGTGGAGCCCACAGGAGATTCTCTGTCCCTCTCCCCTTCCCCCACTCCAGTTCCGTGTGAGTGCTCTCTTTCAAAACAGTAAGAAAAGGGGAAAAAAAAACAAACAAAAACAAAGCAGCACTAATCAGAAAGCAGCAGTGACAAGGAAAATTGGAGGTGAGCAAAATTTAAAAAACAGAAGGGAGGAAAGAATAGCGATTTTGAAAACATACCAAAAAAGACTTAAGAGAATATCCTGCTAAATACACAACAGAACCTCCTAAATTTCATTCATCTACAATGAAAGTGATCGTAACTCTGAGACATTGTTAAGAACCTGCATTTCAAGGGGGAAACGTAACATTATAGTAAGAAACAGATGAGTTATCACAACTTCCAACTATGAAACAAAGGTTAGGTTGACTACTAACATACCTGCATCTATAAAATTCTTCTATAGCATAGTACATTGTTTTTAATACAAATGTAATTAAGATGGAAAAGGATATTTAAGCCAAACAGAAAATTAAAGAACATCTTTAGTCAAGTACTTGAGACCATATGTAATTCATATGAATCTTGCTAAAATATAATTTAAAAACTCAGTTTTGGTGCCTGTGGGTAGCTCAGTTGATTAAATGTCCAACTTTGGCTCAAGTCATGATCTCGAGTTTGTGAGTTCAAGCCCTGCATCAAGGCCCTGTGCTGACAGCTCAGAGCCTGGATCCTGTTTCAGATTCTGTCTGTCTCTCTCCACCCCTCACCCATTCATACTCTTTCTCTCTCATTCTAAAGTAAATAAACATTAAAATTCCACACTATTTTCTCTAGCAACTTAAAAATCTGCTTTTGATGACAACCACTGTCTCTTAATGTTAAGTAAGACAGAAAGCAGCAAGATACCACTAGAAGCCCATATCCAACACCGTCCTAGAAATGCTCATTATCCAGTACTAAGTGATTCAGCTTTTTTTTTTTAATGTTTATTCATTTTTTGAGACAGTGAGGGAGCCAGAGCATGGGTCGGGGAGAGGAAGAGAGAGAGGGAGACACAGAATCTGAAGTAGTCTCCAGGTTCTGAGCAGCCAGCAAAGAGCCCGAGGTGGGACTCAAACTCACACCACGAGATGAAGCTGGATGCTTATCCGGCTGAGCCACCCAAGTGCACCCCCATAAATGGTATTGTTCTTGAGAAGGCACTGAATCTTACTCTAATCAATTGATAGATTATATGGCCCTTGAGATCTTAGAGATAAAAGATTTTTCTCCATCTGCAAGTACAATTAAGCTCTCAGGTTGTGCAAACACTTTAAATATATGGGGTCAAGTTAATGACCCTGCCCCCCAAACCAGTGAATTTCCACAAGAGGATACATTAGCAATAGTTTCTAACACATACTTTGATCCAAGAATGATCTACATACCATCAATGCTTTGACTTTGGAGTGTATTAAAATTAAGAAACCACATAAACTGACAGGTCATCTAGTCCTGGCTGCCCTTCCTGGGGTAGGCTCAACCTGCTTACACTAACAGGAACTTAAAACATTCAGTCCTGACTGTGGCCAAATATTTCTTGTTGTTCTTTTATTTATTTTGGGGGGTGGAGGAGTGCAAGTGGGGGAGGGGCAGAGAGAAGGGGGACAGAGGATCCAAGGATCAAAGCGGGCTCTGTGCTGACAGCAAGGAGCCCTGATGTGGGGGTCGAACTCAAAAGCTCAACTCACAACCCATGAGATCATGACCAGAGGCGAAGCTGGACGCTCAACCAACTGAACCACCCAGGTTCACCTGTGGTTAAACATTTCTAATGAAAGGTTTATAAACTGAAAATCTTTCTCTATTCTACTGACATACCACTATCACTGGTCCTTTAATATGATTATAGTCTGAGATTAAGAGGAAGAGTAAAACATCAAATCTTTGGGCAACAATTAGACTAGAAATCACCAAAAACACCAAAACTACTACCTGAACTGGTGGCAAGGTTCTAATCTCCTGGTATGCAAGCACTCCCCCCCCCCCCCCCCCCCCCCCCCCCCCCCCCCCCCCCCCCCCCCCCCCCCCGGCCCCCACTGCCCCTCAAGCACTTCTTGGAACAACAGCTGCTATGAGGACTAAATGAGAGTATATTAAGGAAAGCAGCAATCTCAGAGCAGGCACCTCTATTCCAATATCAGGTAGGAGGATCCTGGTATTCAAAAATCTGCTTTAGTGCTCGTGTAATCTTATTTTTAACACTTTACTTTGAATTCAGTAATCTAACATTTTCCTATATTATTCTTTTTACAGCAGACTTGTAAAGGGCATACTCTATGGAGACAGACTGCGTACTGCCTAAATTCAAATCTCAATTCACTGCTTTCTAGCTGCATCACTTTGACAAAGTTCTGAAACTCCCTGGGTCTCAGGTTTCTCATCTGTAAAAGGGAGACATTATTAGTAGATGTAACACACAAGACTGCTGAGGATTAAATGAGTTAATGTACAGAAAGCATTTAGTACAGAAGAAGGGTTACTCTTTGGAGGATAAAACAATCTAATCCGAACCAACGATTCTCCAAGTATTTTCTTTAAAGTACTGTTTAAATTTTCTTTTACTGTTTTTTATTTATTTTTGAGATAGAGACAACGTGAGCAGGGAGGGTCAGAGAGGGAGAAAGAACCTGAAGCAGGCTTCAGGCTCTGAGCTAGCTGTCAGCACAGGGCTTGAACCCACAAACCGTGAGATCATGACCTGAGCCGAAGCCGAGGCTTAACTGACTGAGCCACCCAGGCGCCCCTTAAAGTACTGTTTAAACTAATCAAGTAAATAACCATAGGAAGTATCTGTACTATAGAAATGACACCTTAACCAACCAATCCACCACCCTCCCAGAAATCCACCTTAAGTCCAGATTCCCCTCTAACGTGATATAGTTTCCACATGTTTAAAAAATGCTAACTTATTCCTCCCAACCATGGTACTTATTATCTCTCTCTAAACAGATATACTTTGTAGGAAAAAAACTAAGTAGTAATAGTAAATGCTCTGTATTTGTGGCTTTAAGATTTTGGGACTTGAGACTGCTTTATACTCATTTAAAATATTGGGGGTGGGAGGGATGTTTGCCTGGGTGGCTTAGTCGCTAACGTCTGACTTTGGCTCAGGTCATGATCTTGTGGTTTTTGAGTTCGAGCCCCGTGTCAGGCTCTGTGCTGACAGCTCAGAGCCTGAAGCCTGCTTTAGATTCTGTGTCTCCCTCTCTCTCCGTTCCTCCCCTGCCTGTACTCTGTTCTCTCAAAAAATAAATAACATTTTTTAAAAATGAAAAAAAAATTTGAAAAGCTGCTAGGATCATGAAAGTGATGTTTTCCAAAATTCTCATTTGTGCTTCAAAGCTTAAGCTGTATCATTGATCACAAATACCATGTTTTCCTTATTGACAAGCTCCTTTTCAACACTTTCAAGATGATGTCTGCCGAATACCCAAGTTTGAAAAACCCTAGCTTGCCTGTCATTCTTTGAAGAGTGTTCTGTGGGGGGAATGAGGAGGCAGCTAATTCAGCTCACAATTCAAATAACCACAAAAACTTTTCCTGGAAACAACTGGTATGCTTCCCAGTATGCATCACAGAATATTAAAAAGATGTCTACATAAGGGATATTAATAATTTTACAGCTTAAAGGACATGAAGTTAAGCCAGTCCCCCCCCCCTCATAAAGTGGGTATGTGATGGTAAGGAATATAAATTACTAATACAATATGGTACCACTATCTTTATTACTGGAAACAGCAGTTTTAGCCACCGTGGCTTCTGTCTAAGTGCTAATGTCCATGCAGTGAAGAGTCCATGGTGACTTAGTATAGTTGGGACCTCATGGAGTCCCTCTAAAAAGAATCCACAGATCACTTTTAAGAACTACTGACTGATTTAATGTAATTTGTGCTGAGGCACCTGGGTGGCTCAGTGAGTTAAGTTTGCAACTCTCGATTTCAGCTCAGTCACTATTTCATGGTTTGTAAGATTGAGCCCCATGTCAGTACAGAGCCTGCATAGTTTCTCTCTCCCTCTCTCAAATAAACTTTAAAAGAAAAAACTAGGGGCATCTGGTGGCTCAGTTGGTTAACATCTGACTTTGGCTTAGATCTCTCAGTTTGAGTTTATAAGTTTGAGCCCACATTGGGTTCTGTGCTACCACCACAGAGCCTGCTCTGGATCCTCGGCCCCCCTCCCCCCCCCCGCTCTTCTTTCAAAAATTTAAAAAAAACCATTTAAAAACAGTAAATAATAAAGTAATCTGTGCTAAGTACCATCTTCTGTTCATACCCAACTATCCAACTCTAATCCCATGTTCTCCCTACAGCTAATTCTCAAAACTATTCAGTTTAGGCCTATATTTTCTGTACCTGTAGTGTTTAGTAAACAGCTTTTAATTAAAGGAAATATCCTAGCTTTTATTTATCACACATATATAACACTACAAGACGTTAAAAAAAAAGGCGGCATGTGTCCATGTAGAATGAAGCCTGAGACAAACACCAAAGTGTAAGTGTGTATATGCCTGTATGTGCACAACTTACAGAATACTTTAGGCTTTTTTTGGTTGTTTTTTCTTTTTTAAAGGTTTTTAAAAAGTAATCTCTACACCCAACATGGGGCTTCAACTTATGATCAAGAGTCATGTGATCTAGTAACTGAGCCAGCCAGGTGCCCCCAGAACAGTTTGAATATGATCCTACTGTGTGTATTCTTTAAGCTTTAAAGACACAAGTGTTTGCACAGGTACTATAAATTCCAGAAGGATACAAAAAGGACTAGGACTAACAGAGATTACCTCTGAGGAGGTAGGATAAAATCAGAAGGTTTTCATTTATTTTATTTATTACTTCATATCCTATATTCTGTAACATCTACATTATCTAGAATAATTATAATTTAAAATAAAGTTTGTGATTTTGTACCTTTAACTTTTCACATACCTATATATTCTTAACCTGCTTACAGGCTCTTTAAAGACACATCTTTTGTACATATTAGGCCCTCAAATATTAAATCCCCAGGCTGAGTTATTACATATGCATAATTTCAACAGCTTCATTTTAATATAACAGAAGAAACTTAGAATAATCTTAACAGAGTAAAGGAGGAAATAGTCGTAGCTTAGCAACCTTAAGGCCATCAAGAGCTCATCATCTTACCAAACCTCTGGTTAAGACAAAACAGGACAGAAATTCTTAAGGCTAGTACTATATGTCAGATGATTATTCTGCAAAGAAAGAGAAAAAACAATGCTGTTTCTAAAGACCTAAGAAACTCCTCAAAAATGACAACTGTTTGGGTGCTGTAAGCACATATACAGTTGATCCTTCAATGACGTGGGTTTGAAGCACATGTGCCCACCTCTTAAGTGGATTTTTCACAGTACTGCAAATTTATTTTCCATATTACCTTAATAACATTGTTTTTCTCTAATTTTAACACAATGTACAACATATATATGAAATATGTGTTAACAGACTGTTCATTGTTACAGGCAAGAAGTCTTGCGTACAAATTACACAATTTCAACTTTGGGGGGTGTGTGTCTGTGCCCTAACCCTTACATTGTTCAAGAGTCAACTATATTCAGCAGCCAAGGGCCAGACTAGGTACATATATAACCCAATATGCTTCCAGGACCTCTGGATAAGCTCCAAGTTTCTATGTAACAACCCTGAAGGAGGCCGAGAGACACAAAAATTCAGAGATAGGATCTTCCTGTGTTTTGCTGCAGCAATAATTTCAAAACCTCCCCCTTCCAATTTTATCCCAGGAAAACTTCTCTAATGCACTTAATACTTCCCACCCCACCACTATTCCTTACATTTTCTTTAAATTCAAGGTCACTTCTTCCTATCTGAAATGAGAATCAGAATTTAGACACTGTGGTCCTTAGAATAAACTCTAAAAATTCAACAAGAACTCATGATAAAATGCTTATATATTTATTTCAGCACTAAAGAATGGTCACTATGTACTTAAGTTACATGGCTGTGATATGGACTTGTCAAATTAAAACACATAAAGCCAACTAATGAATAATCTAGCTCAAAGGAAAATTACAAGTTATAGAACTGAGAGATCGTCCCCCTTTCAAAGAGTAATCCATTCACGAGAAAATTAACATAACTGTTTAGAAAGTACTTCAGCAAAATACATTCAGTTCATATCATCTGACAAAACAATCACACTATGGGGCATCTCAAAAAAATTCAAATGCTTGATACTTTTGTATCATAGGGTGTTTCTAGAAGTCCTTGGTGCTGCTTAAATTAATGCCCTATGTAAATATAACTGGCTAAGCAGCAGGACAACATCATGTGAGGTCTCCTAGAGGGCACAATACCACTTCTAGGAATTCTTCTCTAAAATGCACAATCTGAATAGTTAAGAACTCACTAGACAAATCCAAACTGAGGGACAGCCAACAAAATAACAGGAACAAGTACATTTGAAAAATGTGGCAAAACCATGAAAGGGAAAAGAGTGAAAAACTGGTCCAGATTAAAGGAGAGTAAGAATGGGCACCTGGGGGCTCAGTCAATTAAACATCTGATTCTTGATTTTGGCTCGGGTCATGATCTCTAGGTTCTGAGATCGGTTCTGAGATGAGTTTTGGTGGGCATGGAGCCTACTTAAGATTCTCTCTCCCTCTGCCCTCTCCCCAATACCCTCCACCAATAAAAAAAAAAAAAAAAAAAAAAAAAAAACAGAGAGAGAGAGAAAAGAAAAAAAAACCAAGAAAGAAAGAAGACATGACAACGAAATGCAAAATATGATCCTGGATTAAGTTCTGGACCAGAATTAAGAGGTTACAAAGGTACTATTTATGAATAAATTCTATAAATTATGTAGTTTATTTCATTAGTTATTTTACAAAATTTTATGAAATACTGATGTTGACAAGGATACTACAGTTATAGGACATGTTAACGTGTGGGGAATCAGGTAAAAAAATATATGGGAAATTCGTCATACTCGTTTTCCAATTTTTCCCCTAGGTTTGAAATTGAAATTATTTCAAAATTAAGTTAAAAAATAAGATAACTAGTCAGAAAGACAATTTAACTACCATATGTAGAAAAGGTTATTTTCCCTTTTAGTTATTTAATATTATAATTATCATATAAAAATGAATTTTAAAGAAAAATTCTTTTAAATAGTGACTATTTCTAGAACATGGCAATGCCAGTGAGTTTGCTCTCCATCCTCATATGCTTCTTGTATTCAACTCTGTTTTTCAAATTTTCTCACTGGATTGGCAAAACTACTATTTAGGAGAAAACCACAAAAAACAAGTGATGATCATTTGTAAATGAAAATATAAAGGCTGGGAAGGAGGTTCCTACTTTTTCTTAGAGAGTATTCCACCAACAGAGCTAAATTTAATTTCCCTTAAAATATACATAAAATGTCATTAGCAAATAGCAAAACAGCCCCAAAATATCAATGCAAATGAACTTCTAATAAGACTGCAATTTGAAAGTATACCTGGAGTAGGTCTCCTTTGACTTGACTTTACCAAATATGTGAATGAAAAAGATCAAGCTCCCATACCCACTCCTGTTTCAAATTTTATACCATGACCCTCCTCCATGAAAACAAATGAAGACATTAAGATACACATATTCTGCTTTCATACAAATCATGCATGAAAAATGCCAGTGGTTAAAAGGGAAACGTGGGCAAGAAATTGAGGCACAAAGTCCTCCAAATGTGATTCTCATTATCTGCAGTTAAGTACAGAACCCGAAAATACAGTCTAAAACTGAAGCCATTGTTTTTAATGAAATAAAACAGAGTGGTAATTTTCCCATTATTCTGACAATCCCCAATCCCTCTCAAAAATTCATACATGTTAACAGAGGAAACATCATGTCTCAATCTACAACTAAGGTGATACAACGATGAGACAGAAAGTCCGGAGCCTGGGTGGCTCAGCTGGTTGACTCCTGGGTTCAGCTCAGGTCATCATCTCATGGCTTCGTGGGTTCCATGCTAGCAGCAGAGAGCCTGCTTGAGATTCTCTTTCTCCCTTTCTCTCCCTACCTCCCCCACTCATGCTCTCTCTCTCTCCAAAAAAAAAAAAAAAAAAAAGGGGGGGGGCGCGAGAGAGAAAATATTAGTGATATGGTGTAACCTAACCTATGAGCCTCAGTTTCTGATCTGTGAAAATAAAAAAGCTAGGATGATGTTACTTCAAGCCTAAAATTCAATGATTCTAAAGTTCAACTTCCAGTTTATTATTTAATTACAAAACTCCTAATACCTTGCAGAAGTCATTTAAGTCAATTATAACAACACACTCAATAGGAAATTTAACTCCATGTAAGTTCAAATTTCTAGTCTTGCACAATTTGCTTGTGGAGAGTTTCCCCAGAACTTTCACTTTATTTTTTAGAGCCAAAGAGCCTCTTTATCATTCTTAGATCTAAAATCTTAAAAAGAAAGCACGCTTTTTGGTTGTTTTTGTTGCAATAGGGGCCCACTGATTTGGAAATTAGTCTCTTACTCCCTCTTGTGGCTAGAATGGCATTTTTTCTTCCTACTGCAATTTCCATTAGTTGCTTCCAACCAATTAGTTAAATGCCCCACCAAAAATGCTAATAATCAGGTGGTGTCAAGAACTAATTTGCAGACATTTCTACTTAAACTCACTTTTCTATGCAATGTTGGCTTCCGAATAAGGTCATATGGCATGAAAAGACAAGAGTTGCATAACTTCAAGGATGGGCATCACAGGATTCTGACTAATCACTCAACTGAATACATTTTCTATTAATAAATACATGGCACATCTTTACCATTTAACTTCTAAAAAATCAACAACTGAATTGGAGAAAACCAAGATATATTATTATCCCTGGTGTTTAAGAAATGTCAAAGCCAGCCTAAAATTTCATTCTAATTCATGCTGAAAGCTATAGTGGTTGCTCCCTGATTGCTCCCCCAATTGAATCAAAGGATGTTTGCAGAAAACTTAATAATCTTAGGATAATCAATGTTTCACCTCATATTCAAAATGTAGCTCTTAATGATTAAAAGTAAACGGTGGACAGTACCCAAAAGAATTTATAGACCATTAAGTGATGACTATTAAAATTGTTCTGACATGCTTGGGGGGGGGGGCAGCGTTCCTTCTCCTCTGCGGCAGAATCCCTTTTATAGCTCGCGTCAACCTTGACCTGGTTGTTCACCAATCAAGGCCCCATTTCTCAATACTTCCATCACAAAACACTTTTTGTTTAAAACGGCTAATTTTGTAGCCTATGAACAAGTAATATATTGTATCATTTATCTTGAATGTATCATAGGTAAGCTGCTATATAACGATTGCCACTTCAGATAGCTGTGAAATTAGGTGATTAACTAGCTGTTACTTAACCTTCTAATTTCTGTATAAGTCTAATTACATGAAACAGAAGTTGGTGTTTTGATTTTTTACTTTGCTTTTCTGTTTGGAGTGTCATCGCAACTACTGTATTGTAAACGATGGAAAATAATTGCATATGTTAAAAAAATATGAAACTTTATAAAGTAAAAAAAATAATAAAATTTTTAAATAAAAAAATAAAAAAAAAATAAAACAGCTAATTTGATAGTGTTGTTTAATTTTCACATATACATTGTAGTATAGTACGTATAAACTCCTTTGGGGGGACTATATTAGTTGCTTTTTAAAAAAAGGTGAAGACCAGTTCTTTAATATTCAACCAACATGAAGTAATTCCCCTCTCTCTTATTATATTATTTGTGTATGTTGTCAAGATTTTTTTTAAAGCAAGGACTTTTAATATTTATTATATTTATTTGTTAATAGAACAGGGATCTTGTAAGATAATCAACAAATATTAAATATAAGAAGTTCTGGCAGTTTGTTAAAATTCTTATTTAACTTGAAAATTAATAAATCAAGCCATACTGAAGTGGTATCAGGGGTACAAAAGAAAGTAAATGTAAATTTGCTATTTAGTATATCACCATGGGTATGTGTTAACTCAGTAATTCTCAAAACATCCTAACGGTAGATAGTATCATCATTCCCATTTTGGAAATGTAGAAATAGTCAGAAATGTAATAACTTGCCCAAAGTCAGAAAAAAAAATTTCAACACCCAAAATTCTGCATAGCCTGTTAGATTCTACCATCCCTTTAAAGGTAGTGCACACTTTATTTTTAGAGCAATTACACAAGACTATTCTTCAAGTCTTATCCCTGTGATCCAATTAAATTAACAGTCTGATGATAATCCCCTCTATCAGATGAAAACAACTAAAGGGGGAGCTAGAAGGAAAAGTCATTATTCGTAACAAAGAGCATCAGTGATCACTTTGGGATGTCGTATTTCCAAACATCTTCCAAACACAGTAGTACTCAAATTACTGAATTGAGAATTTACTTGTTCTACCACAGCCTGCCTATATATAATACTGCCCTCAACTGTCAATTCCACAGAATCACATTTTGAAAGTAATACATTTGGGGTAGGATTTTTATCAAATGTCACTCTATAAAATGTGGTCCAAGTAGATTTATGTCCTTCTAAACTGTGGAGAATGATGTTTATTTTATGTGTTAAGAAGCAAAAGAAAAAAAAAGAACAGTTCATGAGTCTTGGATCAACAAATAGGTCTTTTTCAGAAAAACATTTGTAATTACTCAATTAAGATGAGAAACCCCCAATGCAGACCAGGTTGGGTTCCTCGGTAATACTGCTAATTAAAAAAAACTCTTAGACCCCAAAAGCTATTTTCAAGAAGGGAATTAACCTCCACTGAAAAGTGTTTTTAACTTCTTGTTAATTCAAATAAATGAAATCCCAATATAACAAAAATTGGGCACTCCTTGTGAATTAAATGCAATAGGGTCTTTCTTATATTTAAAAAAAAAAGCATACATGCCAACCATCTTCTTTTGATCTACTTAACTCTATATACTAACATTTGATTGACTGTCCCTACATTCTCACCTTGTCATCCTGCCCCTGGCTAACCCCACTGTAAGCACATTTTCATTTAGGGGAGAAGGGAAGAATGCTAACAAAGTCTGTCAAAAGAAACTCACAAAAGTTTTTATGATGAAACCTTTTAGTAATCTATTCCAATGTAAACAAATGAGCATGTGCATATCACAGGATCATACTGATAACAATCACCTAGCTATACATCCATGTTTTGTTGCCCCAAGAGCCAACCCTATAGCAATAAATAAAAAGGCAAGCCACTACAAAATAACTAGTAAATTCTGGCAAGATGTAAGACTACTGTATACCACATTACTACTTATGTCACACAACTGGATCTTACCCAAAAATGCAAAACTAAATCAATGACAAATGACAACTGGAACCACATTTTCATTAAGAACAAATGAAGAGGGGCGCCTGGGTGGCTCACTCAGTTAAGTGTCGACTTCGGCTCAGGTCATGATCTCACGGCTCTACTCATGGGTTCGAGCCCCATGTCAGGCTCTTGCTGACAGCTCAGAGCCTGGAGCCTGCTTCGGATTCTGTGTCTCCCTCTCTCTGACCCTCCCCTGCTCGCTCTGTCTCTGTTTCTCAAAAATAAAAAAAATAAAACATTAAAAAACAAAGAGCCTTGGGGCGCCTGAGTGGCTAAGTCGGTTAAGCCTCCGACTTTGGCTCAGGTCAGATCTCACATTCGTGGGTTCCAGCCTCGTGTTAGGCTCTGTGCTGAGCGCTAGCTCAGGACCTGGAGCCTGCTTCTGGTTCTGTGTCTCCTCCCTCTGCCCCTTCCTCTCTCATGCTCTGTCTCTCTCTGTATGAAAAATAAATAAAACATTAAAAAAAATTAAAAAAATAAAAAATAAAAAACAAAGAGCCTTAAAAAAAAAAAAAGAACAAATGAAGAGTGACCTGTTGCACAGAAATGTACCTAATCCACTGGGAACTGCTGAGACACGGTGGTTAGGCAGTGTTACTCCAATTCAAATCTGTGCTACCTAAAAAATATTGGTATGCTTAGTATCACATTAAATACCATAAACATCAATGCTCTGCCCTGTTTTCAAGGAGAATGAAAGAACAGAGCCAATCCTCTGAAGCTGAAAAAAACAAAACAAAACATGACTAAAGTAAATTCTAAATCAGAGTAATGAAGCAGAAATCATCAGGCCATAAAGATGGGATTTAGCAACGGTTTGTATCAGGAACAGCGGTTAAGACCAAATGAGTCAAAGGCTAGGTGTATGAGATTTTGACAAAAATAGAGAAGTCATACAGAAGGAAACCAGTGTTTTACAGATATATAAGAGCTGTATGCAGCACAGAACTGTTAAAATGTGGTAGACAGAAAGGACAGGTTAATTTCTAAAGAAAGATGAACCCTAGCTTTTGGCATATTGAAACTGAGCAATCCTAAATCTCCTAAAAAGCAGTGTTTATTCTCAATGTAAAACCACTGCAATAAAGACCTAGAAGAATGAGGATGAAATCACAATAGGGATCTCAGAAATTCTAGGAAAAATAATATTCTATAACTATTATTTCAGTGGACTACAGTTTTTTAAAACATCATTGATACCTGAACAGCTATAATATTAAGCTAAAAGAAATTTCACACACATACACATTCTTCAGTATGAATGTACCAAAGATGCCTACTTTAGTATCAAAAAGCATGTAGTCAAATTAATCTCAATAGTCCAATAACATTTAATTAAATATTAAAAAAGCAGAACTATTTCATACCCTGGGCTCCCTCCATGTGCCCGAACTACCATAGATACATATAGAAAATTCAGCAAGAGTATCTCTATAGACTGTAGATACTATATTCATGGGGTAAAAGTCTTTCATAGCTTAAAGACCCAATTATAAAAACAAGATTTATGTATAAATAATGATTAACAAACTATAAAATAGAAGGCACAGAGAATCTATTCTGGTATTAGTAAAAGGAGAAAATCAGTTCAAAGAACAGAACCAAACTGTCAAAGATCAAATTTCCAAAAAATGTCACATTATAAAAGCTCTGATTTTCCTTATAAAAACAACTATTTTTGCATGTCACCTTCTAAGAGGCAAAATTGGTGTCGTTTTTAAAATTTATGTTTTGAGAGAGAGAGAAAACAAGCAGGGGAGGGGCAGAAAAGAGAGACAGAATCTCAAGCAGGCTCTGCACCATCAGCACAGCTCACCAACTGTGAGGTCACGACCTGAGCCAGATAAAGAGTCAGATGCTTAACCAACTGTGCCACCCATATATGCCGCTGGTGTCGTTTTCTTTGCTTAAGTTTTTTCCAGTGCTTTGAAGTCACCCATTCCTTAGCTTACAACACTATATGAGGTATATATAGTAGGCACAGTAGTACAGTACAATCTAACCAGTACCCATCCCTCCTAGTCTCATCTCTTGCAGTCTGATGGGCATTTTAAAAAAGCATTTTAAAGGAACCAATGTTCTCTCCACCTAATATTCCGACAGAATGATCATGGATGCAACCCAGGTGCCAGGAAAGTACCCCATTCTTACTAAAGTACTGGTATACTGGAAAAGGAAAGGTAGCCTGTTGCTCTTAATCAAGTTGTTGATCATTCTGCCCCTTCCCACCAGACAGCAAACACCTGCCTTTCTAGTGTCATTCCTTTATTTTCTTTCATTTCCCTTTCATATACCTCAAACTTCCCAACTGTATAAAATACCTCACCAGGTGTAGTACTTACTGCTTATCATGGTAACTCTTCAAAGAATATTGAATTTTATTATCAAAAAGCCTGTCCAATGTATTCCTCTTTAGAAGAGACTGTAGGCATGTATCTACTATGCCACAGAAAACCTCTGCATTTTGAAACATACAAAAAAAAAGTCTTTTGACAAAAACATGTAAAGATACTAAGTGGTAAAGATGAGTACAACACTATAGAATTCTTTTGAGAAGCCCTTATTCAAATAAATGAGCTGCCTAGTGATTTTCAACTTAGAATTCCATATGGCTGTTTTCAAAGCCCAAGGCACATATTAAGATACTCAGACCAGGAAAGCCCCCAAAGCTACCCGGCTATTTAGCTGCTTAACAGCAGTTGTGAAGGCTGGAGATAAAACCCAGTGCCCAGCAACCACACCTCAGAAGTGCCTTGGGCAAGTAAAAATGTAGAGAAACTTAATAAAATTGCGTTCAGTCAAGTTAAATGAGTTAACTATTACTATTACTCAACTACTGTTGCCAACAGTTACAAATGCTAAATTCAAGATTTTACTGCTTCACATTCCACATGCTGTTCCTTGCCTTATTCTTATAGCTTTCACATTTTTTAATAGAACTTCGGAAAATTTACTGGTCAGTATGGACCCTCTAGCCCACAATAAAACAGTTTTTAAGGCTTCTTGGATTTAAATCCCATTCCTGCACTCTTGAGTTAAGAGACTCCTGATTTTCATTCCTCATAACAATCTTACAGGGTAGACATTATTCTAACTGAACTCCCTCCGTTTTCTCAGAGGGAATGCATGCTTTCCTTAGGCCTTATAACTATTATTAGACGGTTAAAGGTTGGTCTGACTCAAAACCTGGCATTCTTTTTACACCACTACATTCTTCTTTGAACTTGAATTAGGTTTTCTAGTGTATATTTCCTCATTTTGTCATTTCACATTCAAGACAAAACTATCCAATATTTAGCTTCGTCTTGTGGGTTTATGCAGAGGAGGTATTAGAGATCACTAGTGTTGAGTCCCTGGCCGACTACCGAAAAAGCTTTTGGTCTAAGATCTGGCAGGAAAAGGCAGATTGCACTAATTCACATATTGCAAACTTCAAATTAACAACACAAGGAAGAACCCCAAGTTCTCTAGCATAAAGAGAAGTCCGTGTTGTGAAGAATATGCCTGTGACCATTTTCCACAGTAATGCTCTACAATTCTTGCACAAAGCGACAAGGCTACGCTTTCTCTGTTTAGTAAATGGTATAAATTAAACAAACAGTTGATAAATGCACATAACCAGAATAGCAATCACCATTTTATAACTGACTAAAAAGCTCTTTACAAAAACTCAGCTCCTCTTTCTGGGAAAAGGGTCTTAGCCAGTATGATAAAGGTGCTCAATAGGACAATGATGTCTGGTTCATCACTAACGCAACTGAACAGTAACATTAATTCTGAAAAGGGATCACCTGCTTATTTTTCTCAAATGAAGAAAAAAATGAAAATTTGAAAAAAGCTAGAATAAAAATTATGATTATCTTTTACCATGTAAGTGAGCCCTTCCAATATAATTAAAACAAATTTTCACTAATCATCAAGTACACCAGAGAATTTTCTCTCCAGGAGAAATGGCAGTTCTGCTGTATTCTCTTCTTCTGTTTTACTTGAAGGACGAAAAGGAATTTTATATAAGATGCTTTCAGAGCCAACGTGACCTGTTTGAAAAAAGATGACAGGCCTACTTGTAAAGAACCACAATATCTGTAAATACTGAATTTTCCCAAGATGAAACAGAAAAGGCCTTGGAAAATTAGCAGTGCTGCTGACCTAGTTCTATTACCCTCTTTTCCAAAAGAAGACTTTTTGTTCATTTACTTAGCAAATACCTGAATATATACTATATGTTACAAAGCACGAACCACACAAAGACCAGTAATGGAGCAGAGGCAAAAGATTTTTAGATCACTCAAAGACAAAAGCTGGAATCAAAACTGTTTAGCTTTTATATAGTGAAGGAATTAAACTTTCATTTATCTATACACTCAAGGTAGAAATTTCATTTAGACTTGGTGAGAAGCCAAGTCTCCTTATTCTGAAGAACATGGGTAGTCCCCAATAAATATTAAACCTCATCAATAATCAAATCAACAAACAGCATCCATTTAGAGATTAATCTATTTATTCTCACCCACTGATCCTATGCAGTATTTTTTTTTCCTTGATAAGGAAATGAAAGGGAAACAAAGTTAAAACTATTGGTCTTTTCCTAGAAAAATCCTCACAATGACAGGGACTTTTATACCTTGTATGGGGAAAACCTGAAATACCTACCTGTAATAGCAAAGAAGCTTGTTAGTAAAAAGTAAATGTTACTATATCCCCTTTTATTCCCAAGGTTCCTAAGCCAACAAACTCTGTGAAACCAAAATAAAAATTACCTAATCTATCAGGTATAACCACCAAAGTTAACAAAATTCAGTAACATATATGCAGGTACTAGCCAGTAAAGAAAGTGGGGGAAAAAAACCCCAAAACATTTTTTATTACAGAAAAACATATTTTTGAATTTTAAATATTCTTATTACCATAACAAACCACAAGATAAAAATTTGTTATTTAGCCTTAATAAAAACATGGAATTCTTTTCCTAGCTTAAAAATAAATGATACCTCTATCAATGTGAAGATTTTAAATGAGAGAAAAAAAAAAAGCCCAAGACAGATACTACATGAGAAGACTTTTTGAGCACATTAAGATAAAATATATTGCTCTTTAAAAGACAGCATGAAGAAAGTACCATTTCAGAAAAATATTCATAATTCAGGACATAAAGCTATTCTATTAGTAATTAAAGACTTGTGTAAGGGAATATTAATTAATACCATCACAACTTTAATAAAAGCCCCAAATCTAAAACCACATCACAAATAATCCTATTTTGCTCATTATAGTAGCCTTTCCATGAACAAAGGTCAAATAAGTGTGCACCTGGATTTCTATTCCAAGTCCCAAAATCAGTAACCTGTCCAGAGAACCCAGCATACGCTTTCCCTATACAAGAGCCCTAACATAGTGAGACCCAGTGCGTACAGGTAATCGTTTAGTAAAATCACTCCTGCTTCATTCAAAAAGTATTAATGCATATATGTTATATGCTAAATGACTGGATCTTCAGATTTAAACTTTTCTGAATGAGAATGCTATCATTTGTAAGAAAACGGATTAAAATTAACAAAAAATGCTATGTTCTATTAAGCTTTTTAGAGAAGCAGTGCTCTCTGCTCATTATTTCTTGACAGGACCTAGAAAATTCAAGTTTGAGTTATTCATGATCTTTTACTGTAGCTGTCAGTGTTCAAAATTGACCTCTAACACTTACATGCAGAAGAGGCAAAAAGCAACTCTGAAGCCAGACTTTTTGGCATAGCTAATTCATTACATTATAATGGCTAAACCAGGGGAGGGTATCAGATCTGCAATGAGTCTTCTATTACATCTCTTTGTACATAAAACAAGATATGCAAAACTCCTGTATCCACAGATGTACATTTAAGAAAATGAGTTCTAGAACTACTACAAATACATTAACTGAAATATCTTTCCAAGTATAAAATATGCTACCAGTCTTTTTTAGTCTATCTAAGGTGAATAATAATCAGTACTCCATTTAATTTATACAAACTTAACTACAACTGTTCTAATACCTTTTAGTAATGATACCTTGGAGACTTCCAAATTTAGAACACTCAATTTTATAAAAGAAAAGAAAACCCAAAGAAAGAAAAAGTTGAGAGCAACACCTAACATCCATTACAGGAGCCCTGAATCACGGTGAAGCTAGGCTGAATGTTTGATTCTCACCAGTACATCATTGCAGATATCTCTTAGCTCGGTCTCAATTTTCTCTCTGTATTCTCGAGCCATCTGCTGTTTTTTCTCAGCACCTTCCGTCTTTTGCTCAATACTTGAGACGACCCTCCAAGATGACCTACGGGCTCCTACAACATTTTTATAAGCAACTGAGAGAAGATTCCTCTCCTCATTGGATAATTCCGCTCCTTGCTCAGTTACAGACTTCATGCAGGCTGCCATGTCATCATATCGCTCAGCCTGCTCGGCCAGTTTGGCCTTCTGCACCAGCTCATTTTTATCCATGACTGGATGTTCTGCAGGGAAAAGAAGTAACATTTAGATATTTTTTCCATCAAAATGAACAGACTCAAAATTATACCTTTTGTAAATGTTGTATTAACACCTCAAACCTAGCTGTGGAAAAATCTTCACGTGAGGAATTAATGCAGTCCCACAAAAGGATAACCAGAAGGGGGAGGAGCATTCAGGGGGCCAATTTAAAGGCGCTAACATAAATGTAGCAAAACTAAAATTATCACCTTTGTTCATTCAGATGATTCTAATTTCACATAAAGTCAAAGCACATTTGATCAAAGGCTACCTTAAAATCCAACCCTTACCTTAGCTGGCCCAAATCTCAATTCCAATTTCCACTATCCTAAGTAATCCAGAAGTCAGCAGTTTTTCTTTAGTGAAAGCACTGCCAATGAAGAACATTACAACCTCTACCATTTTTCCAGAATCCTGATTCAAGTCAGCTTAATGTAATTCATGTCTTTCCATTTTAATAATACCTAGTGTTCTAATCAGAAGCATTTAAGTTTATTTTACTGGTATAACCCCCCCCCCCCCCCCCAAACCAGGGATTCTGGCCACATTTGACAGCTGATCAGAGCAAGACAGTTTTCTAGAACAGACCAAACTGCCAGATTTAAGGCATTCTGAATACAAAACACCCACCCACCATCGCCATCTAACAGACCCTAAGGCCTCATTCACCTGTACCTGGTCACACACACATGCTTTAAAACTACAGCCAGGAATCCTGACTCTTAACTTCATGTGAGCACTAAAATGTATATATTAAGTGCTTCTAGTGTGATCAGTGTTTATGTCGCTGCTCTAAGTTTAAATGCAGTTATTGCACTGTTTCCAGTAGTCAAAATTTAATTGATTATATTCATCACTCAAGCTGCCCTTACCATAACTTGCCACCTAATTCTCTCATTTCAAAGCTCCCTAGATCTTTTAATTTACCAATTATACTTCTCCTTAGAGTTATCCTTCTGAAACCTGCTAAAACAGCACAGAAAGATACTAAACCATACACTGATCACACGGAATAAGTGATATAGAGCCTGAAGTGCACTATTAAAAGGTGAACAGAAGAGCCACTGTCACTAGAAGAATGGACTCCCCGGTATCAGATCTTTTACCTTCCCAGGAAAACCCCACAATCCTTCTTTTTTGAGGCCAAATCAGAACAACGTGAACAACTAATCATCTAGCTTGGATGCAAGGGATGCCGTGTCAAGGCGAAACTATTTAAATTTATGATTACATACCCCCACACCGCTCAAAATTACTAATTTTCCCCCTAGGATCTAAAGAACGCCCTTAGGCTAATGCTGCTGCTGACGAAAAATTATCAAAAACCAGCACAAAACCAGCACAAAACCAGTACAAAGGTTTCTCTCCCCAACCCCTCGGGTACAAGGGGAAGTGGAGCAGGCTTCTCACACAGTAACGAGTACTCCAAGGTCTCGCCTCGTTATTGCGGAGAAGACTCGCCGCACCCATTTAACCCTTAACCGACGTAAGACGCCGAGGGAGGTGAAACAAACACGGGCAGACCTTGACTTTAAAGTGCAAATCCTTCCGTCCGCGCTCTCCGCAACCACCCCTCCTTGGCTCCGCCCAAGTCCCCGATTCTCCCTCTTTGTCATGGCGGATCTGTGTCAAGGAGCCCAACCTACTGCTGAGTGTTAATTCCCCCCACCAGAGCGAGAGGGAGGAGCAGCGCGCCCCCGCCCGAGCCGGGGAAGGGTGGGGGGGGAGCAGCCTGCCCGCCCCGGGGGCAGAGACGCCAGCGCCGCCCGCAGAAGCGGAACCACGACCGGCCGGCGGCGGACACACCCCACTCTCCCACCCGCGTCTCCTCCGCCACCGGACACCGCTGGTGCTCATTTAGGCTCTAAGGACCCGACAGCTGCAGCAGGTGGGGGAGGGGGCAAGAGCCACACCCTGGCGAGCGGGGCCACAGCCGGCTGTTAGGCTCAGCCTTACACGCCCCAAGAGGTCACCGTCTCAGTTCAAGCCCACCAGACAGACGGCCCACCGTCTTTCCCATTCTCTCCTCGATCCCCTTCTGGGCTCACAGCTCCCCATTCACCCAAAAGGGGGGGGGAACCATCCCCATCCCCCACCCCACCCCGGAACCCAGGAAATTCGGCCCCGAGTCCCAGGCCAGCCCCAC
>NC_043714.1:44072847-44082932 GCF_006229205.1 Suricata suricatta
CGCCGCCGCCCGGGTGGGGGAGGGCTGGGTGCCGTCGCCGCAGCGCGGGGCGCGGAGGCAGCGCCGAGGAGCGGGCGGGAGAGGCAGGGGGAGGGGAGGGCGGCGAGGGGAGGGGGCGGCCTCACCTGCGCCACTGCAATGCCCGCAGCCGCCGAGTCATTATCTTGGGCGGAAGCGGGGAGCGAGGCGGCGACCAGGCAGGGGCTTTTGGGGGGGGGGGAGGGGGACGAGGGTAGGAACCGATCGAGCCCGGCAGAGCCTCGGTTACCCCTGGGAGCCGGAGACCGGGCGGGTCCCCGGAGATCTCGCGTGTGGGCGCCCTTTCCACCCGGGGGTCGGGGACCGGGAACCGGCGCCCATCGGGGCCAAGGCGTCGATCCGGAAGCAAGTAGCCCGAGGCAGCTGCGAGCCGCCCGCCCGAACCCAGCGGAAAAGAAGCCGCCGCCCGTCTCCGCCTCAGCCCAGCGCCGCTACCGCCGGCCGAGCAGGGCTGAGAGGCTGTGGAGCGGGGACGGCCCCCGCGCTTTCCGAAGGCTGGTCTGGGAATGGAAGGAGTAGGACGAGGCGGCGGCGGCAGGGTCCCTTACCTGTATCCGGGGTGGGTGGCGGCGGCGGACGGACGGACGGGGGCTCAGCAGTCTCTGGGCGGCAGCGGCGAGGCTGAGACTGTCCCTGGATCTCGCTGCTTACAGGCTACAGCCGCTCCGCAGACACGGGGTTTCCTCCAATCACCAGCCCCGGCAGCAGGGGCACCACACGCACGATGACGTCAAACGCTGCTATGGCAACCGTTGATTGGTGCCCACAGCTCTGGGGGCCCAGTGCAACCGCCGCTCCCTCTCCAGCGCGCGCGTCCTGCCCGCCCGCGCTAGAGGGCGAGCGGCGGAGCGCACCACCTCTCCCGCTGCCGACACTCCTCCCCAGCCCGCTCAGCTCCCAACTTCTCTGCTCTTGGGAGAATGAGCCTGGGCAGGAAGCTCCTTTTTTATTTCCCCCTCGCCCCCCACTACCTTCCTACCTCCCCTTCCCCACGGATCCCCCTCAACCTTCCCAGGCTCACTCTTCCTCAAAACCAGCAAGAAGCAAATTCCTCCCCACCCCCACCTTAGTTTTCCGTGCTGCCCTTCTGCGCCTGCGCCAGTCACTCCCTCTAGAAGGGGCTCCGGTTCAGCAGCATCCGGGAGCTTTCACATCCCCCCCATCCCCTTCCAGGCGCCCCGGTCCGCCCCGCCCTCCGTGCTCCGCGGTGGTAACTGCCTCCTGGGCCCGCCCGGGGCTGGATTACGCGAGTGGCTCCGCCGCTCAGGCATTGTGATCAGGACTCAGGGGTGGCGGGGGGAGGGCGCGGTCAGACGGTCGGGGAGGGGCGGTGTGGCGCGCTACCCCCTCAGCCCGCCGCACCCCGTCGCCAGGCGGGGCCGACCTGAGCGCGCAGCCCCTCCCTCCTTTCCTTCCGCCGCCGCGGCTCTACCTGCAGGTTCGCGAAAAGCCGCCTTAGACCTTTTAAGGCCTGGAATAGAGTGAGGCGTCCGGCCCCGGAGTGTGGGCTGAATGACGGGAAGGTTTTCCAGTCGGGGCCTCGGGATCTGTGCGCTGAGACAGCTGCGAGGGGACAATGGGGGCGCGAAGTGGGGGTGAGGTGGGGCGGGCGGGGCGGAGCTGGCCGGAGGTGAGGCCTGGAAGCAGTGGCAGCCGCTTTCGAAAGCCTACAACTCCCGAGAGGAGACGGCAGCTTTCCTAGATGGAGGGTTCGGGTCATCCTGGAGGCCTTAACACGAAGAGAGGCAAAGAGCAGAGATTGCACCGTATTGCCTCGTTTCTTGTAGACTAGATGTTCCTATCCAAATAAAGCGTCCGGTTGAAGACTTCATGTTGCAGTGATTTAAAACATAAACATCATTACCTATTTTCTCTCGAAGCAAGCTTTGCGGGACGTGGTAGTTCCCAGGGCCCCCGCTGACCCAGCTGGCCGTGGAAGGGGGCCGCAGGCAGGGCCAGGAGCAAGGACCCGGAGCCACGATGAGGGGAAAGAGAAAAGCGGAAATTGCAGGTGCCCTACAAACGGGCCAACCTAAAGCGGTAGAGCCTCCACCCAATCAATTTAAGGAAGTTCAAAGAGATACATTGACAGTGTAAAGTGCCTCTGCCTCTTCTGCCTTTAAAATGTGTTAGAGCTAAGAAAAGATTAGTGCGTGGATGACCTGCAAAACCAGTTGCAAAAATCATCTATAGAGTTTGTAGTTGCAGTGAGAACTCAAATCTTCCCACTACCCTTTGCACACTCCCATCTTGACCTTACTGATTTTTCCAGCCTATCCTTTCTTTTAATTTTTTTTCTCATCATAAGTGTACTCTTTAATCCCCATCCTCTATTTCCCCCATCTGCCCTCTGGTAACCATCAGTTAATTCTCTCTAGAGTGTTTCTGGGTTTGTCCCTTTTGTCTTCCTAACACAGGTTTATTGAGCACCTACTAGGAAGCCTGCCTTGAGGCACAGCTCAAAGGAGCCTCAGAAGAGTTCAGCCTCAAGTTGTCCGGAGGACTGAATTTCTCAGTAGCAGACACATAAAATCTTTCCTCACTCTTCCAGTGCCTTGTCTGTTCTGTATGTCGGATACAGTGTTCCTGCCACAGACCATTCTACAAATTATGTTTTGCCTGAGGTTCCAGCTGGCATTTAGATAGTAAAGTATAAACCAGGAAGAGAGTTTTCCAGTTTCAGGGTTTTTTATTTTCTCCCAAGTTTCCACGTCAGATTCATACAAGACTGTATGGGTGAACAAATTGATCAGGGTTGTATTTCTAAGATTTTAAAGTCACCGTTCTTTGACTCTCCAGTAACTTTTGCGAGAATGACTCACTTAAAAGACCTATTTCAAAACCCTTTCTTTTAAAGTTCTCTTTGCTTTTGTGCTAGGCATGGCACCAGAAATTTGACAGAAAATATTGTTAAATGGGGCGCCTATGTGGCTCAGTCGGTGAGCGTCTGACTTTGTCTCAGGTCATGATCCTGAAGTTCATGAGTTCAAGCTGGGCATCAGGCTCTGTGCTGACAGCTTAGAGCCTGGAGCTGCTTCAGATTCTGTGTCTCCCTCTCTCTCTGTCCTTCCCCCACTCGTGCTCTGCCTCTCTTTCTCAAAAATAAAAATTTAAAAAAATATTGTTAAATCTTAAAATGGAAATTGATGTTTCTCTAATCTCAACTGTGTCTAGGTAGAACGAACATATGCATTTTTGTTTTAGAGGAAGTTTAGGGATTTCTATGCATTAATACATTGCGGATTTACTTTAGGAAACAAATTAGATGCTTGTTTCATGTTTTAAAGAGCAAGGGATGTGTATATGAAACAATAGGGAGTATTAGGTTTTACATACTCTAATCAAGGAATTTGAGTTCATGGAATGAAGGTGTAATGAGGTTGCAGGGAGGCAAGAATAGAGACAGTCCTGAAAGCCCCAAGTCATAAGTATATAAAGGGATAGGAATATATATGGCAAGGATAACAGCAAAAACAAAGAATGAAGAGGACCTATGAACTTGAGCGGGGGAGAATTACTGGGAGAATTTCATGTAGCCTGACCTGTTTTATTTTCTTCACGGTCCAATTTTGTTGCCTCAGTCAACTCGCTCAACCTTCTGTGCCTTGATTGCCACGTCAATAAAATGCTGGTAATAAACACAATTTGTTAAGTGGTGTTGAGGATTAAATGAAGTTTGTATATATGTAATATAGAAGTATCTTACAGAAGTATTTATAATCTTATATACATACTGCTTAGCACCATTCATTGCACAAAGTAGTTGAACTATTATTTATAAGCAGACATGTCTCTACTGTTCAAAGGATTGTGAAAGGAAAATGAAACTATATATTTAAAATGTCTTTAAAAACTGAGGTATAAAGACGTTCCCCTGGGAAATGCAAATTTGTATGAGTTTGTTAGCACTAATGAGACTTAAGGGATAAGACTGAATATTGCTCCATTCACGTGCAAGGAACTATAATGATGTCTTCAGGTCTATGCTATACATTAAAATAAAGAGTTTGGGGAATTTGCAGACATGCATCATTCAGATTGGAAAAATCTGGAAAGATTGACTCTCCTGATGAAGCAGCAGTTGCATGATCTTTTAAATATAATCTCAATTCAGCCAGGTTCTAATCTCACGTTAACCTTGTGATTGAATTGGAGAAATGCAGCACAGTGCAATGGGCTTCGGAGTCAGAACTGGGTACAGATCTTGATTTGTCAATCAGGCTTTTATATAACCCCAAGCTACTAACCAGGACATCATAATACCCAATTCCATCAGTTATTGCAAACACTGAGTAAGAAAGGAGAGAGCTACACATTGTGCTCTAGATCATGATGATCTATTATTGGAATAATCTAGAGTTTGTTGCAAAGGCCTACTTCACCAAACCCATTTTGCTCTATCAGAGGCACAGCCAGATACCATTGCCCAGGGCTCCCTTGCAGTTAGGTGTGGCCACGTGAGCTCTAACTAATGGCATATGACCAAAGTGTCGTGCACCACCTGTAGGCCTGTCCCATAAAACCTTCCTTTGTGGACCTCCGTTCAGTCCCTGAATAGGCCTCTATCTGCCAACTGAACGGAGAGGATTCCAAGGCTTTAGAGGGAACGTGAAATGAAAGGAGCCTGGTCCCTGAAAGCCTTTTCTCTGACCACTTTAGACTTTATTAAGGGATAACTTCTAATTTTTAAGCCACTGAAACTTGGGGTTTGTCATACTGCTAGCACTGTTATACTGTAGACATCATTGGCAAGTTAAAACCATAAAAACATTAAAAACAACAAAAAAAGGAGGCGGGGGGAAGGAGAAACAAATGAAATTAGGGTGTAAGAAAAGGGAAACTGATTGGTGATAAAAGGCAGTTTAAGTATTCTCAACTACTCTATTGACTTCTAGAATGACCTTAGAAAAGTAGCATTTCCTCTCAATCTAAATCAAACTGATAGTCTCATTATTTTCTTAATTTATCAATTACTTACAAAAAATAAATAAATAAAGCAACCATATGATCCAGCAATTGCAATGCTGGGTATTTACTCAAAGAACACAAAAACAATAATTTGAGGGGCGCCTCGGTGGCTCGGTCAGTTAAGCGTCTTTCTCTTGCTTTCAGCTCAGGTCATGACCTCATGACTGTGAGATGGAGCCCTGCATAGAGCTCCACACTGGGCATGGACCCTGCTTAAGATTCTCTCTCCCTCTGCCTTTCCCCATGTCATGAGTGCCCTCTCTCTCTTCCTCTCAAAAACAAAACAAAACAAAACAAAAAAACCCTCACCACTAATGTGAAAGGATATATGCATTTCTATGTTTATTGCAGCATTATTTACAGCAGCCAAGATATGGAAGCAACCCAAGAATCCATTGATAGATGAATGGAGAAAGAAGTAGAGATATTAGTCATGAAAAAGAATGAAATCTTCCCATTGACAGCAACATGGACAGATCTAAAGAGTGTAATCCTAAGCAAAATGTCAGTCAGAGAGAGACAAATACCATATGATTTCACTCATGTGGAATTTAAGAAGCAAAAAGAGGGAAAGAAAAGTGACAAACCAAAAAACAGACTCTTCACTACAGAGAACAGATGGTTCCCAGAGGGATGGCGTGGGGAGGGGTAAAATAGGTGCAGGGAATTAAGAGTACACTTATTTTTTTTAATGTATTCTTTTTAAGTAATCTCTATGCCCAGCATGAGGATCAAACTCATGACCCCCAGTGTAAAAGTCCCATGTCCTACTGACTGAGCCATGTGCCCCAAGCACTGAGTAATATATAGAATTGTTAAAACACTATATTATACTCTTAAAACTAGTGTAACACTGCATGTTAATTATCCTGGAATGAAAATAAAATTTTAAATAAATAAACTATTTACTTGTGCTATCCTCCTCATTCTTTTACCTCTTTAGCTTTTTTTTTTCAGCCTATACCTTTTAACTCTAGCCCCACATCCTAGACTCTAGGCCTATGTTCTATGATACTTTGATCATAGATGGGGTTTTTTGCACATTGATTTCAAAAATAAAACTAAACAAAACCAAGCCAACTGTGATCTTTCATTTCATACATTTAATAAGCACTTAAGGAGGACCCACAGGTTGTGGGTATGTTTCTTGTTGGAAATACAAATGTGTAGGTCATGGTCCCTTCCTGAAAGAGCTCACAGTCTTGAAACAGACTCAGACACCAAATGCAATTATAGTGAATCACAGTGAAGTAACAGCTAATAACGGTGAGCAAATTCTGTTTTGGGAAATCTGAGCTATAAGCGTTAACTATCCATAAAAAGGTGAGGAAGGTTCCCTGCGGAAACTCACATTAATCCTATAGATTACTGATTTGATTATCAGCAAAGTCAATTTTGCTTTCTTACCGCCCATGAGATTTTTAACTCTCCAGTGAAATTTTTAATTTCCTTACATTCTTAACTGATGGGTCACTGTTTGATAGGTATCATATCTCTTTGCATTCTAATAAGGACATAGACATTTTCTAGAGTATTCTTTTCCTATAGTAAGTCATTTTCAGATATATGCTCTTCCTTGGAATTTTTTAGATAGTGCTCTGTTTCCTTATACTATAGAAATTTTTGTCCCTCTTATGTTGTGATGATTGTTTTCCTATTACACGTCAGTGAGAGAAAGTGCTTTCCAGTCTGAGTTGGCCAACTGATGGATGAAATTTCCTCTGCTTCTCCTTACCATCCTCTTGAAAACTCTTAGGTCTAAAGTTGTAGGAGGGTGCAAGCACATGCTCCCTTGGCCAAATTCAGTAGACAATTTACATTTATCACCTGTTGTGCAACTGCCATGACAAGATTTTATCCTGTCCCTGCTGTCCAGTTGTGTGCAATGAGGAGAATTTATGTTGTCAAGAGAGGCTGTGTTTGTGTGTGTGTGTGTTTAAAGCTGTGTAAATGTAAAAACTACAAGTGTGAACACTGTAGGCTGTCAGTGTTCTTCCACATGCTGCGTTATCTGCAGTTCCTTATTCCTGGGGTTTATCCATCACATTTTGTAAGTAGCCTCTCCTGCCTCCCAAGCTCTCTGTACTTTTGTTGTACCTTCTTTGGGGTTTGTAGATTTTAACTGAATAACAGTTTGAAGGCTTAACTTCTTCCTACCAACTTTGTCCTTTCTTCTTTCCGGAGGATAATTTATCCATGATAAAGTTTCTAGATTCAGCCTCCTCTGTACTGGATAGTCAGTGGAACTTCCTTTTGTCAATGGTTAATTCTTATTTCTCAAAAAAAACCTTACATGGTATTTTAATGCAAAGATGGGAAAGATTGTAGCAAGAAACCAGCTATTTATTTAACACCATTTTAATATCTTAACCCTTAAGAGTCCAGTCACTTGTACACACACACACACACACACACACACACACACACACACACACAATTTTTTTTTTTAAGAGACAGCGGGCTCCAAATGGAATCACTTATGCTTAGCCCACATTACTAAGCCCAGACTTAATACCTAATGTAATTGCATTTTCAGCTTCTCCCAGAAATGTAATCTTAACTAGTCAGTCTGGAATTTCCCTGTCAGCACTGCTGAGGTAATCCACCTGATAGACCCCTGCCATCCCCAAAAGGAATCCACTTGCCCAAAACAATCCACTCTTTGCTTCTGCCCCCTTTTGTTTTGTCCCCACTCCCTTCTGCCTATAAAAGGCTTTCATTTCATAGAGTTCTTTGAAGATTTCTATATGCTAGATAGGACGCTACCTGATCCCTGAATTGTCGAATAAAGACCATAGAATTTTTAAAATTTACTCAGTTAAATTGTGTTTTTAAACATATGTATAGTTTTTTAACTATTTATATTTAGTAGAATTTATTTTTTGTTGCAGTTTTATATTCACAGCACAATTGAGGGGAACGTATAGAGATTTCGTATATACTCTTGCCCCAATTCAGGCATAGCCTCCCCTCTTTTCAACACTCCACACTGGAATGGTATATCTGTTAAAATTCATAAAATTAATTTGTTAAAATTGAATAGTATATTTTGTCAAAATACATTCACAGATCATTATCACCCAAAGTCCACAGTTTACATTAGGGTTCACTCTTGATGTTACACATTCTGTGAGTTTGGACAAATGTATAATGACACGTATCCACCATCACAGTATCATACAAATCATACATCATATCATATAGTAACATACAAAAATGCTCTGCTCTACCTATTCTTCTCTCCTTCTTAATCTATGGTGACCACTGATCTTTATATTGTCTCTGTAGTTTTGTCTTTTCCAGAATGTCATGGAGTTGCAATCATAGAGTATGTAGCCTTTTCACATTGGCTTCTTTCACTAAGTAATATGCATTTAAGATTCCTCCATGTCTTTTTATGGCTTTCCTTCATGGCATTTTCTTTCTTTTTAGTGCTGAGTAACATTCCATTGTCTGGATGTATCACAGTTTATTTATCTACTTGTTTCCGGGTTTCAGCAATTATCATTAAAGCTCATCTACCTTGGGGAAATGCCAAGGAAAACCATTGCTGGATCATATAATAAGGGTATGTTTAGTTTTATAAGAAACTGACAAATTGTCTTCCCCAGAGACTGTACTATTCCGCATTCCCACCATCAGTGAATGAGGGCTCCTGTTGTTGTACATCCTTGTTAGCATTTGGTGTTGTCAGGGTTCTGGGTTTTGGCCATTCTAATAAGGACATAGTGGCGTCTCATTCATGTTTGAATTTACCTCTCCCTGAGGACATAGTATGTGGAACATCTTATCACATGCTTATTTGCCATCTGTGTATCTTCTTTGGTTAGGGGTCTGTTAAAGTCTTTGGTCCACTTTTTAATCTGGTTGTTTGTTTTCTCATTGTTTTAGGAGTTCTTTGTATATTTTTTGGATAATGATCCTTTATCAGGTATGTCTTTTGCAAATATTTTATATGTGGCTGGTCTTCTCATTCTCTTGACCTGTTAAGTTTTTTAATGTGTCACATTTTAACATTTTGTAAAAGCAAAGGTAAGGATTTAATTTGGTGTTAAATATTAGAATCGCTTTTGGAAGTTACCACTCAGATTAGAGGTGCAGAAATGAAGGTACTGGTGTATAATCCATACTGGGAATTTTGTCTGAATTTGAGAGTCATTTCATATGAGACGTACTTTTTTTGCACAAAGAAAAATGAGGAAAAAATACAGGTAGTAAGTACCGTGTCTGCTCACCCAGTGGAGCTTGTCGCCAGGTGACAATGGCTTGAAGAAGGTAAAGACAGCTGGGAGCTCACAGTTTCAAAAGTGCCTCATTGACAATTCAGAAGTGATCTGTGGCAGTCTGGGAGTGAAAGTTCAGAAAAAGAATTTGTTCCTTCCTGGCACTTATTTCAGTCCTGGAGTACCCAAGAATAAGTGAAGGGTACATTTGGAATTCATTAAGGGTTTAAAATATAATAAGAATGCATACATATCAGAAGACACTTAAAAAAAAAAAGTCCCCCTCTAGTAAAACAGGCATCTGGAAAAGGAATCAAGGGCAATGTGAATTTCTGGCAGTTTTCCCAGGACCTGATGTAAAATTTTTCCTGGACCTGAGAGCAGAATTTCTGTTTTCTCCCGGCCTTCCTCTGGGGCAATTGCTCTCAACTTGAAATTATTTTTAGGAGGAGTTCACACACTTTCTTGACCATAAAATCCTCAGGAATCCTTGAAATATTATTTCAGTGTTTCAGCAACTTGATAGAAAATTTGAACCAAACCCACTCTATAGGACATAAGATGGTTATCCTGGGTGAGTCAGATGTGTGGGGTTTTTTTTTTACTTTATAAAGTTTCATTTTTTTAACATATGCAATTATTTCCCATCATTTACGATACAGTAGTTACAATGACACTCCAAACAGAAAAGCAAAGTAAAAAAATCAAAACACCAACTTCTGTTTCATGTAATTAGACTTATACAGAAATTAGAAGGTTAAGTAACAACTAGTTAATCACCTAATTTCACAGCTATCTGAAGTGGCAATCGTTATATAGCAGCTTATCTATGATACATTCAAGATAAATGATACA
>NC_043714.1:44083032-44131674 GCF_006229205.1 Suricata suricatta
CCAATATGCTTGAGGTCCATGCAAAAAAGTAGCTACCTTTTATGTAGGAAATGGATGATTAAGTCTTTGGTGTTGTAAAAGCAACTTCATTTAAACATAACCACCCCCACCACCAAAAAAAAGAAGAGGAAAAAAAAAAAAGTAAAGAAAATAATAAAGGAAAAACCCAAGACAAGATGGGTGTTTTTGACATGACTAACTCTCATACAGTTAATGCCTCACTTATTTGTTAAATATTGATTTTTTTTCAGTCAGGCTATTCTATAGTTAGCAGGCTTCAGGCTTGAACTATTTAAAAAAATGAATAAGTAACAACTAGAGGAACATTTGGATTGGTAAGGACACATGCATGGAACTATTTCTCTAAACCGCCATTGGTTAAAAGATCTATCTAAGCAGTTTATAAGCGGAGGTCACCTTCCTTTTGTAACGTTCCTACCACAGCAGCACAGCTAGCAATAGCTTATGCACTGGAGCAGCGTAAATAAGTAAAAATGTACCAACTAGGCAGCATCTGTACTCAGGAGAAGGTAGGGATTAGAAACAGTACGAAGGTCAAGCTCTAGAAAGAACAATTAACCCTGAGCGGCTGACCAGAAAAAAAAAAAAAGGCATGATTGTTTTATTAGAGTAAGTTGAGAGTCAGAGGTCAGGGAGAAGTGGGTGTTGCACTTGACCAAAAATAAAGGGAATGTTTAAATGCAGGGAAAGCTCCTAATGTCTTCTGCATAGACCAAAAAGAGAGGCATGTTCTATGATGAAACCTTGGTTATGATACCCTACTGCTCTCCCTTGTTGAAGCAGCTCAAAGGCCTTTCTAGAAGAGCAAGTAAATATTATCAGGACCAGGGGATTCTGAAATGTCAGTGAAACATGCAACATGATCATGGACAGTTTTTCATCATCTTTGGGAAAACAGAACACCACCGATGGATCTGGGTTCTGGAAACACCACATTTATTCTTTCATTCATTCTTAAACAGATGTTTATTGAATAGCTATTTAGATACCAGATGGAACTGGTGCTGAGGGAAAGATGGAAATGAAAAAGATACTTCTGGACCACAGTGGAGTCACATTTTAGTAGGAAAGACAAATGTATTCTGTTAGATATGTCCTTATAAGTGATTGGTAAAGATTGGTTGGAAGGAAGAAAGATGAATAAATGGCTTTTTATAAGAACAGAATAGCATTTTGGAGATTACTAATACTACTATGTATGAATAGTAACATGAATAAATGAAATTCACTAATGAACACGTTCTCAGTACTTATTTAAATACAGAAGTACCAGGAAGTATTTCTCTATTCATTAAAGCTGAGTAAGTTTTCTTTATGTTCATTTCTCTGCAAAGAACCCTGAGAGACATTTGGTTAGTGACAAAATGAGATAAGGGGTA
The DNA here is from genome assembly GCF_006229205.1 of Suricata suricatta. Lineage (NCBI taxonomy): Eukaryota > Metazoa > Chordata > Mammalia > Carnivora > Herpestidae > Suricata > Suricata suricatta. The sequence continues at coordinate 44,084,433 of NC_043714.1, forward strand.
AAATGAGAAGAGAGATGAGACTTGGATAATCCAATTATCAATAAATACTGAAAATAAATGGGACATGGTCATTTTTGAAATACTGACTTGATTCAGGGTACAGATTCAAGACATAAATTTAAAAAGGGCTATTAAAATTCAGATATCATCTTCAAGTCTCTTTCTGAAAAAATATCCAAATAAAGGATCATATACAACAACAAAACCTGTTATTTTTTAAAAGCCAAAATTTAACCTCTTGTGTCTTAGATCATTTCTATAGAAAAAAAAGGTATACTTAAAAACTACATATCAGTAATAAATTACTTTTTTTTTAAAGTAATCTCAGTTCTCAACATGGGGCTCAAACTCACAACCCCAAGACCAAGAGTTGCATGTTCCACTGACTGAGCCAACCAGGTGCCTCAATAATAAGGGTTTTTTAATTGCTACTAATAATGAAAGATTCTTTTTACCTTCATTCTGTGTGTCTTTCTCTTAATAATTTGGCACCTAGAACAGTTTCTTAAAAAAATAATTTCTATGTTTATTGAGTGAATGATGATTAATGAGTGTTGGATGTTTTAGATTTTTTTTTTATTTTTTAGAGAGTGAGAGAGTGCAAGTAGGGGAGAGGAGCAGAGGGAGAGAGAAAGAGAGAGAGAGAGCGAGCGAGAGAGCATCCCAAGCAGGCTCCACACTCAGCATGAGCCTGACACAGGGCTTGAACCTACGACCCTGGGATCATGACCTGAGCCGCAATCAAGAGCCAGATGCTCAACTGACTAAGACATCCAGGCACCCTGCAGATTTTTATAGAAAAATTGTATTTCTTGTTCAGACCGTTCAAGAAGACAGAGGCTTGAGAACTTTTGAAGGAAAAAAATGTAAAGGTGGCCTGTGGAAGAGTTTGCAACGTTTCTCCACTATCTCTTCCTCCTCTTTCCTTAGTAATATCAGTACCATTTCTGATATCCAGCTGGGCACCATGCTACCTGGAATAAAAACCACATTTTTTACGGCCCATCCAGCTGTGGGCCTTGTAAGTTAAGTGATGGCCAAGGGTGGAAGGAGAGGTTTCACTTGTGACTCCTGGCAAGTGTCCATAAAGGAAAAGGATGCCCACTGCTTTGTCCCTTCCTTTTCCTGCTGGCCAGAGTGGAGACACAGGGAGGGCTCCAGCAGCCATCCTGGGCCAGGTGGAATTCCAAGGGCAACGGAACAGCAAAGCTCAAGTAGCCTAGAGCTCACAACTCCTGGGAACTGCAGTCCTAGCCCAAAATTGTGAGTTGTTGTTGTTAATGAGTATGTAATTAAGTAATTATGTAATTAAGTCCCTGCTAATTGGGGTTTATGTCATATACACCAAACCTAATTCTAAACAACAGTTGTATAAAGAGCCCTAAAATGGTTACCTGTTCTATGTACTTGTCATGGATGCGATGACTCAAGGTTGAGGTTCAGTTTTTTTGGCTATCGATGTCTAATTTACCTAGAACCTTTTTTTTGGAAAGCCTATCCTTCCATTGAATTTCTTTTGCATGTTTGCCAAAAATCAGTTGGTCCTGTTAGTGTGGGTCGATTTAGTTTATTCTTTTTAAATGCATTTTTCAACTTATTTATTTATTTTGAGGGAGGGAGACAGAGAGGGGGAGAAAGGGAGGGAAAGAGAGAGAAAGAGAGAGACTGCAACCCGGGGAGGGACAGATAGACAGGGGGACAGAAGATCCAGAGCCCAGCTCTGGGCTGACAGCAGAGAGCCCAATGCTGATAGCAGAGAGCCTTTCATGGGGCTTGAACCCACAGACCACAAGATCATGACCTGAGCAGAAGTCAGACGCTCAACCACCTGAGCCACCCAGGCACCCATGGTTTGTTCTTTTTGTTACTGAACAATATTCCATGTATGGACATACTAATGTTTTTATCCATTCACTGAATATTGGACATTTGGTTTTTTATTTTTATTTTTGTTTTTGTTTTTGCTTTTGTCTATTATGAATAAGGCTGCTGGAAACACATACCAGTTTTTATGTGGACATTTGCTTTTATTTCTCTTGGATAAATATCTAGAGTGGGAGTGAGGGATTGTATAGCAAGTATATGTTTAATTTTATAAGAAATTGCCAAACTGTTTTTCAGAGTAGCTATACTATTTTACATCCCCATAAGCAATGCATGAGAGTTTCAGTTGTTCTATATCCTTGTCGACACTTAGTATTGTCAGTCTCTTTGATTATAAGAGACTCTAGTGGGTATGTAGTGCTGTCTCATTGTGGTTTTAAAATTCACTTCCTGGGATGCCTGAGTGGCTCAGTTGGTTAAGCATCCCACTCTTGGTTTCAGCTCAAGTCATGATCTCACAGTTTTGTGAGTCTGACGGCACAGATCCTGCTTGGGATTCTCTCTCTCTCTCTCTCTCTCTCTCTCTCTCTCTCTCTCTCTCTCTCTGCTCCTCCTCAGCTCACACAGTCTCTGTTTCTCTCTCAAAAATAAATAAATAAACTTTAAAATGCACTTCCCTCATGACATATGATGTTGGATATTTTTTCACATGTTTACTTGCTATTTGTGCATCTTCTCTTTTTCCTCATTTTTAATTTTTTTTGCCTTACTAATTATGTGTCTAAAAAACACCGAATAAGTATTTTAGGGAGCTTACTGTCAAAGGGACCTTGAAATAGTTTTTCCCAGATTCAAGCATCTCAGTTCTTTAAGAAAACAAAAGATGCTTCTCATTTAAAAAGAGAGAGAGGGAGAAAACTTTTGTAATTTACCTGATATATATATATATGTCGTATGTATATATATGGATTTCCATGTACATACTAAGTTGTTTAAAGAAGGATATATAACTGAAAAAAACAGTGCTTACTGCTCATTTTTTGGTGACTTAAAGTGAACCTGATATTTTGGTGGTTCTAGTGCTAACTGAATGTTGAAGAATTTAACTTCTTCAAGCCAGTGTTTTGGCAATTTAGTGAATAACACGTCTAGGCAATCTTTCTTACCCCTCCCAAAGGCAATCATTCCTTCTCCTAACTTTGAAAAGCCTCTCTGGGGATGCAAAACCTGAGAGACTATTGAACAGTGAAAACCGAGGGTTGAAGGGGGAGGGGGAGGGGGAAGGGAGGTGGTGGTCATGGAGGAGGGCACTTGTGGGGAAGATCAATGGGTGTTGTATGGAAACCAATTTTACAATAAACTATTTAAAAAAAAAAAGAAAGAAAAGCCTCTCTGTGCTGCCAAAGATGCATCTTGAGACATGCCTCTTTTAGAAATGGCAATAAGTGCCACAAGTCCAGAAGGTAATGGCACTAGAGAGGGATGGAAGGCAGTGGAATCTTCCATCTTGCTTTCCATTTCTTTTTTTAAATGTTTCTTTCTTTATTTTGACAGTGAGAAAGAGAGAGAGCAAGTCGGGGAGGGACAGAGAGAAAGGGAAAGAGAGAGAGAATCCCAAGCAGGCTCCATACTGTCAGCACAGAGCCTGATGCAGGACTCAAACTCACGAACCATGAGATCATGGACTGAGCCGAAATCAAGAGTTGGACACTTAACTGACCGAGTCACCAGGGGCCCCTTGCATTTCATTTCTATGCAGCAGTTTGAAGACGAGTAGCAGATTTGAGACCAGGGTCCACCAGGCACTACAAGACCTACGATGACACCCAGGAGCACAAGTCAATCATACTGTTAAAGGCGTTAACCTACTAACTAACAGAGAGGGTAATTCCTCTACTTTCACTCCTTTTCCAAGTACATTTCACTGAAATAAAGGAGACTTCTGTAGGCGTCAATCTCCTTGGCAGTGAAAAGTGCTGCCTCATCGAGGGTAAGCTTCCGTCACTGGGGATGTTCCAACAACTGTTGCATGACATCTGACATGAATGATGTGGAAGTCAGCAACTAATTACATTGTTTAATATCTTAATTTTATTTACTGATTAATTTGATTGAATCACAATGCTCAGAGGCAGCTGAACTAGTAAAGAGATGGGATTATAAAGACACTTGCAACCTCTGTGATCTTCTGATCCTCAGTTTTAAAAAGGAAGCAATAGTGCCAGATAGAACATGAAAATTAGTGCTTTGTAAATAAAATGGCTGCCAATATGCTTGGCTCATAGTAGAAGGTCAATAAATAAGAATTATTATCCTCATATTTCAGTCTTTCTAGTGTACAGCTTAAGTTAACCACTTAAACATGAGAAATGATCTTGTGGTAGGTTTTTATTTTTACTTTTTAAAGTTTATTTGTTTATTTAGAGAGAGAGAGAGAGACACTGAGTGAGCATGCGAGCAGGGAAGGGGCAGGGAGAGAGAATCCCAAGAAGTCTCCACACTGCCATTGCAGACAGAGCCGGACATGGGGCTTCGACTCACAAACTCTGAGATTATGACCTGAGCAGAAACCAAAAACTGAATGCTCAACCGGCTGAGCCACCCAGGTGCCCCAGTGATAGGTTTTTATTTCAAGGTGACATTTTGTTATGGGTTGTTTCCAATAACTGGACACTTACCACGTGCCAGGCTGTGTGCTAAGTGCTTTACTATGAATTCTCACAAAACTAATATGAAGTAGGTTTCTTTGTTCTTATTTTACAGAAAACAGACACATAAAAGTCAAGTAACTTGCTCAAAATTCTTCAGTTAGTAAGAGGCAGAGATGAAATCCAAACAAAGTCAAATCCTGACACTGGTATTTTAACTGCTACTGTCCTCTGCCTCCCATCTTTATTTTACTTGCTTTCTAAGCTTGAACTAATCTAAAACTCACCTGGCCTTAAACCTGCGCTCAGCTATGTTTGCAGATATCAGTGCAGATATCATTCTATAAATTCACTGAAACCTAACATGTATAAACTTGAATAATATGTGATCTCTTTAGCATACCTAGGTTTTCTACCCTCTAGGCCTAAGATCTAGAAACTGGTTTCTTGCAATTGGTATGACATTCTGCAAATAAAAATATAACAAATATCGAAAAAATTCCCAAGGATTAGTGTAGCTGGTATTGGCAATATTGTTTTTTATTAGCATATTGAAAAGAAATGAATGAGTTTGAATATTATCCTTATAACTTTTTCTTATTTTTTTCTTTTTTACCTTGAGCTCTTTTTTCTTTAATGTTTATGTATTTTGAAAGAGAGAGAGAGAGAGTAGAGAGAGAGGGCGCATGGGGGGAGGGGCAGAGAAAGAGAGAGAGAGCATCCCAAGTAGGTTCCAGCTTTGACCACAGAGCCTCACACAGGGCTCAATCTCACAAACCTCGAGATCATGACCTGAGCCGAAACCAAGAGTCAGACACTTAGCCAACTGAGCCACTCAGGCACCCCTTAACCTTTGAGCTTTTTAAACTTTTAATTTTCAAACTACAATCTTGATTTTGTTTCAAAAATTAAAATCCCCAGCAACACAACCGCCTAGTGATTCTCCTTTTCTGTTTTAAACTGGCACCTGGGGAAAAGCTCAAAGAAATGGACTGAGTCTCTGTCTCTCTCAAAAATAAGTAAACATTAAAATAGTTCTGTTATTTTTTAAGTGAAAGAATGAAGAAAAAAAAGAAATCCAACATTGAACCCAAACCTGGTGATTTTTACCCATTTTTCATTTTTTATCCCACACGATGGTTATTCAGGTCTAACACATCAGTTGTGTCTTCCTTTACATCTCTCCTCTCTGCACAAAGTCGGAGGTGTTTTCCACTGCTTTCAGCTGGAAACATGAGAATCACTGGGACGTGCGGGATCTTGGAGGACTTGCAAAGAAGGCAACATCCCGCCCTGGGATGGGACAGACACTCAGGGCTAAGGGAAGGGAGCTCCTGCAGCAGCTGGGTTCTCCAGGAAGCAGAGGCTGAGAAAGAGATGTGCCTTCCAAAGGCTTATGGGGAGGGAAGACCTCCCAAGGAAAAGGGGAGGAAGCGGATCCAGGGCAGGCAGAGAAGTTAGAAGGCCATCAGACTGGACCACGTTGGCTAGCCCCATGGGGAGTGGCAGCACAGAGATTGCTTGCTAGAGGAGTCTTGCATTGAGGGGAAATGGCCAGCCCTTTGCATCACTATCTTGCCCAGTTTTGGGCTGAGGATTCTCCCCTCTCCCTCGAAAAGAGTGTGACCTTGACCTGAAAAGCTGAGGCAGAGCCTTTAGTTGCTGAAAGCTGGAGGCGATTGGACAATCACGCTCCCTACTCGTGGGCAGCAAGTCGTTTCCTGAAGTGGGTTCTGAGTAATGCATGTCTGTCTGCCCTGAGAGTGGAGGAATGGAAGAATCTGACAGAGAAGTCTTGACAAGTCTTGATGATTGGTCAGTTATACAGCCGAGAGGTTACAGATAACCCTGATTACTAGGACTGCACTGCCATCAATAGACACAGTTTGGTTAGGAAATAGCCTCTTCCCAACGTACCCACAGCTGCTTTTTACTGAAAGGAGCCTCATTATTTTCTACATAAGTTGCCCTGGCTTGTGCCTTCTATGTTGAGTGGTCTTTTGTAGTGTCTGATAGGAAAGGATTGGTCCATAGTCCACGGCAGCCATTTGTAGGCTGAAGGTGGCTTGATAAGAAACTGTCCATTTTGAATGGGAACAAATGAACTCAACACTCTCATTTTGGAAGGCTCAAGTGTTAAGTGTCCACGGAGAGCTTGAAGCAGGTGCTCAGGCTTGATTCTGAAGGGCACTAAGCTATCGTTCTCCTCTCCTGCGCACTGACTAGCGCAGAGAGATGAGGGATCTGGAAGCCCCAAGGAAGCAACATGTTCTTTGCTACCCAACAACCTTGTAGTAAATCCCAATCTTCACAGGTGATCTAGACATGTCACTTCCTTGAAAGAGTGTTTTTGAGTTTCAAAATGAGAGTGCTGGTGGTTATTTCTTCTTAGTAAAATGGGTGAAAAAATGAGGCTTGGTCCTGAGCCTCTAAGAACTGTCCCTTGGTTTGAGCAAAGTTGTACACCTTGAACATATCCAGCTTTTCTCCTCACCTCCCAAGGTTATTTTGCCCAGAGCAGGAGCTGTCACTAAAATCTGAATGTCAGGCTGCACTTTAATGGCATTCCAAAAAACGATCAAGCTACCCCAAAGTTGCCTAAAGTGATTATTTTCTGCACAATATATTTCTACACTATTTTGCTCCCTTGCACTTAGTTCCAGAAAGATGAAATGACTTGTGCAATAAACTTCTACTTTTGCTTTGCCATAAAACAGTCCTACCATCTGTGTTTTCACTCATCCATTTATATGTTTATTCATTTTTGCACCCCCCCACCCCCCCACGACCACCATTGCATGTATCCTGCCCAACAGAGTTCAAATGCATTGAGTGAGCAGATGTATTTTAGGATCTTTGTAATTTTACCCTGCCCTTTGTAATTTTAATCATGTCACTCGAGAAGCCAGATGTGATGTTTGTGTGTAGCTTGGACGGGCTAAGGGTAGGCCAGAATAGAATAAGAGATTACAGTTCTGCACCCACTTCCAATGTGTACAGAACTTTCCACCCCACACCACCAAGCAATTCTCAGACACCAGCTGAGTGTCCTATAATTCAGTTGAATTCAGACACTGTGTACTGGAAGAAAGCATCAGCTTCCCTATGTGAGGGGCTCGGTACTCTAAGACGGCTCCCTCCCCCATCTTCAGATTCCAGCCATAAACCCAGGTTGTCAGCTGTGCTTCTGACCAATCGGCCTTAGATCAGAGGTTCCGTGACAGCCTTCCTGGTTCAATTAATTTTCTGGAATGGCTCATAGAACTTAGAGAAATTGTCTCTTACCAGATTACCAGTTTATTACAAGGGAGATACCTCAGGAACAGCCAGATGGCAGAGATTCATAGGGCAGGATATAGGGAAGGAACTGGGAGCTTCCACAACCTCTAGGAGTGTGCCACTGTCTCCAAATCTCCATGTGTTCACCATGTGTTTTCTGACTCTTGTCCGTTTGGGTTTTTATGGAGGGTGCATTACATAGGCAAGACTGATGAGGTCATTGGCCATTGATTCAACCTCCAGCCCCTCTCCTTTCCCCAGAAATCCAGGGGATGGGACTGAAAGTCCCAACTCTCTTATCACTAGGTTGGTTCCCCTGGCAACTGGCCTCCCATCTTTAGGTGCAGTGCAAAAGTTACCTTATTAACGTAACAAAAGACACATTTGTCACTCTCTACACTTTGGAAACTCCAAGGGTTTTAGGAGCTGTAAGCCAGAAATGAGAGGGACAAAGACCAAATGTATATTTCATGTTATAATTCACAGTATCACAGGAGTAATTACTTGCTTCATGGAGGGACTTTTGTTTTCATTATTTAAAAAATAAAAATATTCACCACAGGATCATCTTAGAACATCTCCAGGTCCGCATTTAAACTTTCTGATTTACTCATTTGGAATTTACACTTCACTTTCCTCAAAAAGTAGTGCTCAACTTAGGTAGATATAATATGCTTGCAATAATTGCCCTTCATAACTGTAGATGACACACAGAGATAGCTTTGCTTTTTTTTTTTTTTTTTTTTTGCTTTTATGTGGCTAAAAATACTTGAAAAAAACTGAAGAAACACAGAAGCATGACTTACAAGAGGCAAGGAGGCTCTCACAATGAGGATTGAGGATCTAAAATAATCTGTCATTTTATGTCATGCAAACAATAAACACAAGCCAGTTTTACACTAAGGGTAAATGAGGCATGTTGAAAACACCGTTAGAGTTTGATACTCAGGTACAGTAACGTTGAGATGGTAGAGCAGGTACTATTTTCCCTGTTTGGTGAAAGGAAGAAACGGATCTTGGTTTTCTACATTTTAATTGCTTTAAGTAGCTATTGTTTTCACAGGGTTCACAACTCAAAAGGGACCACACAATATGCAGTGACAAGCCCCCTTCCCAGCCCATCCCAGGAAAACACTTTGAACCTTCCTTGGCATTTGACACACAGACACCCCCTTGCCCAGCACTCACCACCTCCATTCATTGGCTTATTCAACAAATATTTACTGAGACCTGTCTAGCACTGGGCACAACTCACAGGTGTAAGGATACAGCAGAGAATAAAACAGACACTGTCTGGAACAGACAGTTTAGGAGTGCCAAAGGCAGACAACAAGGAAAAATAAAATATACAGTATATCTGATGGGAGGAAGTGCTATCCAGGATAAAGAGCGCCAGATTGGGGAAGGTGCTATTTTTAGTTTGGTCTTGCAAGGCCAAACTTTGTGATAAGGAGATATTTAAACAGATACGTGAACAAAGTAAGCAAGCAAGAAACATGGCTCTTTGGTGAAATCTTACTGGCTAGAAGGAAAAGGAAATGCAAAGACATTCTAGGAAGACTTGTTTTTTGGACTGCTCTACCGGATGGAAGAGCAACTTCTCTATTCCTCTTCCAAAGAGAGGCTTATGGGAGAAATCACCTTTTCAGTATTTTTTATTTAAATCCCAAGGTTGAACTTGAGTTGGTCATGGCGTTGTCTTTTTTTTCAACCCCAGCAACAATACGTATTAATTGGGCCACTTACTTATGAGAGAGGATTACCTTTTTTTTTTTAAAGAATTTTTTTTAACATTTATTTATTTTTGAGAGACAGAGTGAGACAGAGGATGATTGGGAGATGGGCAGAGAGAGGAGGGAGACACAGAATCTGAAGCAGGCCCCAGGCTCCCAACTGTCAGCACAGAGCCCAGTGCGACACGGGGCTCTAATTCACGAACCATGAGATCATGACCTGAGCTGAAGTCAGACACTTAACTGACTGAGCCACCCAGGCGCCCCAGGAAATGATTACTTTTTAAAGTAAACTCTACGATGAATATGGGGCTTGAACTCATGAGTCTGAGATCAAGAGTCCTGCTCCACCTACTGAGCCAGCCAGGCTCCCTAAGAAAGGATTATTTTATATATAAGTGTACTTTGCTTAATTAAGCATCGTTTTTGGTGGCAGGGGCGGTGGGGGGGGGGAATGGTAAGATAAGATATGCGTTCATTAGATTTTCATAAACAAGTTTTTTAAAGCATTATACAATTTTGTTATCAGCTCTGGACCCTCTGAGTATTGTGCATACCTCTAATCTCTCTTCAACGATAACGTTAGAGCAGTGGTTCTTGCATGGGGGCGATTTTGCACCCCAAGGCACATTTGGGAATGTCTGGAGGCATTTCTAGCTGTGACAACTGCATTGGAGGAGAAGTTGCTGCTGGCCTCTAATGGATTAAGGCTAGGGATTCTGCTAATCATCTTATAGTGGTGACCAGGATTGCTCTCCAAACAGCAATTATCTTATTCCAAATAACAACAGTGCCAAGGTTGAGAAATCCTGCTCTAGGATAACAAGCTTAAACTAAAACTCACAGGAGAGAGGGAAGGTTTACCTTCCGGGGCCAACATTTCATTCAGTGCCTAAGTAGTCCAAGCAGGGAAAGTAAGACCCAGAGGCGAAGTCTGACCTTGGTCCCCCTTGTTTTCAGAGGTCAAATACCAATTTACAAGGCTACTCAACCCAAAAAACTCAACCACTAGGGAGTTCAGTGAGGCCCAGTAGACCTGCTGGCTTTCCTGTTTCCCAGCGCCTTGCTTCTTTCATTGTGTGCTTTTTAAATTCCCTTCCTTCTTCTGCCCAAGGTGTGTTTTCTTCAGTATATTAAAATATATGTTTTGCAAGCATGCAGAAAAAAAATGTTTTTTAATGCATAGACTACTGTGGCTTGTAAAGTTGTGGATTCAGTTTCTTGGCTGAAAGCATTTTCAGCAGAAGTAATGAAGGGTAGAAAGCGGTGCATGTGAAGGGATGAGCAGTATAGTGATGTTGTCAGCCAGGTCGCCATACTGTGGTGAAAGAAAATCATCCTAGCCACTCACTGGCAGGAGAAAAGGAAGAGGAGCGTGATCTCTCTGTTCTCAGTTTCCTACTAGGTTTGGGAAAGGCTGGGAATGCGAGGAATACCTTTATTGGTACCTAATTTATGTTGCATTCCGTGTCACCTTGTATGGAATAAAGAACTGGGGCGGGGGGATTGGTTTAGATTTTGCTTGAAACTACATATATCCTTAGCAACGTGGTGTCCCCACCCTCGGTGATATGGACACCTCAAGGGTATGAGCTCCGTGTCTTGCTATTGTGAGCAGAATTATTACTAGAAGAATAGCTACCTTTTTTATTGTGGGCTTAAAGGTGGGTGCTGTGTTAAAAACTACATTCATTATCTCATTTAGTCTTTAGGATACCTCTAGACCTAGAGGTGATATATATTTATATTAGAATATAGATATTTTGAGGAAGCAGGGCTCAGAGAGGTAAAGTAACACACTCAAGGTCACATAGCAGAGACCAGAAAGAAACCAGGACTCCCCATAGCTGAGTTCTTTTTTTTTTTTTAAAGCACAAACCTCTTTTATTGTTTTATTAATTTTTTAAACATTTATTTATTTTTGAGAGACAGAGAGACAAGACAGAGAGACAGAGCATGAGCAGGGGAGGGGCAGAGAGAGAGGGAGACACAGAATTCAAAGCAGGCTTCAGGCTCTGAGTTGTCAGCCCATGGCCTGACGTAGGACTCGAACTCACCAACTGCAAGATCATGACCTGAGCCGAAGTCGGATGCTCAAGCAACTGAGCCACCCAGGCGCCCCGCCTCCATCACTGAGTTCTTAGGCTCCTCCCATGTGCCTGTGACAGCTGTGACCTAAGCCAATCCCTAAGAATGCTTCCCATTCTTCTCTTTCCAAATGAAACGTAGGCATCTCCAACACAATTCAATGAAAGGACACACTTTAATAAGCCTTAAGGGTAGAAAATGTCACATTTCCCCCTCCTGTGCAGTACCAGATGACCACATGTCTTCTAATCTCTGACATTTTAGGAACGCCTGGGTGGCTCAGTTGGTTAAGCCTCCGACTTCAGCTCAGGTCATGGTTTCAAAAGTCACACATCGGGCTCTTTGCTGACCGCTCAGAGCCTGGCGCCTGCTTTGGATTCTGTGTTTCCCGCTCTCTCTGCCCCTCCCCCACTCATGCTCTGTCTCTCTCTGTCTCTCAAAAATAAATAAATGTTAAAAAAAGAATTAAAAAAAAAACTCTGACACTTTACTTACATCACTCCAGAAGCATCACGTTTCTCTTTGAATCTGAATTTTACATGTGCACGCACATACACAGATACACACACAATGACTCTCAGTTTCAAGTGGATTCCTATAATTCCCTAGCACTCGATCCACTTCGGATCCATTTCTGATACTGCATGCATCAGGTTGCCTTTCATTTCTTCAGCACCTATGTTTGAGACCTTCAAATGCCAGGCAGTGTTCAGATACTAGGGATTCAGCCAGCAATCAAGACCAAAAATCCCTCCCTCACAGAGCTTGCATTCTAGTTGGGGGAAACTGAAGATAATATGGGGAGACCCAGGGCATCTCCGATGGTGATAAGTGATATGGAAAAAGATAATGCAGGGGAAAAGGTGGGAGGTGTGGGAGAACGGGTGGCGTGGCTGGGCCTTTCTGCTTACTCACCTTCTCCAGGACAGACACCAAGCCAGGTGAACTTACTGAACTTACTGTCTTTCATGCTGCGTGGCCTTGTGAGAGGCTCAAGAAATATTTGTTGATGCCTGTTTCATGGAGCTCACTTGGTATGGAGATAGTTTGCCTTTCACAGCTTTTGAGGAAAGATGTATTGGTTGTACTGCTAAACGCCTTTCCAAGAAGGAAGTGACTATTTATTTTTGGGGTGGGTTCTCTGCTTTCTATGGTTTTATCAAGACCCAGTTTATGCTAGCAGTTTTGAATAGAGTTCCAGCGTAAGCCCACAGAGAACAAAAAATAGACTTGGTCAGCAACGATGAAGCTTATTCCTTTTATGGGAAAGATGAGATGAGAAATTAAAAGGCAAGAAATAAGGCCAATGTCATAAGGAAAAGCGATGAACAGAAACAAGGAAGTAACAACAGAGAAAAACGTAGAAGAGAGTGAGTTGGTAGAAAAAGCCTCAGCCCTGATAGGAGAAACCCATAAACCCTGACTCTAATGCAGCTCGGAGAACTGGGGAGAGGACCATGGAGTGGGGAGAAGGGGAAGCTTCCGCTAGGAAACCCAAGGCAGAGAATCCTACTTTATTGTGATATTTGACTGATTGTAACTATTCCTGAAGGTCTAGTCAGAGTTTCTACCTCCTCCCACGTAACACAACTATCCTAATAATCTTCACAGTCCTTGACATCAGGAGGAGAAACTTTGGGAAGGAGCACCGGCTAGACACATCTTTTATGTGACAGATAGATCAGGAGGCACAATATATGTGGGCTCCGTGCGGTGGGTTCTGAACAGGGTCGACCCAAGTCTTGGCTCACGAAACTTGGCAGTGGAAAATACAGAGACAAACGTACAATTTTATGAGATCTGTGAGGAAAGCATTACTCACACCAATTAATAATACTCTTCAAAAATAGTCAGAAGCAAGAAGTGAGATCCCTTTTTAAAGACCACTTCATAATAATCTGAATGTACCTAGTGTCCATCTTACAGGGTTGAGGACCCTTGTCTATCTGTATATGGTGGCACCAAGCACACCTGCTTTTTCACTGCTTGTTGACCCGGGAGAAGGAAAGGCAAAGAGCTGTCGATAACCATAACTCAGGTGGCTGCAGGTAGGTGGCAGTCAGCAGCCAGGCTGAGGGAGCGGAAGATGAGTGGAGGGGGGCACCAGTAAGTGTGTGCTCCATGTTGCCCACCACCAAATGTCAATGGCTCCTCCTCATGGTAGTACTATGTCTTCTCCTTAAGACATTACATCAAACTGAGACCATTAAAGAAGCTCTTTACATTCTCTAGAACTTTCCCCATCTCAGAGGAATGGGGATTAGCACTGTTAATGACAAATTTAGTTCAGGAAAGCCAAGTATTTTCTTTCTTTTCATTCTCACAAATGCTCTAGGAGTAAATAGAGGCACAGAATGGTCAAGTAACATACTCTGGGTCTCACTGACTAGAACTTGAACCTAGCCCTGACTTGTTTGAGTGCTTCTCACTACCTCAGGCTGCTCTGTGGTATCCATGGCGGGAGGTGGGGAGCGCTGACAGGATCTAGAAGACCTGAGGACTTAAAACGGGGCCATTTATTGTCTTTTGCCTCATTTTTTTCTTCTGAAACCTCTGCCCCCAAATAAAAAAAAATGTTTTGTGTTGGCATACTTAAAACTGATGAAACACAATTTAAGATGAGATGTTCCTAAGGCTTTTCAGCTGTATCTTCAACAACAAAAAAAACTGTTTTTAAGTGACTATGAGATCTTTACAGTGAATGATATCCTACAGCCATCATTTATCTCTTCCATGTGCATTTCTCAATCTGAACTCCCACTGTTGCCTTTCTGTTTTTCAATGCATCATGGCAAGGAGCATCTAATCATCAGTCTTAAGACATCAAATATTTGAAGCTATTATATAAAAAAATGTTCCTGGCTTCATCACCAATCCAGGCGTTGGGGGAAGGGTAATGACTAAACCGATTTATATTTTCTGGAGCACTTACAGCCTACAACTGAAAATGCATCCTGGTAGGAAGTGTTTTAATTATTAAGATCAGCATATTGTTTGCCTTGCAGACGGGGCTCTGAGAAAAGTCTCCCTGAGAGTCAGAGTCTGACTGAGGAAGGGAGCCTGCTTAAGTAGCAATCAGTCGAGCATTATCTTTCAAAATATTTACAGATTCACAGATAGAGAGGTCACGGTTTCTGTGATACCGACACCCCAACGTATTTTTGGTTCCCTACTTTCACGGAGAGAAGACAACAGAAAGATTGTAGATACCAGTTATCAGTGTGAGAGGCCCCACCAAAGACAGGGAGGGGTGACTGGTTTGCTGACTGAACAGAACAGGGGCACAGTCGAGCAGAGTGGAGAGGATGCTCTATGCGTGGCCCAAACTTGCTTCTTGTGACCTCATCCAGTTGGGAGCTCTCCAGCTACAGGAGATCCGAGAAAGGGATAAGGAATAGAAAAAGCTATTCACAGGAGAGCTGCTGTCTTCAAAAGAAAAGAATGTGTAAAAATAAAACAATGTCATTTCAAACCCCAGCAAAGTGATGGGAGAGGTGCGACCACTTTTTCCTTCCTCGGTTTTAAGATAATTGTACCCGATGAGGGTGGTGTCTGCAAGTGGCCCTGAAGACCCTGAAGTCCGCTTTATGCCACAATGTAAAGGTGGGGGGCGGGGAGCACGTGCTGGGGCCTCGGGCTTACGTTGAAGAGCTTTGCCTTTCTCTTCAGTTGAAGTTAAATGCACTGACGGGATTAAAATAAAATCATCTTCATACCACTCTAACTTAGTCCCATACAAGCCACATCGACATTTATGTATTATCAACTAATATTTTCATAAATTCTGCAACTGTCCAGCCTTATTTTATTGCATTATTGTCTTTAGTTATCACTTTATTATTTCTTATTGCATTGTATTTTCATGAGTGTGTGCCCATTCAGAGTTTTAGCTTATTAAAACTAAGCGTTTTGGGGCACCTGGGTGGCTCAGTCGGTTAAGTGGCTGACTTTGGCTCAGGTCATGATCTCACGGTTGGTGAGTTCGAGCCCCACATCAGCTCTGTGCTGACAGCTCAGAGTCTGGAGCCTGCTTCGGATTCTGTGTCTCCCTCTCTCTCTGCCCTTCTCCTGCTCACGCTGCTCTGTCTCTCAAAAATAAATAAGCATTTAAAAAAATTAAAAAAAAAACTAAGCATTAAAAAAACCCCACCAAATACTTTTACCCTATTTTGAACATCTCCATCACAAGAAAATTAGACCAGGACCTTCAAAGAATGGAAGTGACTCCAGACAATTTGAATCTCCCAGAGGTCTTGTCTAAAGCCAAGTACCCTTTTGCCAGCTATCACTCAGGCAAAAATTTTGATAAATAGAATTAAAAAAAAAAAGACTTCAGAAGTTCATTTCCATTTGGAAGGATGGAAGGACATTGCAATGCTTATTGAGAAGCAGGAAGTTGTCCGAGTGCTATGTAGCTCCCGGGCCAGAAAGCATAAGCATGAATTATGGTGCTCCTGAATCTGTTGCAATTACAAAGCACGCGTGGCCACCAATGCCAGGGTTATGGTTTTAAATTCTGCAGGACAGGAAATGATTTTCAGGTGTTTTGTGCCGATGTTTGGTCTGGGGTTCTATGAACACGTCCCTCCCTCCTCCAGATGGTAGGACCTTTGCCCAGCTCTGCCTCTGACACATCTACCCTCTAAAACATGAGCAGAAACCTGCCTCCATTTATTAATACTTAAGAGGAAAAATTCAACAACACGGCCTGCAGAAAGGTAAAGGTGTGTTGTCCCAAGAGAAATCCTCAGTATTTCAAGATCCTCTGAGATGATCACAATTCAGGAATAAGCCTAAGGACTCTTCCTGGAATGGTTTGCAAAAATAAGGAATATAAGGTTACTTATGTATGCGTGGCAAAAATTGTATTTGGCAAGACTTTCTCCTCCTTTCCTTCTCAGCCTTTTTCTGAAAGTGGGTGGATGCTTCTTGTAATTACGGGACGCTTAATGGACACTCAGCTTTTTTGTAGTATTGATGGCTTATTCTTAACTTGGCTCCATTCCTCATAAACTGGCAAACCCTAAAAGATGCTATCAGCAGCTTAGAATTCTGTGTGTGTTAAAAAGTGCAAACAATTTAGAACAAAAATCAATGGGCACATTTATAATTAACAATGATTAATTTTAAAGGGAATATATACCAAGCATAATAATTTTGTGGCAAAACTAAATTACACAGAATAACCAGGTTCTTCTAGACTTATAGAGTATTAAACTTAACCCTTGACCTTGTTTAATTAAAAAAAAAAATCCTCTATTCCCCTCTAAAGGACTACACAATTTTCTCCCTCTAAAAATAGATGAACTCCCTTTCTCATGAATGCCACGATTCCCCCCACCCCCAGCCCTGTGCCTTTGCTGGTTCTTTTTGTTGGCAAGGAGTTTCAGCTTCTAATGATCTTATAAAAAGTTGGAACCCTCAGGCAGCGGGGACAAAGTGTCTAAGCCTCCCCCTTTAGATCTGGGGCCTTCACAGGACACACAGGGGCCCATCTCGGATTTGTTCCTCACCGCAGCCACATTTCACGTGGATGCCCCGTAAATAAATATCTGTTGACCAAAGTGCCCCCAAAAGAAGTCATTCTTGAGGTTGTCTGAAAGTGTGCTTGTTATTTATTAAGAGCCCGCAGTGGGTCCGAGAGTCAATGAATTTCAGAGCTGGCAGGGATTTGAATGGTGACCTGGTCCAACCCCTTCATTTTATAAACAAGGAAGTTGAGATCCAGAGAGAAGGGCCCTCCCCAAGGTCAAACACCTAGTGCTTGGCAGAGCTGAAAACGGAATTCACAGCCCAAGCTCCTGCAGCAGCATTATGCCTTATTAGACCTGATTCCTGCTTGCTAAAGATTTATAATTTTATCCCACCACAGTTTTGAAGTTTGAGGTATTTGCATAATCAGAATGGTAGAGTTGGGATCCACTTTTGGATTTAGGGGGAAACTGTGATGTGAAGACAGACATAGCAGAAAAATGAACACCCCGACCATACATATTTAAAAAAAAAATCAATTTGGCTTTATTTATATCCCACTTTGTCCCCAAAAAGATGTTAAGAAGGTATTAAAGGGACATATAATATAACAAAATAAAACAGTAAGGACAATCCTATTAAAAACAAGTAAAAAACATGACAAAGAAGGAAATAAAGGTAGTAAAGTAAATTGGGAACCAGGGTGAGATTAGTGTACAAAGTACACCCGATAAGCCCTGGATATTTGCTTCAAGGAGGCTACAAATTTGCTAAGCCTCCAAACAAGAAGCCGGAACTGTTACAAGATTCATCATTCCCAGATAAAAAACAGACCTAGTCCTGGAAAAGCACAATTCTCCCTACTAATGAGACCAGAGAGAAAGTTCTCCCACGTGTCCCTTTATATCCTGAAGTACATTAGGATAAACTGGATTTGAATCCCAATCTTTCTGAGGTATTGGTGATCAGCCAGTTGACTGCCTCCCCAAGAACTGGAACAGAGACTTTTCAAGGTCACTTCCTGGCATTGGGTCTACTGGATTTGGAGGAGGAGGAAGGGATCCTGGGAATTTCTCTTCCATAGCTGACCTCGGGAGAAGGTCAAAATGCATCTTGGTGTAAACACAGATGCCCTTTTAACCTGGCCGAGGAGTCATTTTCCTCCTCTTTGAGGGTCTGGACACCAGAGAGCTAGCTGGAGCTCACCAAAGTTGGCCCCCTCTTGCTCAGTTTTGAAGACTCCCCTGAGGGAGTTCTCTGAGGCCCAGAAGGGACCGCTAAGGAGGGGGAAGGGAGAACCTGGGGCCAACTTCTAAAGTTGCTGTTTATCTTGAAGGGCTAGTAGGATTGATTAAAAATGTAGAAATTACTGCCCTGGGTAACAGGCAGAGGACCAGTTAGAGCTCTAAATACCCAGTATGTAATAATGGAAGGACGGGCGCCTGGGTGGCTCAGTGGTTTAAGTGTCCAACTTCGGCTCAGGTCAGGAGCTCATGGTTCGTGGGTTCGAGCCCCATATTGGGCTCTGTGCTGACAGCTCATACCCTGGAGCCTGCTTTGGATTCTGTGTCTCCCTCTCTCTCTGCTCCTTCCCCGCTCATGCTGTGTCTCTTAAAAATAAATAAACATTAAAACTTAAAAAAAAATAATGGAAGGAGACTGAATTTCCTGGGGGCGGGGAAGGAAGGGGAGAGAGAGGGTTATTAAGAGGACAATGGCCCCTCATCCACCATTTTCCTCTAAGTGAAAACACCAAAGAAACGCGGGTTCTTTGCTTGTAAAAGTGTGTTTAGTCTGCTTTGCAGTAGAGGCAGAAGGAAATCTATGTTACAAAAAGGTGACTTATATTTTAGTTTCTATTTCTCTTTTTGTTTCCTAGTCCACCTAGGAAATTGCTATGGAGAACAGTTAGTAGAACTTGAATCAGTTCAAATGTTTAGGACGCTGTCCTACCACAGGGGTGAAGGAATACGTATGCAGATAGAACAAATAGTGTTTTCAGTTTTAAGCTTCCCTTTGGTGTGATTACCAAAGTATTAAATAGTCATTGTGGGAAGCACACGGGGTAAACTTTAAAGGAATAGAGGATAAAATCCCCTATAATCTCATCCATTTTAAGGTTCAGGTAAATTTCCCACCATTTTCATTTTTATGCATTATTTGTATACATAGTTATGATTCGATTAGGAAATTAATTTGAAAATCAATTTCAAGTTGCAAGGCAGTTCTTTTGATTTGCTTCTTGTCATCATTCTCTGAGTCCAGAACATTGGATTTTTCTCTTCAGTAAGTCTGTAAGGTATGACTAAAGGTAAGATGCAGATTTTTAGCAAATCTCTCAGAATTTAACCATCTAAATCAGCAAGTCCCCTTCAAGGTATTTGGGAGATAGGGACATAATACCACCACACATTTATTCTAATGCTGCTAACTTAGTTTACAATGTTTCTAGGATTTCCCCCGTGGAATGACTTTCTACGTCTCTGGCACTTTCTTTTGAATGTTATCACATTGACATGTTCTCCCACTTTGAGGGTGAGTTTGATATTTAGAAACTGCCAAAAATTGTCAGAGGTTGGGTCTGATGAGTAAGTTATGTGACCCCCACAAACAGGGCAATATTATTTCTGGCTAAAAACCTGTCATATCCCAAATGTAATGAAACATTTTCTCATGTGGTAAAAAGGTTTTGAAATGGAATTCTTTTAGTAGAAGGAAGACTTACTCTCTCTATATAAATCTTGACAAATTCTACTGTGTGGAAGGGAAAATTATCTCTGTCAGACTGATTTATTCTGGGTTTTCTGACTTGTACCTACACTTTTGGTGGCCAAAACCTATTTGTTTTATAAGCACCATGATAATTCCCTTCTCAGTTTCTAGCAAAGAATAAAGTATTCCCTATTCAAATATATGATAGTCACAAAGGCAAATTGTTCTTAACCAATTAATGAGCTAAAACTACACTTACTGTTACCATTATCTCAAGATATAGAAGACTTCATGCTTTAATTATCCTATTAATCATTTAATAATGTTCTCTCTATTCACTTCAGCCTGAACATTCTTTTCTCAGTTTTTACATCAATCTGGTAGCATAAAAGAAGAAATTAGATGGCCCTGTTTGTCAGTACAGATTGTTAATATTTCTGAAGGTTGCCTGCAGAATCATGTGTAGCTTTCTGAATTCTCAAGCTTGCATAATATCTTAAGTACAAAGTATAACTCTACTCAGTTTTCTTTTATTGTGCTTCTTGTATTTGACAGCAAAAGATTGCAAGCATTTTTATAATGCAAGGATTTTAGTAAACATCTTGAAGAAGAGCCTTTTATACTTTTTTTCTCTACAAATTCTTAGTTATCCCTGAGAAGTTGAGATATAGAAACAGTGATACTGGGGGAGGGTGAGTGTGTGTGAATAGACATATATGTATTAAAGTATTTTTTTCTGTTTTCTTGATATTCACTAGTTTTCTTATCCCTTGAAGATTAGTCTCATTTATTCTACCTACAAATGTTCTTCTCCTTTTGGTTTGGTCAATTTTGTAAAAGGAAGAAGAAAATACAGTTCTGTTGGGGGCCTAGGTGACTCCGTTTTGTGTCCAACTTCAGTTCAGGTCATGCTATCATAGCTTGTGAGTGTAGGCGCCACATTGGGCTCTGTGCTGACAGCTCAGAGCCTGGAGCCTGCTTCAGATTCCATGTCTCCCTCTCTCTCTGCCCCTCCTCTGTTCCCCTTCTTTCGCTCTGGCCAACAGCTTTTAGCTCCTATTGACCTGATAAGAATGTAGAGCTCACAAGTAGCAAATGCAATAAGTGTCCTCAAGCTGCCCCTAAACTCTGCAGGAGCCTCGGTAGACAGCTGGCATCCTCCCCAGAGCAGATGGAGGCCCCTCCGCTGGTATCCTCATAATGGCCTTAGGCTGGACATGTAGTAAGTAAGGACTCTAGGAGTGGGCTTGTCCTTTGCCATTCATTAAGTCTTCATGCTTTTCTCACCTCTAAGCCATCAAGTATGTGGCCTCTCTTTGTCTAGCTAACTCTTACTAACCCTTAAGGCCTTATTTCTGGAGTTCTTTGAAACTTAGGGGTTGATTAGTACCGGCTGCCTCCTCCCTAAGTAGGTGACTGCCTTTGGCCTCACTGCCTTGTGTTATCTCTGTCCCCCACACCCCACAGCCTAATGTAGGACTCTCTGTTTTTCTTCCTTGGTGCCTGCCACAGCAAATATCTACATAATAAATAGGGGAATAGGAGAATGAATGAAAGTCTTGCACACTTGTCCTAACTACTTCTTAGCCTCTATGTCAGAGGATCTCTGTCTCTGCTGGGTTTCAGGGTGGGAGAGAATTCTCCTAGGCCTTAGCAGTATAGTCCATATATGTTTGATCTCATAAGTGGAATGACCACCAAGGTGAAGAATGTTGGCATCCTCTCACCACATGATGGGCAGACATTATGTAAGTGGACTTTAAGTAGAAAACCTATATGAAAAATAATAATCTCAAGTCTCGTCTTTCAGAAATGTTATTTTCTTTTCTAGTACCACTGATCTCTGTCTTTTGGGCTTATGTTTCAACTGTTGGTTTATGAATGGCTATAACAGAGGCAAAGTTTTAGGTAAACAGTAATCTTGGAGAGTGAAACCATAAAAAATCCTTAATATTCTATGGAAAGTTTACTTATATAACATGCATATGCTATCACGTTGGAAGGATTGATGACAAAAATTATCCAAAAAGTTTTTGAAACATTCAAAAAAGTTGAAACTAAAAAAGATGAGGTTTGACAGAATTAAATTAAAGCTCTGCATTTAGATTTAAAAAAATCAATTACACAAGCAAAGGGTGCGGGAAAGCAGGCTTGGAAGCTGCTCATATGGAGAAAGTCAATTATAACTGACTCAAATGTTCAGCCATTGGTGTATGGTGTTACTTTGAAAATTAATGCATTTAGATTACCTTAAGGACACCAAGTTTTGGACTCAGGAAGTAGAGGCTCCTTTTGCTCACTCACGTCGGTCTACTGTATCAAGGTACTAACTTCTAAGAATATCTACAGGCCAGAGCACATCTGGAGTCGTGATTTTTCTTTCTTTGAGTAAGTTCAATGCCCAACATGGGGCTTGAACCCATGAGCCTGAGATCGAGTTGCATGCTTACCAATTGAACCAGTCAGGCACGCTGGAGTAGTGATTTTCAAACCAGGGGTTGCCACCTATGAGTATAAAATCCATTTAGTGGGTAGCAAACAGCCTTTCAAAAAAATAAAATAGAAAACAATAGAGTTGAATAGAAAAAGAAAACTTTGTGGCAGCTAATAAGGCTACCTATTGTTTTCTGGAACTTCTGTTTCACTTACATGCATGCATGTGTATACTGATGATATATAAAATGGATTTCTTTCTGTGGGTCATAGTCAGCAGAGTTCCAGAAACAGTAATCTACAGAAACATATCCAGATGGGGAGAGGGATGGACACCTGGTTATTTAAGAAACAGTTGCAACAATCAGGAATGTTTAGCTTGAAGGGGAGAAGACTATAGGATGAGGTAAGACCTGTCTTCCAAGAGCTGAAGGACTGTCATCAAGAGGAAAGCATGGCTTTGTTCTCTGTTATTTCAGGAGACAGGGGTTCAGGAAGGGAGTGTTTAGATCACTATTCAGATAAGCTATCTGACAATCGGAGCTGTCCATCAATGGAAATGCAAAAACACATTCTAGAAGTGCTTAAGCATAAGACAGGGGACCATCTGCTAGGGTTACTGTGACAGAGTTTCTTACATTGGGAGAGAGGTTGAATTAGACATCTTTGAACATCCCTTTCAACTCAGATATTTGGTCATTCTATTTTCTCCTGTTGGTGTATCTGAATTTCATAAGTTGTGTGCTTAAGATCAGGTAATTAATTCAGCATTTTAAACTAATGGTCACACCATTTAATTTTTAGTCATGACATATCTAGTATTTTTTTAAGCTTACTTATTTTGCACGCACGAGAGAGAAAGAGCACAAGCAGTTGAGGGGCAGAGAGAGAAGGAAAGAAAGAATCCCAAGCAAGACAGCATGGAGCCTGATGTGGGGCTTGAACTCACGAACCATGAGATCATGACCTGAGCCGAAACCATTTAACTGTGGCAGCATTTTGACCCTGAATATCAGCACTGAGATTACTCAGATTGTGGCAGACTCTGCTGGGTTCCTACCTCAATATCTGTTCTCTTCTTGCTTATAACAGAACTTCCAGTTTTTACCTGACCATGACCACGTGCTGAAAACACCGTAGATTCTAAGTTCCTTGCGCTATGTATGGTTAACTGGAGTCACTTATGTCCAAGTAATACGAATGGAAGGCAGCTTCTGGAAAACTTGCTAAAAAGACAGCTGATATGTGCCCTTAACTCCTCCATCTTCTGCTTCTTCTCTTCCTCCTTTCTGTAGGGTGGCTCTCAAATAGCCATCTTGAACTGTGAGGTGGAAACCACAGGCCAAGGATGGTGGAGCCTGGGTCCCTAAAAACCATGCAATTGCCATAACAGCCCTTGAGTTGTTCTTTTATAGGATGAGAGAGAAGAAAACTTCTGTCTTCTTTAAGTCACTGTTATTTGTTTGGATATGCAGTTGAAGCCAATTTCAATTGATAATTATGGCTTTCTCTCACCTGTGAACATTGGATATCCTACCCTTTTTTCCTGTAATCATGACAGGATGCTAGATCTTCTGAAATTAGAATCTCAGCATCTTAACATCTTTCAAAATGGGTAAACACCTAAAAATAGGCCAGTTTCTGTCTAGGTATTTCTAGGTTTAAGATGGGGTGCCTGGGTGGCTCAGTTGGTTAAGTCTCCAACTCTTGATATTGGCTCAGGTCATGATCTCATGGTTCATGAAATCAAGCCCTGCATTGGGCTCTGCACTGACAGCATGAAGCCTCCCTGGGATTCATTCTCTCTCTCTCTCTCTCTCTCTCTCTCTCTTGGGATTCTCTCTCTCTCTCTCTCTCTCTCTCTCTCTCTCGGGATTCTCTCTCTCTCTCTCTCTCTCTCTCATGCTTGATCTTTCTCTCTCTCTCTCTCTCAAAATAAATAAACATTTAAAATTTTCTTTAAAAGGGATGTATTTGCAAGCAAATTGATCTTTTAGTATATTAACTGCTGCCTTCCTTAACCCCAGTTAATGAGACTGCGAAGGGTTCCTGACTCAGGGATTTAGAGAATTGGACCCATCCATTGTTCTTCTCCCCTTCAGACAATTTTTGCAATAACAGTAATCCCCTCCTTCTTTTCCTAGTCTCAATTCATCCCACAACCAAACTGGACCTTGGTTTCTCATCCTTTTTACCATTTGACTGTAATACAATGGGGCTTTCAGTGACTATGATTCTGGGCAGGGCCTGGATTTTAAAGAATTCGGGGAACTTGTGCAACCCTTCCCGTTCTCTCAAGAAAAGGGGAGTTTGAGATGCTACTTGCATGTTGTATAACCAGCTTGGCTGAAAGATGATCTCAGAGTCCTGTGCAAAGAACAAAGAATGACATACAAGACCTGAAGATGGAACTTTTCTATTTCTACTGCTATTGTCTCTTTTCAGCTGTGCAGCAACAAGTAGAATCTGCTAGATTTTCTGGTCAGTCTGATTCTATTCTATTGTAACTTTATCTCCTATCTTGAAATCACTGTGATGTTTGAGGATAACAGTAGCCTTCTTGATTCCTGGTTCAGAGCTCTCCTCATAGTGTTATTTGGTGGTCCCTGGTGGTGGTACTTTGGAATAAATTTCATGTCCTTCATAAATTTATACTCTTAGAACAGAGAAAGAGTAATAGAAAGGCGAGTCATTGTTTGGGGGGCTGTGATTCACATAACAGCCAGAGTTCTGATGCTGACAGGCATTTGAAGGATTTATGGTATTATAGAGTCTTGATCTAAAGTCTGAGGTTCTGCCAAGATTTCTTTTAAAAGCTCATTTGACTTAAGAGTAAAAAAATCCACATATTTAAATGATATTCTATACATATACCATAGGAGAAAAAGAATTATAATCCACTGAATAGCATAGCTAAAAATGTTTATTTCAAAGACAATCCAGAGTCTCTATAAGAAAGTTCCAAGTTGGACTCAGAGTAGAATAAACATGGCTTTTGCAAAAGCATCTGGTGTGGTCCAACAGAGCCAATAGTGCTGCTTGAAGCAATGTCTGTGGCCACCTCCCACCTCCATACACACTTTCTTTAATGCCACAAAAATACATTTAAAAATCATTTTTAAAAGACTCATTCATAGTGAAGCACTAAGGAACTATTAGACCTCTAAAATCTGACTCTGTAATACACACACACACACACACACACACACACACACACTCATACTCTTCTCTCTTCCCCTACCCCCTCCTTTAAAGCAAACTACCAGGCTATCATTCTCATCTGAAAAAACAAAAAGAGAAACCTATTAGAGCACAGTCACTTTACTGTTTTTTTTTAATGTTTTATTTATTTTTGATACAGAGAGAGATAGAGCATGAGAGGGGAAGTGGCAGAGAGAGAAGGAGACACAGAACTGGAAGCAGGCTCCAGGCTCTGAGCTGGCTGTCAGCACAGAGCCTGACGTGGGGCTCGAACCCACGAACATGAGATCTGACCTGAGCCAAAGTCGGAGGCTTAACCGACTGAGCCACCCAGGCGCCCCTCACTTTACTTTTGAAGGATTTTTCTTTCCTTCTTTTTTTTTTTTTTGGTAAATACCTTTAACATGAAAGATGACAAAACCACAATAACTTCAGGTCCATAAAAGATGACATGTGTCAAGTGGTTAGGACAGGAATCTTTTGGTTCCTATTTCCCCCTCTGTCACTTTGAATCAATCAGATTTCATACTTTTTCAGGTTCTCCAGCTCTAAGAGGGAAAGCATTACCTGTTTCTTAAGGATAGAAATGCATTATTGCCTTGATATAAAGGAAGCCCATCCTCATTACTCCAAATGTGAGAATGAGAATCATTTTGAGCCTTTATATCTTAGTTATTTTAATACAATAGAAATCAAGTGAACAGAAGAATTGGGACAAATACCTTGAAGCTCATTGAAATAAAGTTTACTTTTTTTAAATCTTTATGAATTCATCCCAAGGACCAAATCTAGTTTAAATGAGATGCCTCTGAAATTCTTCAGCTAGAAAAACTTCACTTGCAGGAGTTTGCTGACAGAGGTGTTTCTCTCCTGCCTCTACAGAAGGCTACATTACTCATTCTCAGCCTTTCCCCTCCCAGGTGACTCCACCCAACATGGTCACCAAATAAGGCAATCCTCCAAGCAAGTTTTCCTTCTATTTACTGGAATTTTTTAGTGAACAGGAGGATTTTTAAAGGAATAGCTGGTTCTCTTTCTTTTTTGACACTCTTGACTCATCAGCCAGGGAGAGGACTAGAAGCATATAGAATAATGGTTCTCAAAATTGGTATACAACAGAATTACTCGGGGAAATTTAAAAATACTGATGTCTGGTTTACTGGTCTGGGCATTGGGAGTTGTTAAAGTTCCTCAGGTGATTATAATGTGTGTGTATTTGGGGCTGGGGAGTTATTAGAACTTAAAATTTGTGTTTCTTTAATTCAAGAAGCTACCGTTGGTGGTAGTAAAATTAGCAGTCACTAATTGAGCATTTCCTGGGTCAAGCACTCTGGTAAGTGCTTTACATGCATGATGTCATTGTATCCTTCTCACAACTGTGTGTCAGACCCTAGTGATAATCTTCATCATCTGCCTAATGCAGCAAATATTTATTGAACACCATTGTTTTAGTCACCACTATGAATACATAGATGAGTAAAACACTGTTTGATAACAGGGATTCATTATAACCATAATATAATGAAGAACACTTTCTGTGAGAGAGTACAAGTTACTAACAAAGTTCAGAGGAGAGAGGGCATACTACAGATTGGGGGGAACCAAGAAAGCAGAACTGTAGGCTCAGTGGAGTGTTAGAGTCAGCTCATTCTGGTTGCTGAGGACTGATAGCTAAATTTTCAGAAATTTTGTGAGCCCACTGAAGTCAAGTTGGTAGCTTGAAATTGGCATTGGTGGGAGTATTAAACTATGAAAATTGGCAAAAACTACAAATCCAAGTTCTTTCTGTTCACAGAGCTGCTTGTTAACTATTTATGAGCACATCACTGGTGGATCTTAAAAATGTGTAGGACTTCCCCCTGAAGAGGTGAGATGTGCCAGGTAGAAAGAAGAATGTGAGGAAAGACAAAGAATTGGAAGAGAATTCAAGCTTGCTTAAGAGAGAAAGAGTAGTCTAGTTTTCCTGGAATACGATACACATAGGAGAATAGTAGGAGTCACAGCTAAAAAGCTGAGGGAGGTCTATATTATACTTGATCTTAGCCAAAAGGCCGAGAAGCGATAGAGGGAGGTCTATATTAAGTCTAAAGCTTCCATGTAAAATTTCTAATAGAGTCTGACACATAGTAGGTGCTTAAAAAAGTTAGCACCTACTTTTCCCCCCTTTTCTTTCTCAGATAAGGTTCAAACTTTTTGACATCTAAGGCTCTCTAAAAACTGTATGAGGTAGGTACTTTTTTAATGATGTGACTGAGGGGGTGCCTGGATGGCTTAGTAGGTTAAGCGTCCAGTTCTTGATTTCAGCTCAGATCACAATCTCATATTTTGTGAGTTTGAGCCCCTCATCGAGCTCTGTGATAATGGTGCAGAGCCTGTTTGGGATTCTTTCTTTTTTCCTTTTTCCCTGCCCCTTCCCTGCTTGCTCTTGCTCTCTCTCTCTTTCTCTCTCAAAGCAAATAAACTTTAAATGATGAGACTGAGGATCAGAAAGATTCAGAATCTGGACAAGAATTACAATTAGTTACTGAGTCTTATGGCAGCAAAGTGAGGTGGATAATGACTCTGGGACAGTGGCTAGGAGAACGGAGGTACAATCTGCAGAAATGGGGAGAAGAGAATGAAGGGAGCCCTGGCAACAAAAGTGGAATTTGGGAGAGAACTAGCGGCAGGAGGTATGGAAAGCCACTACCCAAGGCTTGGTGAATAGAAACCTCTCTTCCATTTCTTTCTTTTTATAATGTCAATTTATTTATTTTGAGAAAAAGAAACAGAGGGAGGGGCAGAGAGAGAGAGAGGGAGAGAGAGAATCCCAAGCAGGCTCCACACTATCAGCACAGAGCCCAATATGAGGCTCAATCCCATGAACCATGAGATCATGACCTGAGCTGAAATTAAGAGTCAGATGCTTAACTGACTGAGCCACCCAGGCGTCCCGCCTCTTTTCCATGTCTTAGGGTCTGTCAGCAGTGAAGGGCCCTGGTTTCTCCCTTTCTCATTCTCCTCCCAGAATCTGGGAGGCTCTTCACTTTAATCTGTTGCAATTTTAGGGATCACAAATCCACATGAACTCCCCAATAGTACTGATGATTCTGGGGACTGTCCATAATGTATGTGTCTGGAGAATGAAGCCAATCTCTGGAAGCAAGAATGCTTCTTGGGAGTATCAAACCCCACCCAAGCTCTTGAACTTTCAGATATGACTTCAGTTTTCAGTGGAAAAACTCTGACCCAAGTCTCTCTACCTCTCAGAACCAGAAGAGCCTGACCTTTGGTTAAGAAAAGGAGGAAGATTTCCTGAATCCATCCCAGTTAGGCTCAACCACCTAATGACATCTAGCTGAAAGGAGAAAAAACATGCCCTTCACCTTCCTGTAACTGGCCGGTGGCAGACAGTCCACCCCAGCAGAACTCCACTAGTGGAGCTTAAAGAATGGGGTTGAGGGTCAGAATAGTCTTTTTTGGAAGTCGCTCTTCTACTCATTCTCAGCACTGGTGGAAGTCCGAACCTGAGAATTCATCTTTCTTTTTTTTTCCTTCTAAAGTTTTTTTTAAGTAGGCTCCACACCCAGCTTAGGGCTTGAACTCACAACCCTGAGATCAACCACATGCTCTACCGACTGAGCCAGCCAGGTGCCCCATCCTCTGCCACACCTTGAACAAACTCCTAAAGTACAAAGACTATCCAGATGTGGAAAGCCCGGCTTTCTTCTAAAAGCCTGCATACTCTGAAGAACATCTTTTAATCCTAGATTGCATTTGAAAATTTCTGGGTACAGATTGTTCCAATTAAATGCTTAAATGTCAAAAGTTTCTTAAAATAAAACTCCTTAAAATAAACTAAATCAGCCGTTCTGGATTACAGCCAACATAAATCAAAATACCTAACCAGATGAGGATTCTGTAAACGAAAGGTAATAGCAGTTGTTCACAGTGTAGGGCCTGATGAAAAAAGCAAAAGGGATTGGATAGGTCATTTTTCCTTTTCAGATTGTTTTCTGAAACATAGGGTTACATCCTAATAAACAAATGAATTGTGCTTCCTGTAGCACCTGTTCACAGAAACCCCAAAATATCCCTGTCACATTCTGGAAAAAGCTGTAGACCAGTGAGCAGAACAACTGAATTTATTCAGAGTGAGAGCAGGATCCAGGAGCCACTTGTCTACCTGGAGAGAAGCATGTGGGATCACTCTCTCCAGTTTCCATCAGCCTGAATGAGGGCATCAGCAAGAGGCAACCTGACCTGACCCAACAAGTGGGGTCCTGCTCACCAGGCTACTGAAACTCAATGGGGTGCTTGGCCCCAAGAAGATGCAGCTGTGCTAGAAATGTTTTCCTGTATGACTACAGGCCACGCCACAAACAGAAACCCTGCACTGAGCCCCGAGTTCTTGTCCTGCGAGCAAAACATAATTGTTTGGGAAGAAGTGCTTCCTAATAACCTAAGGAAAGTGATGCCATCACATATCTACCCCTGCAGGGTAGGTCAGCACCAAACTGGAGAAGGGGATGGAAAATGACCCAGGCCAAGGTCAGGTACAGACAAGAACTGAGGCAAGTGTCTAAGCCCGGGCCGTGGAGCTGTCAGCACCACAGGGCATTGGGCAAGGTCAGTATGGAGTGAACAGCCTGAGATGCCAAGTGGGAACAGGGGTACTTGGTTGGCTGACGGAAGGGGTAAGGAGGCCAAGTGGGGAACAGGGAGACTCCTCTTCTTTCTTTGTCTGCCTCACCACTGACACCCTTTTGGTGTGGGCTCAGATCTCACTTTCTCAAGGCCGTCCCCAGGGCAGGGTCAAGTGCCCTCATTTATTCCCCTGTCACCCCGTGGTTCTCCTACACAGCACTCATAATTGAAGTGGTTTATTGATGATTGATTGTGCTGTCCTCCTTGCTAGAAAACTCCATGTCGTGGGCCCAGGGTGGCATCTGTCTTCTTTATGGGTGCATCTCCAGTATCTAACGCAGCGAGTGGCCCCTTGTCAGCCCTCGATACATCTTTTTGCAAGGAAGAAAAGATTAATAAAGGGCATACAGGGGAATAAGGGTGAACACAAAGCTTGGTCCCACTCCAGATCTCCTTTCTGAAAACTACGGGCAAGCTTACAACAGTGGGTGGGCGTGGCTGACCCAGCCAGTAACTGACCCATGTGGCCAACACTCAAGGACATCTGGTTGAGAAACTTGAAACATCAATCTTTCCTAGAAAAAAATGGTCTCATTTTATTTCTTGGTGTTTCATCTCTTGACAAGGTTTTTTGCCTTTCCCCAGTGTTCTGCCATGAAAACATGCTGTAACTTGAACTATAGATATTTCTCAAGGATGACGGGATGTTGAAAGAATGTAGTTAAAATGCTCATTAGGGATCATCTGCCATTGTAAAGAACAGGGTAGAGGAACAGACTCCCTCACTCCTTGAATTTACCCAACAGGATTTTACCAAGACAGGATGAACCTCTGAAAAAGAGATAAGCATTTATAATGCCATGCAGATGAAACCTAATGAAAGACATCTGAAGGAACCAGGCAAAAGAAATGGTTTGAAGAAGCCTGCGTTTTATAGGCAGAGACCTTTAGCAATAGCTTTGATATCCAGAGAATTATTGATGGTGGCTATCAAATCAGTGGTGGAAGCCCAGAAGCAGAAAGGTGATTGGGACAATGGGTTTGGGACTGTTAGTTGGGAGAAGCAGTGTTCCTCAAATGTTAGTGTTCTCACAATCTACTGGTTGAGTAGGTCTGGGCTGGGGACCTGGATTCTCCTTTTTCTAAAATGTTTTATTTTTGAGAGAGAGAGAGGGAAAAAGCATGGGTGAGGTGGGGAGGAGCAGAAAGAGAGAGGGACAGAGGACTCACAGAGTGCTCTGCACTGAGAACGGGGCTCAAATTCAAAAACCATGAGATCATAACCTCAGCTGAAGTCTGACACTCCATCAACTGAGCCACTCAGGAGCCCCTGGATGCTGCCTTTTCAACCACCTCCCAAGGGAGGTCCATGCAGATGGGTTTTGGACAACACTGAGTAGCGAGGCTGTAAGGCGCTGCAAGAGAATGTGTTGCTGTGGAGAAAAACACAGGGGAAAACAGTAAACTCCTTGAGCGGAGGCACCATTTCTAGGAGGTGTGCCTTTTCTTGTGGTCTCTTGTGCACAACAAACACTCATGTCTTTTTACTTTACTTAGAATCTTTGGGCTGCAAGGAATAAAGGTCACTGAATCCAGTTCAAGTGCTGAGGAGGGTGGTGAAGGCACGGCAAAGCAGTGCGGGTGATGGAGACTTCTGGGACACAGGATCTGTGGACTAGCCAGACCTCGAGGAGAATGGAACCTGATATCGTGGGGAATCTGGCTCAGCTGGAGGCACCTCGGGGGCAGGGGTTTGTGGAATTCGTCACCCTCGTGCTATTCCTCGAAGGGCTTTCCTCTGCCTCACAGCTTTCACCATCTTGTGCTTCCTCATGACTTCTGCTTATTCACAGCCTCCCCAGCACCACCTCTGCCCCACAGCCTGTGTCAGCTTCCTTCAAGCATCCCTTCCCTGATAGCAGGGCCCCTCTAGTTCCTACTTTGGACTGGTTTCCCTCATCAGACAGACCTGGCCCATTGCCAGGGGGGGACCAGGTGTGCCCCAGGGAGAGGATGGACATGGAGATGGCCAGGAGGTCTGATCTGGCTGTCATGAAGGCAGATGCATGTTGTGCTCCATGAAGGGCCTTTTAAGGGTGTGTGGAGGCCTGGGGGGTCGGTAATGGTATTTGCCTCCTCCAGGAAATCCAGGGCTGGCTGAATTCCAGCTTCTGTGGTCCCTGGAGAGTTACTTGATCTTGGTTGCTCTCTGAGGCAAAAAATATCTTTCCTCAGAAAAGCATTGGGAGACTTCCTATTTGGAAAGCTCTGGTCTGTTCTACTGGAGGGGATGGGCAGGTATTGATGTTGCCATTTTTAAAGGGCTGGTGGTTTTCTGAAGCCTTCATTGAGGCTAAACCCCGGGTCCTTCTGCACCATTGCTGCCTGAGGCAGATGACTGTGTCGGGGTCAGTTCGTCCCTGGTCCTCCTGATGGGTTAGAGGATGCACACCCATGCATATGTGCACATGCATCATCCAGGCAGTCCTTTCTCGAGTATGGACTGATCTCTCACTGTGCCTAATACTATAACTGGGCCTGGGGTTACAGCAGGGAATGACAAAAGATCATCTCTGCCCTCACAGAGCTTGTGTTGTAGTGGAGGGAGGCAGCGGATAAACACAACAAAAACATGAATTCTACATTATGTTAAAAGGTGATACCTACTTTGGGGGAAGAGTTACAACAGAATAAGTAGGGTT
Source organism: Suricata suricatta (assembly GCF_006229205.1). NCBI lineage: Eukaryota > Metazoa > Chordata > Mammalia > Carnivora > Herpestidae > Suricata > Suricata suricatta. The sequence goes on from NC_043714.1 coordinate 44,117,151, forward strand.
AGGGAGTACTGGTGAAAGGAAAAGATGGGTTGAGAGTTTCAATAGCATTCTCAATGATAGGCTTCCTTGAGAAACTGACATCTGAGCCGAGTCTAGGAGGAGGCAAGGGAAGTTTTGAGGATTTTGCAATATCTCCCAAGGCAAGATGCTAGAGGCACCTTGGAGTCTTGTGAAACCAGCCCTGAATACACCTGGGAATAAACAATGGAGGAGCAAGAGTGTGACAAGGTGAGAAGAGTGGCCCAAGTACAAATATTTCAGGCACTGTGCAGCGAGAGGATTTGAGAGAGAAGGGTCAAAGCAACAATGTGGGGAACGGTGGTAAAGTCAGGGTTCACTTCCGTATATTATTCTTTCAACTTTTTCTGTAGTTTTGAAAAATTGAAAATAGTTGGGAAAAAAGTCTTTGCTGGGACAGTGGTATCATGGTTATGTGGGAGAATGGCTTTATTATTAGGAAGCAAAGTATTTAGGGGTAATATGTCACGATGTCTGCAACTTTTTGTCAAATAGTACTTTTAAAAATCTTACAGAGATAAAGCAAATATGGCATGATGTTGTCAATTGTGAATTGAACTGAAGAATGTATAGAATGTACTGTTCTTGCAACTTTTATATGGATTTGAAAAATTTCAGAGTAAAAGGTTAGATTTCACTCTTAGGTATTTACTCAAGAGAAATGAAACATATGGCTATACTTAGATTTGTATGTGAATGTTTATGGCAACATTATTTATAATAGTTCCAAACTGGAACCAATTCAAATGTCCACAATTGTTAAGGGTTAAACAAAATGTGGCATATCCATTCAGTGGAATACAACTCAGCAACAAAGACTGGATCAACCTAAAAAACATTATGCTATGGGAAGGAAGCTAGAAGCAGGAGATGACTTATTATGTAATTTCCTTGATGTGAACCATCCCCAAAGAGAAAAGAAAATGCAGGTCAGCCTAGGGCTGGGGTGAAAGTGTGGACTGACTGTAAACAAGTCTGAGAGAACTTTCTGGACTGATGAAAATGCTCTAAAACTGGTTTGTGGCAAGGACTGCACAACTGTATAATTTTACTAAAAATTATCACATTGGAAACTTGTAGTGGGCAAATTTTGTGGTGTATAAGTTATACCTCAATAAAGGTGTTGGAAAAGAGTTAAGAAAGACCCCAAAGTTCTTCTCTACCAAGGAATCTGATGGTAAGACTGTATTATTCATTCAACAGATATTTTTTTGAGTCCTACTATGTGCCATGTACTTTATGTAAAAACTCAGGGGTATGGTTTTGAAGTCTGATAAACTTTATGAGCTATTTATTTGCTATGCTTTCTATAAGATCTGCCTGGGAGTAGAGATACGGACTAGAAAATCTGTATCTTGTGCTGCTTGCTTTGTTTGAGTTCTACCAAAAGCAAAGCCTGAGATGAATGTGAGTTGTTTATTTGGCAGGTGTGGTGGTAAAATGGTGGCCTCTAAAAGACATGTTGGAGGGCGCCTGGGTGGCTCAGTAAGTTGGGCGTCTGATTTCAGCTCAGGTCATGATCTCATGGATTGTAAGTTCGAGCCCCGCGTCAGACTCTGTGCTGACAGAGCCTGCTTCCAATTCTGTCTTTCTCTCTCTCTGCCCCTTTCCCACTCATCCTCTGTCTCTCTCTCCTTCAAAAATAAATAAACATTAAAAAAAATTTTTTAAAAGACATGTTAGTGTCCTATGCCTCACGTCTTATGAATGCGACATTTGGAAGAAAAAGTCTTTGCAGATGTGATTGAAGATCTCAAGATGTGAAATCATCCTGGATTAGCTGGGTAAGTCCTAAATCCAATGGCCATTGTCCTCAGAAGAGACAGAAGAGCAGAAGAGGAGAGAACATGGAGGAGGAGAAAGCCACATGGAGACAGAGGCAGAGATTGGAGTGAGGCAGCCATAAGCCAAGAACACCTGGAGCTGCCGGAAGCTGGAAGAGGCAGAGGAGGATTCTCCTCCAGAACCTTCAGAGGGAGCCCAGTCCTGCCACCACCTCGACCGTGGACTTGTGTGGTCTCTAGAAGAGGGAGAAAGTGTATGTCTGTCATTTTAAGCCACTGAGTTTGTTGTAATTTGTTATGACAGCCTAGTAAATGAACACAGCAGGTGGTCATAGGTGAGGGGGTGAGGGGGTGAGGAAGTGAGACATGGAAGGGAGGCAAGCCAATAAAGGGAATGTAAAGGAGTGAATTTCTGCCCTGCGGAACCTTTGAGAAACAGTGAAGGGAGGATAAGAAGGTAAGGGTATTTACCAGCCACTCCTTGCTGGTTGAGGGTTACTCAATACTATTAATATTGTTACTATTTAATGAAAGGTTCTCCTATCCCCATTACATTTGTCACACACGTGAGCTCCATAATCACACACTAAATCAGGCATCTCCTTGTGCTGCCAGATGCTCTGTGTGGAGTCTGGATCTTCGGCCCTCACAGCACCGGGCTTAGCGTGGAGACACAGCAGGTGAACGGTCTCTCGCCCCCTTCCCCATTGCTCCTCTCGCCTCCTGGTCCCAGTTGGAGTCCCTGCCAAGCAGTGCCTCCTGCAGCTTTCATTTTTTGCCTGCCTGCTCTTCATGGCTCCCAGCCAGCAATGTTCTTTTTTTGTTTCTTTTCTTCTAGTCTCTCTGGGTAGAAGCCTGCGGTGCATTTGGCCGCAACTGGGTAGGGAGTTCTCAGTGTCTGTATGTGTCGTTTTGTAAAGCTCCCAACACCAGTCTTGGCATTTTATATCCAGCTTTGCTCACCAGTCAACTGGTCATCCCCCCGCCCCCCCAACCACAGTGAGGGCTCTAGGGTGCCATTTAGCACAGAATAAATGTAAATATCTGAAGTTAAAAGTTCAGGGTGCCTGGGTGGCTCAATCAGTTAAGCGTCCGACTTTGGCTCAGGTCATGGTCTCACGATTCGTGGGTTCAAACCTCATGTCAGGCTTTGTGCCGGCAGCTCAGAGCCTGGAGCCTGCTTCACATTCTCCCTCTCTCTCTGCCCCTCCCCACGCCCACCCTGTTCACACTCTGTCTCCCTCTATATAAAAAATAAATAAACATTAAAAAAAAATTAAAAAGTACCTGGTCATGTTAAAGCTCAGCTACTCCTTCCCAGGTTGGGGAAGCTCCTGGAAATGGCATGTCTTTGCTTGTGGGTTCTCACCACGGTGTCCTCTGCTTAGCTGTTTACCTCTCCTATGAGCTGGAATCAGGACAGGAGAGCATCCACAGACTAAGGTAATTTAGTTCCTAGCCATCTTTGGCTTGAATCTTTCTGGCAACCTCTGACAAGCAGAAATAGCATCTGCACTAATGGCATTATCTTAGCTGGAAGAAGTGATTTTTTTCAAATGCTCTAATAATAATAGCTCATATCTGCTGAGTGTTGGCCACACGCTAGGCTCTATGATAAGTGCTTAGCATTCTTTATCCATTTTGATCCTCACAACATCCTTATAAAGTCCTTTCTTTATCATCCTTGCTCCACAGATGAGGAAGCTGAGACGTGGGGAGTTCAAGCACATGTGTGGAGCCACATGGGCGGAGGCGCTAAAATCCAAGCCCAGGTCTGTCTGACTTCAGAACACGTGTGTTGAGCCTCCCAGGTGTGTGGCTTTAGATCAGACCTTTTTCTGTCTTTTGTTCCTTTCAAGAGAGAGTTAAATGGAGACACTGAAAAAGCAACAGCTTCTGAAAGTGTCCTTAGAAAACCCCACAGTTAGAAGCCAGGTCTATCAGAGACAGTGCAAATAGAGCAGTAGGATTCTGGCCAGCCAGAGAGTGGGTTTATGCTGTTCCAGAAGACAGGATTGCCTCTAAATGGAGATTTACTGAATGGACAATGGAAGGTGAGAGTGAACACTTTGGACCATGGGGATGGAGGAAATCGAGGCTTGAGCATCTCAAAGACCACTGGGGCAGCAAATGAGAATGAAGCTGGAAGCATAGGAGCCTGGTGTTCATGAGGGCATGGGAAGAGAACGGCTGACTATTGGCATTCAAGGCCCCATGATACGGGGTCACTGGTGCACACGGGGTGTCAGTGAAATAGTGGTAACCTGATGCCCCATTCGGTCACATGAGAAGGCTTCCACTGTAAGAATTCTGGCCCAGCATGTTCCCTCCCGGCTTGGCCTCCTGTCTCTCCTGGACGTCTGGCTTTTATCACATAGGAACAGAGGAGAAAAATAAATCGGGTACATGGATAACATTTAAGTGACTCTGAAAAGTTTTGTGGCAACATGGACCTGTTTCAAGAATTATTTTTAACTGCAGACATTTGGTCCCAGTGGGAAATAAAACTTAAAAGGACAGTTATAATTAGGTCACATTTTGAGAAACTTATTACATTTTGCTGTATGTCCCAGGAGCAGTGTATCTTAAATGATTTTAGTAGTTAGATTCAGTCGTGGCACAGAATTTTGTTTTTCTATGCGATAATGGGACGCATCCAAGAGAAATTATGGTGGTGGTGTTAGATGAAAGCAAAGGCAGGAATACATTTAATTTGGGAGAGTAGAAAGAGAAATATCATAGGATTTGTCTCCTTACTCCCCTCTGTCTCTTCTCCCCGGCTGCATCCTAAAATAGTGTCTATGGATCATTCCATCTGTATTCCCCATTAAATGCCCCTTTATTTCTGTTCAAGGTAAAAATTTGACCAAAGATGACCCTGTCATTTCTCAAGTACAGTATAGTGAAACAATTTAGTGGAGGAAAGGCTGGATCTCATTGGAAGCAAGAAAATAAACATTAACTGTGGTATAATAATGTTTCTATGATCTCTGTACAGGTATCAGAGCAAGGCTTACTGGAGAATGTTTAGAGGACCCTTGGGAGTGAGGTTGGTGGAAAAGAAGAAGAAATGTTGGAGGTGGGGTAAGAAGATGACAGGGGCAAAAACAGGGGTCATAGTGCCCTTCTGTAAAAAATGTCCCATGAGACCTTTACTAGGCTGGAGACTGGCAGAACTCAAGTCCTTTGCTTTGTGTTCTGTAGACAAATGATGAGGTCTGGCCAATCTCTTTTCCCCCAAACCATCCCATGCCCCTGTGAAATTTAAAGAAGGAACACTAAAATTTATCTGTGTAGCAGTGAATTAAAATGGGCCAGAGATGTTTTCTTCTGCTGACAAATACGTCATGTATTCTCATAGCTAAGTATCAGCCCACAGAAATGATTTTACTAGATTCTCTTTAACCCTTTTTAATATTAAGGGGTATATAAAATCTGTATTCTTTACCATTCACCTGGGATTAAATCATGATTTGCCTTGGATGAGTGGGTGTGTGGCTATGTACCAGGTTAAATAGACAAGACTGTGTAGAGAGGTCAGAGCTACATGTACCAAAAGCCTCCTTGCATTTGATGCACAGGGATGTTGCTTAGGGAAAAATGGCGCAGTGGCTCATCCCCCTGACTGGAGAAAGTGGGGAGTCCACCTTGGTAACCAACTATGTGAGGGTAAGTGGCAGCCATTCATGATGCAATGGCCATGGTGACAGACAGTTCATACTGAGTGTCTTCTTCTCTTGGGAGATCAACATATCTGATATTTCCTACCTCATCTGCCCTCCAGTTTGTGCTTATTCTTCTATATAGAAGTCAGAAAGTGTATTTTGTGGCCATGGAATCTATACTGGGGAAGATAAAGGAAGAAATACTCAGGGATTAGCAGTTAATGAGCCATCCTACCTTCTATGTCCAGCAGTACCACTGATCTGGTGTCCAGTCCACTCCAGCCCACTCTTTTCCATGCAATTCTAAGGGGAGACCTTTCCTCTCTATGTTTTCCTATGTGACAGATCTTTCTATGATCTGGTGGACTATTCTGTTACTTGATGGATATGTTACTACTTCCAGGGTATATACCAACAACCTAGGCATCACTTAACCTAGGCACCACTAACTCTGATGCTTAAAGGAGCCAGGCAAGTAATATGAGTGGGCACAGGTCAAATGGAGACTAGCAGAACTGTAGAAAAGATGGCCCTTCCTAATATGACTGTGTGGGTCCAACATTGCCAGAATTCCCAATTTTTAAAAAAAAGAGTTTATGAATCTGAAGTTTTATATGATCTCCTAATATTCAATATCAGGTAGCCAGTTCAAAATTAAATAACTTGTAGCCCCAAGAAAAAATGAAAACACCCCCACACACTGTATCTAGACTCTATGGTAGAAGATATCTTGGCACACCAAACTATTGTCAGTGAATATCTTTGGGAACAGGAGTAAGAATGTATCGGGACTTTTACATTTTTTCTCAGTATACTTTTATACAGTTTGAATTTTTGATAATGAGAATACATTTATATATTACATATGTAGTTATTTTAAAATCAACAGTCTGAAAAACAGCCTGAAAAGAGAGACTGGATTTAGGAGTTGGAAGACTCCAACGTTTGAGAATGACTAGAAACTTACATTTAACATGGAAGATAGATTGAATGAAAGACAGAAACCAAATGAGAAAAAAGGAACCTGAAGGAAGCAGGAAAAATGTCAGGGAGCAGAAATAATCAAAAGCACCATCCATTTATGAAACAAGAACAGGATCCTATAAAAATCAGAGAATAAGAAAGGGCACTCAAAATAAAAGTACAGTGATGGCAATGGGATAACATGATGGAGTAACATTCAATAGAAAGACTAGTAGATGAAATTGATGAAATCTCATAGAAAGGAAATAGAAGATACATATTTGGAAAGTAGAAGAGAAACAATATGAAACTGAGAGTATTGATTCAAGAGTTCCACTTTCAACTGAGAGCATAGTTAGAGAGAGAACAGAGAAAATTGAGGAAAGAAAACGTCCAAAGAAATAATATAAGAAATCCCATGGGGGGGCAAACACAATAAATAGTAATTGTAAAATAAAACCTCACATCAAGAAACATCATCATGAAATTAAAGGACACTAGGTATAAAGAGAAGAATCCAGAGAGGTTTCCTGACAGGAGAAATAAATTGCAACAAAGGACTAGAAACAAGATGACATCAGACTTCTCAACAGTAACACTGGATACTGGAAGGAAAAGGAACAATTGGAAAAAGTATTTCTGAACTGATCTATAAAGCCAAACTAATACTAAATGTGAAAATATAATGAAAACATTTTCAGACCTGCAGGATCTCAAAAATTTTCCATGTATTCTTTCTTGAGGATTTACTAGATAATGTACTTTACTGAAATGAGTGAGCCAATCTAGAAGACTTGGGATCCAGACCACATGGATGAATGGAAAGGGAAAAGCAAAGGAAAAAGCAAAGGAAATTCTCAGAATGGTAGTAAAGACAGGTTTTAATACGGCTGCTATTCAGCAGGACTAGAAGGAAACAAGTACATAGAACAAAAGAATGAATGGAAACGTTCTAGAAAAAAATAGGAATTGATAGAGGATTTCATACGTGATGCATAGAATATTTGGGGTGTGAATTGTTGATAAACACACTAAAACGTGGTCAAATAAAAATGAGGTGGTCAAATGAAAAACAAGACAGTTATGAACTCCAGGGAAAATTTTTAAATGTTCAAGAAAGTAATCAAGAATCTGTACATAGTTTCAATCTTAAGTAGTATTTGTAAGTCATAATACTCAAATATTAAGTATGAATTTAACAAAAAATTGGAATGTACCTATTTGGAAAAATGAAGGTGAATGGTGAATAGCTCTGGGTGTGCATTAGGGGTGGAGGATATATAATAGAGCTAAATACTTCTTTCCTAGAGTAGAAAATCAGTAGATCATGCTTATATTGAAGATTGAGAAATAATATAAACATCTTAAACATTATTTATTGTTGAGGGAGAGAGACAGTGTGTGTGCATGTGTGCATGCAATCGGGGGAGGGGCAGAGGGAAAAGAAGATAGAGAATCTCCAGCGGGTCCCATGCTCAGTACAGAGCCCAATGTGGGGCTTGACCTCACAACCATGAGATCATGACCTGAGATGAAATGAAGAGTTGGAAGCCCAGTTGACTGAGCCACCCAGGAGCCCCAATAATATATTAGCATTTTAAAAGAAAAATTTATAGATGAATATCTGAAAAATCAATTAACAGATTTTAAAGCTTCTGGTAATAGAAAATTGGGGGTGGGGGTAGGGTGGAGCATGGAATGGATTAAAAAATTTTTTTAACCTTTATTTATTTTTGAGAGACAGAGAGACAAGGAGCATGAGTGGGGGAGGGGCAGAAGGAGAGGGAGACCCAGAGTCTGAAGCAGGCAGCAGGTTCTGAGCTGTCAGCACAAAGCCCAACTTGGGGCTCAAACCCACGAACCATAAGATCATGACCTGAACCAAAGCTGGATGCTTAACCAACGGAACCACCCAGGCACCCTGGATGGATTTTTTCAAAGCAAACTTTTGGCTTTTTAAAAAACTAGTCACTTGGGGTGTTTCCAATGTTCTGCTAATACCAACAATGCTGAAATGAATAATCTTATACATATGTTATTTCACTTGGGTGCTGATAAGCTGTGGGATGACCTTTCAGAGGTCGGAGGCCAAATGCATTTTTGCTATTGATAGATAATGCCTAATTGCTCGCCATAGGCTTTGTAGCATCTTATTCTTCCACCAGAATTGTATGAAAGTGGTTATTTTCCCACAGTCTCATTAGAAGAATATGTCAAACTTTTGAGGTTTTTTTTCCATCTGATGGGTGTCAACCTGCTCTAATTATGAGTAAGGTTAAGACTCTTTTAAATGTTCAAGAGCCATGTATAATTCTTTTTTTCCTGAATACTCTAATTATGTCCTTTGCCCAAATTCTAACTTTTTTGTATCTTTTTCTTCTTGATTTCTAGGTGTTCTTGACATTTTAGGGAAATTAATCCTTTTTATTGCTATTTTATGTATCAATTTGTTAATTCTCTTTGCTATTGCTTTCTGCTAAGGTTTTGACTAGTATGTAGTAATATTTAGAAATATTTTCTTTGATAGGGGCACCTAGGTGGCTCAGTTGGTTGAGCATCTGACTTGCACTCAGGTCATGATCTCATGGTTCAGGGGTTTGAGTCCCGCGTTGGGCTTGCTGCTATCAGCTTGGAGCCCACTTCAGATCCTCTGTTCCCCTCTCTGTCCTTCCCCTGCTTGCCCTCTCTTTCTCAAAAATAAATAAACATTAAAAAAAATAGAAATATTTTCTTTGATAGATTCTGGATGTTGAGTCATCCAGGGTACTCTACACACGAAGATTACATAATAATTCATCTATGTTTTCTCCTAGTGACTTTACGGTTTTTAAAAGTTTTCTACATTTATATCTTGAATCCATTTAGAATTTATCCTCATATATTGATCCAAGTCATTTTTTCCATATGGCTACCCAGTTGTCCCAACTTGATTCACTATTTGATCACATTTAAGTACATATATTACCCTGATTAAAAAAAAAAAAGTAAATCAAGAGAGGGCAGGGGCAGAGATGGCCTGAACTGAAAAGGGAAGGGAGGAAGTGGGAAGGTCACATCCTCTTTCCCAGCCTCTGTGTCCCCACACAGCCATTCGGATGGCCATCTACGTAGAGATGTCCCTCCTACTCTGTGGCTGCTTTGTCAGAAGGGATACTCGGCTGCAAGAGGGGGGTGTCACTACAGGGAGACTGGCCAAGTCCAGACACTGGAAGGATGAGTTGGATTGCAGACCCAGGGAGGGAGAATAGCAGGAACCACTCCAGGAAATTCCCTGTCACAGGATGACTCAGCTCTAACTGCCTTCCTGCCTGGAGGCACTTAGGGGTCCAATCCCTGAGAGAGAGAATGTGATTGGTCGCTTGCCTGTTGGAGTCCTAGGATTAGCTGAACACCACCACCAAGTGCATGGGGGGGGGGATGGGTCAGAGTTCTCCAAAGGAAGAAGTGCTGGGCAACGAAACCAAACCAAGCCCCCACAGTGGCTGTCCACAATGTTCATAAAAGATCCGAACAATAAAATTAGCAGCTATTTGTGGACTACTTCTATAGGCTGGGAATCATGTGATGTATTTTCGCACTTATCTCTCTAGCTGCGTGAGGTTGACAGGTGAGGAAACTGGGGCTAAAGAGAAACTAAGGGACTTCTCTGACACAATAAATGGCATCACCAGGATACAAATCTCGCTGTGTCTACCCCCGCCCAGTCTCTGCCTGTTAACCGTTCAAGGATTGCCCTCTAAGAAAGAACAAATGTATAACTCAACATCTGCACCCTATGCCCCTGTCAGCCTCCATGGGCTTTAGATGTGGCCATAGATGAGTGTTCTGACACTCACGGGCTCCTTCATGTTTTCATGCTTGTTGCCTACTGACATGATAGGAACTGAGTGCTGATGGTACCTCCAGGGGCTGAGCTTTCTCTTTCATTCTTTCCTCACAGCCATCTTTGGGCAAGGTCATCTGAGCTACACTGATGACCCTGTCAGAGAACCATGTCTTGCTACATGTACAGGTCTCCCTCAGACCTTGAACAAATGCCCTCTTTTGCACCTCTGTCTTCCCTTGGGACAGGGTCCCTCTTTGCGGGGTCTGTTGCATGGGAGACAGAGGGGCCGCCTATATCCTAGTGTGTTAGTCGCCACACTCTCGAGATCATAACTGCCCTTGAATAGGACTCACATGTCTGTGTGCAAATACCCCCCACCCTTCACCTGCCCTGAGCCTCCTCTTGCTGGCCCGGATGCTGAATTAGAAACCGGTGGTCTCATTGAAGTGTCTGGCACCCAGCTCTGCACTACTTCATCCCTAGCTCCACAAGCCCAAGGCATTCTGTTGGCAAGGGGCTCCTGAGAGACTCTGCGTGGCCAGTAGTGTGCTGACCCCTTTTTGGCCACACACAAGCCTGGAAAATCTTCTCCTTCCTGTCCCCTCCCTCATGATTCAGAAAACTTCAAAATTCTGCCATTCCCTGGGCAGGGCGGCTTATGTTGGGTGTGGTCTGGAGCCCGCCTTCAGTTGTAGAAACACCAGGATCAGTTTCAGAACTAAAAGTACACATTCAGCACCGCGCAAAAGCACTGCTCCTCTGAATGCAATCTCTTCAGGACTGAGTGACTCCCTTGTCATTCCCCCCGGATGGCCGGTGTTATATGCACATGGTGCCTGCAGCCTATCTCGGGGTGGGACAGAAGCTTTCTCTGAATGGCCAAGAAGGTCACCTGCAGCTGGGGACGGCCACAAGAACACCTTTTCCTGTGTAATCTAGGGGGAGGGATGCTGGCAGTTCTCATGGGCTGCAGAGAAGCTTCTCTCCCCATCCATGTACCTGAGAGGGAGCAGGTGACAACCACGAGGATTCACATGGGTTCTGTGGTCCTATGGTGGACAATGAGGTCATGCACAACATGGTCCCATTACCCATGGTTTCCAAATCATTGCCTTCCTCACTCAGTCTTCTCAGTGAGAATGAGTCTGATTACTCTATTTAAAACACAACCTGATGCGGGGCGCCTGGGTGGCTCAGTTGGTTAAGCATATGACTCTTGATTTCAGCTCAGGTCATGATCTCATAGTTTGTGAGTTCAAGTCCCACATCAGGCTCTGGGCTGACAGGGTGAAGCCTACTTGTGATTCTGATTCTCTCTATTTTCTTTTCTCTGCCCCTCCTTCTCTCTCTCGCTCTCTCTAAAAATAAATTAATAAAGGTTTTAAAAAATGTAACCTGACTCTAGGAATCTGGAGCTCTCTTCGCTAGATCCTTTTTTTTTTTTTTTTTGCCAGAGCACTTAAATCTGTAGCACACTGCACAAAATGTACTGATTATGCTTCTTCTTTATTTTGTCTCTCTCTACTGGAATTTAATCTGACAAGGCCAGGTAGGGACTTTGGTCTGTTTTGTCCAAGATGTATCCCAACTTTCTAGAACAGTGTGAGCACATAGTAGGTACTCAATAAATATTTGTTAAATGAATGAATGATCCATTCCAAAATGTTTCTGGGGGCTTTAAAATGTGTTCATTAATACTGTGACATGGCTCATTTCAAAAGTCAAGTGAATTCCCTCCCCAGCTGAGTGACTGACTCCCTTCCAATGAATAAGATGTGCCTTCTAAGGCAGTCATAGAAAGAACAGCTTTCACCGGGCTCTCTCTCTCACGGGTCACTCACTCTAAGGGAAGTTAGCAGCCTTGTGAAGACATTCAAATAGCCTGAGAGCCCATGAGGGGAGACAGTGAGGCCACCAGTGACTGTACCAACCTGCTGGCTGTGTGACGCAGCCATCTTTGTTTGAAGCAGGCTCTCCAGGGGACGGCAGCCCTAGCCAATATCGTGACCCTAACCTCAGGAGAGACCCCAAGTTCAGGACCGCCCAGCTAAGGCACGCCTGAATTCCTGACCCACAGATATTGTGGGGATAACAAATATTTATCATTGGGTTATCCCATACGTTGGATTTTTTATTATGTGGCAATAGAAAACTAACACAGTTTCAAGGTCACCTCGTGCATTTAAAATATGACTGACTTTATAGATACCCCCAACTTTATAAGAAAGCAATGCTGTATAAAGTGAGGTCCAAGTGCTGATACATAAATGGAGGTTGTGGAGATTTGATGTAGAGAGAAAAGGCTTGGGGATACAAAATGTAAAACGTTGTCAGATGGTCTCTAATCTGGCACTTATCCTGGGAATATCATTTCAAGGCAGTGAGTCCCTGGGAGAAGCGAGTGTTTGCCAGGAAGTTGGTACAGAGACTGGAGCCCTAACCCAGTGGCACGTGCTGGGTGAAAACACTTGTCCGCTGATTCCAGTGCCGGGTGCTGGTGCCCTCACGGGGCTGGCATGTGGTGACGTGCAGGCCCGACCTGGACTGCACAAAGACTGAAGCTGTTGTTGTTGCCTTCCTGTAACTCCAGAGCGACCTTAAATTATATTCCCCAGTGGTGGAGGAGCTAGAATAGTACACCGCTAAGGATGTGAATTAACCCCTGCGGGATACAGAAGATAGAAAATAACCGCTCGGAGAGCTGCAGTGTCTTGAACCCTCACCAGATAGGCAGCTGCCAGCCCTTTGGGTGGCATTTCTCTTAGTGCCATGAATAGTGCCAGATGGGAGGCTCTGGGGGCATCCTGCCTTCCCTTCCCCCCCACCCCCGCACCCCACCCCCGCCCTTCTGTCACCAGGGATTGCCAGCAGTGACCCGGTGACTTGGTGTTTAGTCTCCAGAGCGCATTCCTGCTCTTGGTGTGTCTGCCTGCACAGCTCAGAGATGCAGATACAGCCAGTCCGGGCGGCCATTCAGGCTGTGTAAGAAACTTGGCCCTTAGGAGAATGGTTGGCTTTTGATAGAATTATTGGAAGTTCTCCTTTGGCTGTAATTCTCTTATCTGGGAGTTTGACCAGATTGTGGGGGGAGGATTCAAGAGGGCTTTAGTCACTGGCTGTTCAGACTACTCCTTTTATCAGTCTTATTTAACAGATGGAAGGAAAACCACAAAGGCTGGGTGTTTATGAGTGTCACAGTAGGGAAGTCAGAGCATCTTGGAAGCCTTGCTTGCAAATAGTAATAATAATGGTAGTAGGGAATGTTTATTGAGCATTTGATATCTGCCCAGTGCCATGCTGAGCCCTTTATGTCTATTTTCCTACTGGAGACTCATGGCTCCCCTATGAGCTACGTATTATTTTTATCCTCATTGAACAAATGAAGAAATTGAGGTTCGGTACAGTAATTTGCTCAAGATTACATGGCTGAAGTAGGGTCTCATTTGAGGTCTGCCTATTATCGAATCTATGTCCCTCGGTTGTATGTGGTCACTGTCCTGAATATTGGTGGTTTCTGAGTATCTGACTGTTTCCAAGGTTGGGGGATGTGTTGCATCTCAAGCCTCTCATATCCAGACAATGCCTGACATCAAGAAAGGAGAAGACAGAAAAAATAAAAAGTAGGCCCAGCCCTGAGCCACCTCGCCACACTGTTACAGATGTTCATAATGTTCGCCCTGGCTTATAACAAAAGAGTTAAATCATGTCCTTTTGCTTTAAAAAGTAGAGGGGTGAATGATATGTTTTTGAATACTTTTCTGCCAGACAATTAATATGTTGGGAAAAGTGTTGGGGCTCAAAGGGGAAAACTTCAGCTATCTGGAGTATGCAAAAGATTGCATTCCTAACACTATTCTTTAAATATTTTTGTATTAACATTCTAACACTGATGTACATTGAGATGACTCAATTTCCCTATTTTGCAAGATCCCATAAGTGGACCAAAAAAACCAGGAAACTATTCCATTATGCTATCATTGGCTCATCCTTCCTCTGCTTAGAACTCATCATGGGCTTCTCCAGGCTTGGCTGTCTGGTTTATATAAATAGACATATCAGTCTCTCCACACTGGAGAAATGACTGAGGAGAGTCTTGATACCACAGCTATACACTGATGATAAGAATTAGGTTCATATACCCCCAAAACAAATAATCCAATTTAAAAACAGGCAAAAGACATGAGCAGACATTTCTCCAAAGAAGACATATAGATGGCCAACAGACACATGAAAAGATGCACATCTGGGAATGTAAACTGGTGCAGCCA
>NC_043714.1:44131774-44136766 GCF_006229205.1 Suricata suricatta
CATAGCAGCAATGTCAACAATACCCAAAACATGGAAAGAGCCTAAATGTCCATCACCTGATGAGTGGATCAAGAAGATGTGGTATATATATATACAATGGAGTATTACATGGCAATGAGAAAGAATGAAATATGGCCATTTGGAGGAAAGTGGATGGACCTTGAGGGTGTCATGCTAAGTGAAATAAGTCAGGCAGAGAAAGACGGATACCATATGTTTGCACTCATAGGTCTAACAGGAGAACAGGAGAAACCTAATGGAGGACCAGGGAGAGGGGAAGAGGGAAAGAAAGCTGGGGAGAGAGAGGAACGCAAAACTTGAGAGACTATTGAATACTGAAAACAGACTGAGGGCTGAAGGGGGAGGGGGAAAAGAGGTGGAGGTGATGGAGGAGGGTACTTGTGGGGAAGAGCACTGGGTGTTGTATGGAAACTAATTTGACAATAAACTACTAAAAAAAAAAGATGCACATCATCACTTACCATTAGAAATATGCAAATCAAAACTACAATGAGATATCACCTCAGACGTGTCAGAATGGCTAAAATCAATGATACAAGAAACAATGGGTGTTGGCAGGGATGTAGAGAAAGGGGAACCCTCTTGCAGTGCTGGTGGGAATGCAAACTGGATCTTCCTCAGAAAGTTAAAAATAGAACTACCCTACAACCCAGCAAGTGCACTACTGAGTATTTACTCAAAGAATATGAAAACACTAATTCAAAGGGATACATACACCCCCTATATTTACAGCAGTATTATTTACAATAGCCAAGATATGGAAGCAGCCCAAGTGTTCATTGATTAATGAATAGAAAAAGAGGAAGTTTTATAGAATACATATAATTATATTATTCAACCACAAAAAAGAATGAAATCTTGCCATTTACAACAATATGGATGGAGCTACAGAGTATTAGGCTAAGTGAAATAAGTCAGTCAGAGAAAGACATACCATATAATTTCACTCATATGTAGAATTTAAGAAACATAACTAATATGCAAAAGGAAAGAGAGAAAGACAAACCAGAAACAGACTTAACTATAGAGAACAAACTGATGGTTACCAGAGGGGAAGTGGGTAGGGGATGGGTAAAACAGGTGATTGGGATTAAGGAATGCACATGTCATGATGAGCACTGAGGGATATATCAAATTTTTGAATCACTATATTGTATACACGGAACTAATATAGCACTGTATTTAAGTAACTGGAATTAAAATAAAAACTGAAAAAAAATAATGTTTGCACTAATAATAGTAACCATTTATTGAGTGCCTGATCTGGACCAAGGCACTCTGCTAGGCGCTTGCATACATTATTTCTCTTAATCCTCTCAATTACTCCATTGGGGTAAGTATTATTCCGTTCATTATATATATAAGAAAACTAAAGTGCAGTGAGCTCAAGCAACGTGCTTAAGACTTCAGAGAAAGTAAGTAGTTTAGGCATAGATTTGCACAGTAATCTTTTTCCAAAATCCATGTCTTTTTGAGAAAAACTCATTGCCTTCGGTGATGAGAGGTAGGGAAGAATACCCTGGACAGCTGGGGATCTTCATATGTAGAGAGAGAATTGAGAACAACTTCTATAAATATATTATTATCAAGTTAGGTTGATTAAACGCACACACACACACACACACACACACACACACACACACACACACACGATCCACATACTCATGATGAGAGTCGTCCTTTAAAATAGTCAGATTTATGGGACACCTGAGTGGCTCAGTTAAGTGTCCAACTTCAGATCAGGTCATGATCTCAGTTTGTGGGTTTGAGCCCTGCCCCACGTTGGGCTCTGTGCTGACAGCTCAGAGCTAGGAGTCTGCTTTGGGTTCGGTGTTTCCTTCTCTTTGCCTCTCTTGCCCTCCCCACCTCCCGTTAGTGCTCTGTCTCAAAAATAAATAAACGTAAAAAAATAAATAAGCAGTCATCTTTGGAAGTCTATTACTTCTTCCAAACACTATCTAAAATGCTTGCAATTTCTCTTTGAAAACTCTACTCACGGTTAGCTTACATTCTTCCCCAAGTCCTGGTTTCTTTTGGTTACAGCCAAGTTTGACCAAATGGTGTTTCCCATCTTGTTCACATACCTTGGTCACCAGATTTACTTCCAGATGACTTCAGTTGTTTCCAAATCATAAAATCCACTCATAGAGGAAGATTTGAGGCCAGAGAGAATTTTTTATAAAAATCTGCAGCAGGCTCTAGGGATAATTTTAAGATATAGTGAGCCATGGTAGCATGGTTGAAAAAAAAAACCACTTTACTCTGTGGAAATGTAAGCTCTGATTTATTTGTTAAAATATAAATAAAGTCATATTATTTGCAGTCACCAGCTTATTACACTAACCCCTCCCTGACTCTGCCTTCTCTCCTTACACTTTGTTGGTTGCTGTGGATTTCTCCACTGAGATGGACTTTGGAAGCCCATCAGTGAGGCTATATCTCACTTGGTAAAACAATAATTGCAAAGGACCAGATTTCATGATAACCTAGTGCTTTGGTTCTCCAGTGAGGGCAAAGCTTCCTTCAACATTTATGGGATCACTTCTCACCCATGGGGCTCTTCATGGGCTTCTGATAAGGATCTAGGAAAACTGGTGTGGGGAATGAGTGAGAGAAACATGGGCTTAAAAATGTTTTTATGGGTTGGAGATTTTTCTTAGATCAGGTCAGTGTAAAAGGATAATAGAAAAGGAAGAGGTAAGAGTAGCCAAAAGAACAGATGATGTGATAAATACTTGTAGCATTCTCTTTTGTTTTCTCTTTGGCTCCCCCATCCTGGGCTTCAGTTATATCCCAGTGGTATAGACCAGGGGTGTTGGAAAGTTAATTTTCTTTGGTGCTTCCCCCAATTTAAACCAAGCCCAAGCCCTGATTCTGTCATTGACTATCCATGGGAATTTGCACTAACCCTCACATCTGAAATGGAGCCAAGGAATATCTAGTACCATGGCAGTAAACCAGCTCAAGTTTGGTTTTAACTTGATGCCACTGAACCAAAGGATTATTCAACTGGTTATTGGGATAAAGTGTCAGGGTCATTATCAAACAACGTGTATTGAGATACCAATAAGCAGATAAAATTTTATCACTTACAAGGCATTACAAAATCATTAATGTACTCTATCCTGAATATCTAAACCTGAGATCCTTAAAACTTCAGCACAAAAAATTACCTGGAGAACTTCTTCAAAATGCATATAACTATTCCTTGAAATTCAGGTGCGAGGTGGGTCTGAGCATCTGCATTTTTAAAGATTCCACAGTTGACTCTAATTCATATCTAGGGCTGAGAACTACTGGTCTTTGTGGAATATTGGGAGCCCATGGAGAAAGCTCAAGAACTCTGAAAAGAAATGATAATTTTAAAAATACAATTAATATATCTTCACTTCTATTATGCATTTTCTTTTAACACAGAAGATGGAATCACCTGGAGAAGAACTAACATTTGTTGAGAAGATGAAAAGCATCAAGCACATTGCATGCTGTATCAATCAAAATGCCATCAGGAAAACAGAAATTATGATAGGTATTTTAATCAGGGGGTATTTAATATAGTGAATGGATTTCACATGTATTGGAATATCCAAAAGAAATCAGTGAGGTTGGTAAATACAGGGAGCAATTTAGGGCTGGGGGGAACAAAAGGAAAGAGGTATAACCTAGGAATGTAGAGGAGGAGCCACCATCTTGGTTGCTGGGCTGCTGTAGGACCATCATGCACCTGGTTCCAAGGCTGCCAAAGCGCACTGTATGGCTGGTGATAGGTACTCTAGGAAATGGCATGACGCTGGGTAGAGTTGTAGCTGTCCTAAGGAAGGTAGAAAGAGGAAAGGAGACCCTTCCTTTCTCCTCCTACTTCCCAATCTCCCAGTTGTGCCTCCCAATTGCAAACCCTAACTTCAATCAGCTAGCAAGGGAATCTGGGAAATCTCATTTTCAGATTCTAAGCCCACAGTATTACAGATCAAAGTATAAAGAGTGTGCATGAAACTGAGAGATCATTGACAAGTACAATGAGTCCATTCACTTAATACTCTACAAAACTGTGAATAAATAGAAGCAACAAAGTTCAGACCAGGGTCTAATACCAGAATCCTCACTCTTACAGTAAGTTTTAACTCAGTTTATGTTTATACTTTGCCCTTGACTCTTTTTTATTTTAGCATTAATTTAGTGCTGGCTATGTGCCCGGTGCTGTCCTAAATGCTCAGGTTCTGCTTATCCTATTTAATTTTTGAAACAGTGCAGGTAATGTTGATAAGAGTTGTCCAGTAAACAATAAGAATAAGAAAACTAAATAAGAATAAACCTTGTTTCTTGAGTTGCAAGTGTGTATATACGTATGTGTATGAATTTTGTATTTTAGAGATTAAACTCTTTGTATATACTTATATAAGTAGATAAATATGTGTATTTTTATATAAAATTATATATATATATATATATATAATTACATACAGACCACTTAAGTGAAAAAATACCATAATTAAAGGAGAATAAAAATAATGTCCTATATTGTTGAACATGTCATTCTAATAAAATTCAACTCATTTCAGAGCATAATTGTTAAATACATATGTGTGCTCAGCACTGAGCTAGAGACCATGAAGGTTACAATAATAATATGTCATAAGGACCCTATTCTCAAGAAATGTGCTATCTAGTTCTGAAATTAAGCCTCAGCTATATAGAACATCATGAACAATGAAAACATAAAGCTCAAGGGATGCCTTGGGAAGTCATTGAGGGCTGGGATTGTCAGGGAAGGTTGTCAGGAAGGGAGGAGACGAGGCTGAGGGGCAGTGAAGACAATATCAGTGTGGAGACATGGACAAACCCTTCCACGTTAGGGAAAGCCACGAGTAAACGCTCAGATGTGGGGCACAAACTCATTGTTTTATTTTTCTTATTTTTATTTTTTTAATGTATATATATATATATATATATATATATATATATATATATATT
>NC_043714.1:44136866-44139051 GCF_006229205.1 Suricata suricatta
GTATTCAATAGTCTCTCAGGTTTTGTGTCCCTCTCTCTCCCCAACTCTCTTTCCCCCTTCCCCTCCCCATGGTCCTCCATTAAGTTTCTCCTGTTCTCCTGTTAGACCTATGAGTGCAAACATATGGTATCTGTCCTTCTCTGCCTGACTTATTTCGCTTAGCATGACATCCTCGAGGTCCATCCACTTTGCTACAAATGGCCATATTTCATTCTTTCTCATTGCCATGTAATACTCCATTGTATACATATATCTCATCTTCTTGATCCATTCATCAGGTGATGGACATCAAGATAAAAAGCTTCTGCACTGCAAAGGAAACAATCAAGAAAACTAATAGACAACCGATGGAATGGGAAAAGATGGTTGCAAATGACATATCAGATAAAGGGCTAGTATCCAAAATCTACAAGAAACTCACCAAACTCCACACCCAAAAAATGAATAATCCAGTGGAGAAATGGGCAGAAGACATAAACAGACACTTTTCCAAAAAGGACATCCAGATGGCCTACAGGCACATGAAATGATGCTCCACATCACTCATCATCAGGGAAATACAAATCAAAACCACACTGAGATACCACCTCACACCAGTCAGAGTGGCTAAAATGAACGAATCAAGAGAGTATAGATGCTGGTGAAGATGTGGAGAGACGGGCACTCTCCTGCACTGTTGGTAAGAATGTAAACTGGTGCAGCCGCTTTGGAAAACAGTATGGAGACTCTTCAAAAAACTATCAATAGAACTCCCCTATGACCCAGCAATAGCACTAGGGATCTATCCAAGGGATACAGAAGTGTTGATGCATAGGGGCACATGTACCCCAATGTTCATAGCAGCACTTTCTACAATAGCCAAATCATGGAAAGAGCCTAAATGTCCATCACCTGATGAATGGTTCTATTTTTTTTTAAATGATACTTAACCTTCCCACATGATAGAATCCTGAACAATTCTGAGAGAGCCTGAAGACCATCTGGTCTATCTTCTCCCCAAGTCTGGTTCCAGGATCTTTGCTTACTGCTGTAGCAGGAAAGAGAAAGATGCTGTGGATTTGGATCCAGAGCAACAACTCGTCCTTCAGTGGGGATTACTTTGAAAAGAGTCAACCAAAAAGACAGGTCCAGTCCTCTCCACAAGATGTATTTGATTTCAAAGGCAATTTGTTCTAGGTTTTGATATCTTTTTTGCATTCAATTAATGCTTCCATTCCAGAAATATTAGTGCATTTTAATACCTCCCCCACACCAACTGTAAGGTCTTACAGCAGCTTTCGGGATTTGCAGAGAATCTCATATTCCTTCAGAACATAGTTGGCCAGAAACCTGGGTGTCCCTGCCTAACATATGGAGAGAGAACCGCTTCTCTCACTGCTGTTTAGGTTTTCTGAACGGTCTTCCCAAAAGATACTCCTAGTAACAATTATACAAATGTGTGGACAAAGTAAGGTTACATTTGGAGGAACTACTGCTACATCAGATGAACAAATGCCAGAATGGATGGATGGATGACCATGGATGACTCCCCTGTGCCTCTCAGCTGGAATACTTCCTCTCATTTATCAATCACTGTAAGCATTCCAAGGTTGGAATGGCAGCTTGTTGATGTTGGGAATCTAGACTCTCCTGGCTTATATCTGCTAACTTTAGGACATTGTCCTTATCTTCAGTGTCCAAAATGGTTCAGCACATGCACACTGTAGTCTGTAGAAGAGAAATAGGAGCAATGGAGGACAAACCTGTTTCCTTTCAGGAACATGGCCTGGGAATTTCACACATCACTGCTGTGGATATTCCATTAGCTAGAATCTAATTACTCCATCACACCTAACTGCAAGAAAGGCTGGTCTTGTGCCCTGGTTAACCTTCTATCACTATAGAAGAAGAAGAGAATGGATACTGAGACAGACAACTAGGACTCTGCCCCACCATCCAACTAATATTCCTTCTTTCACTCATATCTCCAGTCCCTTTGCTGTCATTTAAAGCAGTGGGTTTGTGGGGCACCTGGCTGGCTCAGTCGGTTAAGCATCCAACTTTGGCTCAGGTCGTGATCTCGTGTGTCATGAGTTCGAGCCCCGCATCAGGCTCTGTGCTGACAGCTCAGAGCCTGGAGCTTGCTTTGAACTCAGCACCTCCTTCTCTCTCTACCCCTCCCCTATTCATGCCCTATTTCTCTCTC
>NC_043714.1:44139151-44173065 GCF_006229205.1 Suricata suricatta
GAGAGAGAGAGAGAGAGAGAGCGCACACAAGCTGGGGAGGGGCAGAGAGAGGGGGAGACAGTGGATCCAAAATGGGCTCTGTGCTGACAGCAGAAAGCCTGATGCAGGGCTTGAGCCCAGGAACCATGAGATCAAGACCCGAGCCAAAATCGGAGTCTT
Source organism: Suricata suricatta (assembly GCF_006229205.1). NCBI lineage: Eukaryota > Metazoa > Chordata > Mammalia > Carnivora > Herpestidae > Suricata > Suricata suricatta. Next base: position 44,139,311 of record NC_043714.1, read on the forward strand.
AACAGACTGAGCCACTCAGGCACCCCCTGGTTTCTTTTCATTTAGCACAATGTTTTTGAGTTTCATCCAAGTTGTGACATGTGCCAGTGCTTTACTCCTTTTCACGGCTGAATCACATTCTAATAAATGTATATGTCACAATTTGTTTATCCATTCATCTGCGAAAGGTCATTTGGGTTGTTTCTACCTTTGGCTGTGGTGAATGGTGATGCTATGAACATGTATACACAAGAGCTTGTTTGCATACCTACTGCCATTTTAATGAATTGAAAACTCATGACTCAGGTAAGGGGGAAATTAGCATCTGAAAGTCCAAATTCTCATTCTTCTTCCATGGCATCAGAGGAGCAGGTTGCTGTGAAGGGGCTGCCACACCACATCAGTTAGTTCTAATGGGCCCCAGAGTTGCGTAGCAGAGTGGTTCTCAGCATGAAGGAGACCAGGAGAGTCATGGGCCCTGACGCCCCTCTTCACTGCTGCCACTTCCTTTCTTTGAAAATCCAGGCAGGCACACTGTTGAGTCACACTGAAGGCCCCTTCCCCCTCTTTGCCATGTGCTTTCTGCCAGGTTTTTCTCTTCATTGCCTATTGTCCTCACACATTCTGAATGATGCCTTCCTGGCTCTATCAGAAAAACAAAACTTTCCGGGTTAGACCAGAAGGGACGCCAGTCCTCTGGATGAGACAGAGAGGACAACTTAGCAAAGGGGCCAGTTCTGTAAAAATAGTAACAGCTGCTATTTATTGATCATTGAGCATTTAATCCATTCAATGCCCTGCAAGCCAGGCACCATCATCCCCATTTTATAGATGAGGAAACTGAAGCTAATTCAAGTACAGTTGAGGTCTAGGCAAGTACAAACCTATCTCAGAGATACTGTGGGTGGGCTCCAGACCACGGCAATAAAGTGAGTGCTGCAACAGAGAGTCAAATGAATTTTTTAGTTTCCCAGCGCATATAAAAGTTATGTATACACCGTGCTGTGGTTTATTAAGTGTGCAATAGCATTACATCTAAAAACTGTGTATGTACCTTAATTAAAAAATGCTTTATTGTTAAAAAAATGCTACCACATCTGAGCTATTAGCAAGCTGTAATCACTGATCATAGATAACCATAACAAATATAATGATAATGAGAAAGTTTGAAATGCTGCAAGAATTACCTCACTGTGACCCAGAGGCACAGGGAGCAAATGCTGTTGGAGAAGCGGCATCGATAGACCTACTCATGGCAGGGTGGCCATGAACCTTCACTTTGTGAGAAATGTGATAGTGACAACTACAGTACAGCTAAGTACAATAAATGGGCTGTACCCATAGTAAATACTTTGCGACATTTACTCAGCTAGTAAATAGAGAGGTTGGGATCCACATTTAGGCAGTGTGACTCCATGCTGGGACTTGTAATCTCAGTTCCCACAAGGGACTTACCACGAGGCAGGCCAGGGAAGAAAAGGTGTTGACTGGAAATGGGGTCTGGCGTGGGGAGCCAGGGGAGGGGTGCAGCCTGCGTCAGAGGAGCAGGACAGGCTCAACAAGTGTTCCTGCCTGGGGGCTGCACACAGCACAGTTCAATGTGGGGTCGTTTGTTGATAAGAAATGGCTAAGGGAGTGCACCTGGGTGGCTCAGTTGGTTGAGCTTCCGACCCATGATTTTGGCTCAGGTCATGATCTCACGGTTTATGAGTTCAAGCCCTGCATCGGGCTCTGTGCTGATAGCTGGGAGCCTGGAGACTGCTTCCGGTTCTGTGTCTCCCTCTATCTCTGCCCCTCCTCTGCTCACGCTCTGTCTCTGTCTCTGTTTCTCTCTCTCTCTCTCTCAAAAATAAGTAAACATTAAAAAAAATAATAATTTCTAAAAAAGAACTGGTCAGACCAAGGGACGTGGGGGGCAATCAGCGTGAGGCCACCCCTCGCGGGATGTTTTGGCCGTCCTCTGATCATCAGGACCCAATATAATGCCTTGAATGTGGTTGGTTCTCAATAAAGAGACGTTGAGGGGGATGAATTCACACACACGTGCCTGTTATCACAGCTTCTCTGCGGCCAGGACGCTGCGTGCGCATCTCAGACAGTGTGTAAGTGTTTGTTAGTTCAATCCATGGTAGCTCAAACAACTTCTAAGGGCCACCAACGGGTTTTCTGGAGCTCCTCTAACAAATCACACAAACTTGGCAGCTTAGAACAGCAATTAATTCTCTCCCAGTTCTAGGGGCCAGAACATTGAAATAGGTATGCGAAAGCTCTAGGGAAGTAACCTTTTCCTCCTCTGGCTTCCGGTTGTTCCAGGCATACTCTGGCTTGTGACCCCAGAACACCTGTCTCTGCCTCCATCCTCACATGGCTTCCTTCTCAGACTCCAATGCCCCTCTGACTCTCTCTTACAAGAAAACCTGTTATTGAATCTAGGGCCCACCTAGATAATCAAGACGATCCTATCCCAAGATCCTAAATTTAATTATACCTGAAAAGGCCCTTTTTCCACATAAGGTCATATTCACAGGTTCTAGGGATTAGGGCACGGGCATATCTTTTTTTTGGGGGCGGGAGGCTGCATTATTCAATTCACTACCAAGGGCCTGAAGCCCCAACAGAGATAAATCACTGTTTCCAGGGCAGGTGAACTTCTTCCTTTATGTTGTCCCACAGCGTGTTGCCACCGGGTTCCAGCACTCGCTCCCTGCAACCACAAATTGACTGCAAACCTATGAAGCCATCACAGGGCACTCCAGGAATTAAGTGAAGAATGTGCAGATTTCCCAGGCTGCTTGCTGGGTCCTCACAAAAATGGTCTGGCTGAACAAGGTCACAATGAGCTGTCTTGGCTCATTTTATGAGCTCAATAGAAAGGCTCTGATAATCCTAGAGGTTGGACAGGTAGCAAATCTTCTCTAGGGAACAGGGGGCGGAAGGTAGAGGTCAGGACAGGGGAATAACAAGGCTGGGCTTGGTTTTTCCTTAACCTTCTATTTGGCCACTTGGAAGCCATATTTCCCTTCTTCTTTCAGTACCAGCCTTGTTCTCCAGCAGAGTCTCAGCACCAGGACCTCTGACCCATTGGCTCCTGAGACCCACGCTATGGTCCCAGGAATGCGTTATGACTTTTGGGTGTCAGCTTGTGTCAACTTCTGCTAAGGTGACCAGATATTTCATCAAACATGGCTGTAGATGTGTCCAGGGGTATGTTTTTAGTTGAACTTTATATTTACATCAGTGAATTTTGAATAAAGCAGATTGCTCCTCATACATGGGTCTCATGCAATCAGATGGAGGCCTGAATAGAACAAAAGGCTGGCCAGCTCTGAGCAAGAATGAATTCTGCAGCAGATGGCCTCCGGACTTGGTCCACAACATTGACTCAGGCCTATGTCTCCAGCCTGCTGATCCATCCTGCAGATACTGGACTTGCCAAATGGCCATAATCATATGAGATTTCTTAGAATAAATCTTTCTATTGATTCTATTCTATTGATTCTGTTTCTCTGGAGGTTCCTGACTAATACAGAGTGGCCTCCACTTTCCCAGCTTGGAGAGCAACCTTCTCGAGGGTGTGGTGCTCAGTCCCATGCTCCGTCTCTCTCCCTTTGATTCCCCTCCAGACCTTGCAGTTTCCAGCTCAGAGAAAAGCTGGCTTTGAGTGCAGATACAGATAGCTCATAGTGGGTCTGTGGTGTCATTCTCTTTGTTTCAAGCTGATGATTGTAATTTCACCCTGGCCAGGGGCCAACCCACCCATCCACCAGCTCATCCCATCCACCCCTCCTTCATGGAGAGGAAGTATCTGAGTTGAAGACAGTGTCAGGAAAGGAATAATGGTCCTGGCCCAGCTGAGGATCTTGAGGGCTCTTCCAGGATGAGCTGAGTGGAGAAGGGCAGCACCCATGCAAGAGAAGAGAGACTATGGCCCGAGTGGCAGCTAATCAAGTTCTCCTTTGTCAATTAATGAGGTTTCTTTTTATTAGAATTTTTTTATATGTTTAATTATTTTTGAGAGAGAGAGAGACAGAGACAGAGTACGAGCCCGGGAGAGGCAGAGAGGGAGACACAGAATCCGAAGCAAGCTCCAAGCTCCGAGCTGTCAGCACAGAGCCTGACGTGGGGCTCGGACCCACAAACCATGAGATCATGACCTCAGCCCAAGTCAGATGTTCAACCAACTGAGCCACCCAGGTGCCCTGTCAAGTAATGAGTTTAATAAAATCTTTGACATGTTATCATTTTATATCTGTATGAGAATCATGATTTTACCTTTTTAATTAAAAATAATTATCCTTTAACAGAATCCAGTCTCTCTCAATTCTCCCCCAAATGAGATGACATCATAACAAATAAATCTATCAACATGTATTAATATTACATTACAAAGTTCTAATACATACACAGAATGGGACTAAACCCTACAAATGAGGAGGAACATTTTCAAATTTTCCTACCTCTTTTTTTTTATTATGAACAGTTTTATTGACATCATGCTAAATTTAAAAATCAAACTAAGAAGATCAGCATGCTCTTGATACAAGAGAGGAAAATGACATTGCTTTGTCTTGTCAGAAAAGATGGTGCGTTTTTCCATTTGTTGATGTGTTTTGCTGTGTGTTTTTGGAATGTTTTGCTTATTTGCTTATTGAGATATTAGTTTCAGGTATATGACATAATGATTCAATATTTGTATATGTTGGGAAATGATCACTCCCCTAGTAAACTAGTTAAATACCATCCTCCCTGCACAGAGTTACAGAATTCTTTTTCTTGTGCTAAGATCTTTTCAGACTTGCTCTTAGCAACTTTCACTATGCCGTACAGTGTTATTAGTGAGAATTGCTATGCCTGACCCCTCCCCCTCTTTATCTTCAAGATGCCATATTTAGAAAGACCAAAGAAATGCATATACATTTGCCTTTTTCCCTTCTTTCAGTCTAACCCAGTAGTTCTCAACCTTGAGATTCCTAAGAACTGTCTAGAGTGTTGTTGTTAGGACTATGAAAACTGTTTATGAAAGCAATGTCAAGAGCTTACCGTATCTTAAGAAAAGCCTATGGTAAAAATGGCTATATGAAGATTTTTGTCTTTCATAAACCTGAAGCACTAGACCATCTCCTTTTCCCCATAAAATATGACTGCACCACAAGTGCATTCAGCATCCGGCTCTCAGCTGCTTTTATCTCCTACTGTGCTTCCCTAGGAAGGCAGGTCTTGGGTACCAGAGGTGCTTTTTTAAAAAAAATATTCTTGGGGCATGTGGGTGTATCAGTCAGTTAAGCATCTGATTTCAGCTCAGGTCATGACCTTGTGGTTGGTGAGTTCGAGCCCCACATTGGGCTCTGTGCTGAGAGCTCACAGTCTGGAGACTGTTTCAGATTCTGTGTCTCCCTCTCTCTCTGCCCCTCCCCGGCTCACGCTCTAACTCTCTCTCAAAAATAAATGAGCATTAAATCAATCAATCAATCAGTCAATCAATCAATCATTCTTGAGGTGAGATGCAAATAACATAAATTTTTAGCCTTCTAAAAAAATTTGCAGTTCAGTGGCATTTAGTACACTCACAGTACTGTGCCACTACCACCTCTATGGCGTTCCCAAACATGTCTGTCCCTTCAGAAGTAACCCCGTACCCATTAGCAGTTACTCCCTGTTGCCCTCTCCCTCCCAGCCCCTGGCAACCACCAATCTGCTTACTATCTCTATGCATTTACTCTTTCTGGACAGTACATATAAATGGAAACCAACTGTATGACTCAGCAATTTCCACTCCTTGCTATACACTCCAAAGAACTGAACACAGATCCCCAAACAGGTATTTGTACACAAACATTGACGGCGGCTGGAACAGTTATGTCTTCCCTGGTCCCTCTCTGTGGGCTTCCTCACAGTTCTGCCAGTAAATGTCTCTCCCTCTGAGCAAAAGCAAAAGTGAGGACAGGAACAAGAGAAAGACAGAAGCTGTACCCAGTTACCCCCATTGGGGCTCTGCTTCCCAAGCACGACAACCCAGTGTGATGGGTTAATGCTCCCCATCAGGGCTTCTGGACAACAATGACTCAAATAGACTCAGAAGAGAGAGGCTTGGCAGACACGTGTGGGTGGTTCACCAGATTCCCAGAGAGCTGGGAATGCCGACCATGGAAGCCACAGAAATGGAAATAATCCAGAGTCCCTCCTGCTTGAAGACCAGTGTTGCCTTGAAGCCTGTTATGTAAGTGAGCTGGATTTCCAGCCTCCGGGGAAAATGCGCCCGAGGGCCTGCCTCGGGCAGGGCATAGTTCCTGTGCTCCTCATGGTCAACGGTCAGCTGTGAGCTGGAGGCTGGCAGACCCCTTGGGAAAGTGGGCCTGTTTCTAAATCTGTTTCCTCTTCATTAATTGTGGAGCATTTTAATTCCAGCCTTCTGGGGGCGCAGGGCCTTGGCTCATACTACCATCCCGGCTTGCAAAGGGAGAGACTGAAGCAGTGGCCTTTTCCAGTGCTTTCTTCCCTGCTCTCACTTCTGGCGATCATTATAAAGTGCACTCATTATCCTTACAAGGGTTTAGAGATTAAAGCTTAATTCAGTCTGTTATTTCTGTGGCTTTGCCTAATAGCGTTTGTACCTGTCCCTGCCCCACAGGCCGTGAAGCCAACACCTCCTTAAATCACCGGAGGAGGATGTACTTTGTGTTCTTGTCTTGGCTCCCGTTGGTCTGGCTAGAGGCAGTTTTCATAACATTTTAATGGGTCACCAGGGTGTTCTATGGGGACATCTGTCTCTGTAACAGGCAAAATGGGACTCTCTTAAGAAGAAAGCTGGCTTGTAGGAGAAGTGATCGGCTTTGACTTCTAAAATGTAGGAGTTGAATACTTTGTACCTTTATTGACAGCCAATGCGCATGAAGGCGCTCTCTGCTCCATGTGAGGTGTCCCAGTGCACAGTAGGGAAGGAGACAGATCTGGGTTCAAATCGTGGCTCTGCCAGTGTCCCGTGTGTCACCTGGATGAGTCCTCTAACCTCTCTGAACCTCAGTGTGCCCAGCTGTGAAGTGGGGTGACGGGACTACAATTATGAAATTAAGGATTTACTTAAATAAATGACAAAAAATAGGTTTGCTCAAAGACAATAGCATTATTATTCATTTTCATACTAACAGCCATCTCTGGTCTGAGTTGATCAAAAAGGATCAGACGATGTGGGGACTTTTCCGCTTTGTAAGCTGTGGCTGCATGAGGTTAGATACCATGGAGCTCTGCAGACCTCAATGCCACAGTGGTCTGGGGTTCTCACCTGCGAAACTGGCCCCTCCACCCATCCCTATATGTGGTTTATTTAATCATTTTGGGCCTTAGCTAGGTGAAGGCAGCGTCTTGAGGCCCCCAGTTTCTGTGTGGACGGGGAAGTCCAGAGAAGGCCGTGGAAGAGTGGGGAAAGAACAATCTGGTTTTTGCTATATTACTTTCAACGCTCCTTTGGTTCAATGAGTTATCTAGATGCTTTTCTGTATATCAGTCATTCAACAAATGTTAGCACCTCTTCTGGCTGGTATTCTAGTCCCTTCTTATACCTGTTCCTACTTCCTTTCTGTCTGCTCTCAGCAAGGTCACTCTAAAATGATATAGCGTTTTCTCCCCAACAAGGGGAAAGGGTATGGGAGATGGCCGGAGGACTCTGTGACAAAGAGGGTGTCGCAGAGGAGGAAAGTAGACAGGGCCAGAAAAGAGATGGGGCAGTAGGGAGAGGTGGCATCTGGCTTGCAAAATACCCGCTGCCACAGGGCACCACCCCTCTCTGCCCACGTCCCTGCTGCTGCAAATCACCCCTGTGGTAACCCGGCCTGGCAGACAACAGGGATAGGGGTGTTGCTGAATAGCCTTGGTCAGAATTTCCCATGGGATTTGAAAAGCGCCTGCTTGCACATGTGTGACTATTTCTTCATCCTTTGCTAGAAGAAATGCTCCCATTTACCCAAGTCCTCAGGCTACCTTTCTGCAAACACCGCCTCTGTCAGGCTCAAGGGACTAGGGAGGTGTGGCCCTGCTAAGGACACAGTTCGGAAGCAAAGAAAAGGACCCATGGGGGTGGTGGGGGCGGAGCCTCCCTGCCTGGCTTGTTTATTACCACAGCTTAGGGAAGAGACAAGTGCAAGCGATCTGCCCTCTTCTCCTCCAAACTCCACCAGCCAGCAGTGCCTTCAAATTCCCAGCCTGCGAGAAACGTGTTGCTAATACCTTCTGGGTAATTTGTTTCATTAAAGCTCAAAACATGTGCTGGTTCTTGGTATGAGCGGAGAAATGGAAAGAAAATTAATTACCCATGGCCAGGTCTGCAAGTTCCCTGATTTCTCCTATCCTTTGTTGGTCACAGGAAGGAGCAATGAGGAAGGAACGTGGCTAGATGTTTAATTCTGCTCCGTAGCACACATGCAGACTGAAAGTTGTGGATTAATTACGGTACACGATGTTAAGCAAAATGTATTACATATCTTATTAGATGTTCGATCCGTACTTGATTAAAATAGCAATTTAATTTATGGTGCCTTTGTTGTTTTTGCAACTTAATAAGACCCACTGTCTGGATGCACCAGCCCCTACAAAACAGGCTTCCATGACTTTGAAAATGAGTCCTGCTGTTACACTGACTACTTTTTATGACAACAACCATTTGAAGGAAAGGGATTGGGGATCTAGTTGAAAACAGGATTTAGTACTGTGATATGTTACTATTATTCATCTATGTCTTCAACCATTTGAGGGAAATCACCGTGCAATATAGAACAATATGCCCGGTGTCATTCTTTCCCCTTGTCCCCAAGAAAAGCTGGAACCCACCTGTTTTTACATTTCTGCATATCCAATAAATCCATTTGATAGATTTTTTTAAATCTCAAGGTTTGACTTTTTTTTTTAATAAATGTTTATTTTTGAGGAAGGGGGGAGAGAGAGAGAGATAAAGAGAGAGAGAGAGAGAAGGAATGGGGGAAGGGCAGAGAGAGAGGGAATAAGGATCCAAAACAGGCTCCCTGCTGTCAGCACAGAGCCTGATGTGGGGCTTGAACTCACCAACCGTGAGTTTATGACCTGAGCTAAAGTCAGACGCTTAACCGACTAGGCCACCCAGGCACCCCTCAAGGTTTGACTTTTTAAATGATATAATATAGTGGAAATCCCATACTGTATGTATAAATACACATTGTAAAGGCTTCATTTCCTCACTCATTAAGTGTATGTTGAGCGTTCACTACATGCCGGTGTTGGTATTGGTGCAGGAGACGCAAAGTACGTCACTCTTGGTGACTCACATCCCCTCTTCATTAGCCAGTCAACCTCCTGGTAACATCCTGCACCTTGATATTCAATTAGAGACACCCGACGGGAAAATGGCCCTGGACACTCTAGAGTTTCATGTATCGACTTGTCAGCCTCACGGAAACACACCGTCTTCTCTGCGACGGGTCTGGCAAAGCCTGGGCATGTTCCTTACTGACTGGTGACTGGCACAGATTGGGTCACATGACCACACCTGAACCCATCTCTGTGTCTGAGGGTGGTGGGTGATCAGACAGCCTGGCTAAATGTCTACCTGTATAGGAGAGGAGGTTGGTTCCTCACAACTGCATGGTTTCCTAAAAGGGTAGTTATCCCAAAACAACCTAGGTAGGAAAGGCCAGGGGAAAAGCAGAGGTATCACAATGTACCCAACCACCCAAACCAGGATTTGGCCGCTGACTTCCAGGGCTACACTGACAACATTGTAACATCTGTTTGCTTGCCTCTCTCCCTAAGCCAGAGCTCTCTAAGAGCCAGGATACTGTAGTTTGGCTCACTCCATACCCATTGCAAACCCTTCATAGCATATTTTCCTGTTTGAGTTGGAAAGCTAAAAATTGCATTTACAAGACTGCCTGGCAGCTGGGATATAGAAAGGTAATGTAAGTTCCATCAAGGAGATACACCGGTATGAGACTTTTTTTTTTTAGAATGTTTATTTATTTTTGAGAGAGAGAGAGAGAGTGCAAGCAGGGGAGGGGCAGAGAGAGAGGGAGACAGAATCCAAAGCAGGCTCCAGGCTCTGAGCTGTCAGCACAGAGCCTGACGCAGGGATCAAACTCACAATCCAAGAGATCGTGACCTGAGCCGAAGTCAGATGCTTAGCCAACTGAGCCACCCAGGTTAGCATTTCTGGTACTTTCTAGGCACTGGATGCCCCTGTATAAGACTTTAAATAGAAGCAAACACTGAAGAGATCTTCTGGCAATCTTGGTGGTGATACCTGATTCTCTGAGGACAGGTACAGGCAAGTTTCTAAAATCCAGCCCCCAGCACAGGGTGACTGTCATTATGGTGTTTATGACTACAACATGCCTTAGTGTACTTGGTCATTTTCTTGGTTCGCAGCTTCCAGCTGCATTTCTGCCGGCCTATCACAAGATTCTGTGAGCTACGCAATCCTCTGGAATAAAACTATTTCTGAAATAAAACAGTGGATGCTATTGTTGGCAATTAAGCACCCTGATGACTAGAGAAAGTGTCTAATGCCTTTTTGCGTCCACCGTGCCCAGCACCATGCCTGGCCCATGAGAAATACCACGTGCCTGTTACTGAATGAATGTTTGAATGGGTAATTTTCTGTTCCTAGAGCACTTGCTGTATGAAGAGAGAGGCGCACATGAGAATATTTCAAGGTAGCAGGTTATAAGAGGTGACGCATGTTAAGAAAATGCTAAGACAGGAGCATGAGGACCATCTCGAGGAAGGTAATATTTGAGATGGGGCTTTAAGAATGAGTAGCAAGTTGTTAGCTAGATAAAGAGATAAAGGTCATTTCGAGCAGGGGACTGGAATACGCAAGGGTGCACACACGTGAGATGATAGGCCATATTTGGGGAATGTGTGTGGCTGGGTAGGATATGGCCCTCTGGTCAGGAGATAAAGAGGGACAGGGAGGGGGAAGCCAGGATGCGAATAGCAACAGTCACCAAGGTTAGCATTTCTGGTACTTTCTAGGCACTGGATGCTAAGCTATGTCACTTACATACATGATCTCACTTACGCCTCACTCTTGCTATCACTCTCATTTTACAGGCTGACTTGCCCAACGTCAGAGGGTTGCAAGTGGCAGAACACATTCAGGTTGAGCTCTCTCTGACCACCATGTGTCAGACTTTAGCCTCCAGTGGATAGGAGCCAGTGAAGTTTGCATGATAGGATTAGACGGTGTTGCGAAAGGACGGGGGAGGGGTGCTTGACTAGGTCAGGAGCCCGGAGGAGAGAGAGCAGCCACAAGTCAGGAGTGGTGAGAATGGGGAGGGCTGAATATATCTGAGAAATATTTTATTTGTTTTATTTTTAATTAAAAATATTTTTTATGTTTATCTATTTTTGAGAGTGAGAAAAAGTACAAGAGGGGAAGAAGCAGAGAGAGAGGGAAACACAGGATCTGAAGCAGGCTCCAAGCTCTGAGCAGTCAGCACAAAGATCAACGCGGGGCTCAAACCCAGGAACCAGGAGATATGACCTGAGCTGAAGTCAGACGTTTAGCTGACTGAGCCACTCAGGTGCCTCTATCTGAGAAATATCTTAGAGGCCCCAAAGACAAACTTGGATACCAATGCCATGTTGCAGAGAGAGGAGATAGGAATTAAGGGTGTAGCCCAGACCTGGGCTGGGGTGCCTGGGTGGATTATGACACCATTTATGAAAATAGAGAAAACAGGTGAAAAGGCCATTTGGGGCATTAATTCACGATTTTGGCTTTAGATGTGTTGATATATGATTCCTATAGGACAATAGCTTGGAGACCATCAAGATATCCATTTGTCTAACTCTGAGGTGCCCATGGCCCTGGAGTAAAGCGGGGTGCCCCGGGGTGGGGGCATGGGGCCTGGTGGCCATAGGAGCACGTCTGGAATCTGGCCCAGCGTTAGGCCCAGCGAGCACAGAGCCTCGCCTTGCTGCATATTTAAACCGACTTGTCAGGCCCGCACTGCTAAGAAAGGCTGTGTCCGAGGAAGGCAAAGGTGCACACCGCCGGCCTGTCTTAGCTGCAGGGTTACCGTCACAAGGAGCCTTTTTAAAGTCAAACCCAATTTCTGTGCTAAGTCACGCCTGAGCGAGCTGGATCGTTGCCAAAAGCCAAGAGAATACTCCAGGCCTCTTTATACACAGGCCCTGGGAGGTTTGGGCCCTGCCTGATAAAGCTGTCAGTCTCCCCGCAGGGCAGGCCAGTGACTCATTTGCATATGTCACTTCCTTTGGCACACCCTGGCCCACAGGCCCCTGACTCCAAATCCCGAGGACAAACAACGCTGTCCAAAACAACCTCTTCCTATCTGATTCGGGCTTTCTTAGACTAGGGGCTCTGGCCGCATATCCCTTTACCTTTGCTGCTCTGGACCAACTCACAGCCCCTCTGACAGAATGGAGCTCTTTAGGGAAGGGCACCACAGTGGGGGGTCCAGGCGCAGCCCTTTTGAGGGGGTGGGGGAGAAAGGGGGGAGGGGGGAGCAGAACTGCCCGAGCCTGCAGCATCCTGCTACATTAGAGCAGCCAACTTCCAAATCTCTGGAAGAACGGGCAGGTCAGCTTTCTGGGCCCACTGCTCCCAGGTGGCTGGGGTGAGGGGGGCGGGGCTGGGGGGGCGGGGGGGGGGGGGTGGAAGGGAAGGGGCCTGGGTGGCATCTACCTGTCTCTGCTTCTCCCAGACTCTGCTTCTGTGCCTCCTTGATGAACACTGGAGCCCTGTGCTGCCCATACTTGGGGCTCAATTACTAAGCCCGAGACTGCAAGAAACCTTCATCTGGCATGCAACGCCGTGGGCTGGGTTCAGGTGGTCGTCCGTCCTTCCTTCCTTCTGTGCGTCCTTCCTTCCCTGCCTGCCTTCTTCCCTTTCTTCCTCCCTCTCTCCCTCTCTCATCCGTCTATCCTTCCTTCTTCCTTCCTTTCTCCCTCCCTCCCTTCCTCCCTCCCTCATCCATCCATCCTTCCTTCCTGCCTGCCTGCCTGCCTGCCTGCCTCCCTCCTTCCGTTCCTTCCTATTGGGACACTGGACAGGCTGCTCCCGGCAGAAGGGATCTGGCCTGGGTGCTCCAGGGTGCTGTCCTAGCCTGTCTGACCTCTTTCCCCAAGGGCCAAAGGCATCCATATTTCAAGGGGTCTATAAGCTACTAGCAGAGCCAGCAGCTAGCAGAAACTAGAAATAACAAAACGGAGTCCTCTCCTGCAGCCTGGCGCCTCCCTGCACCAAGACGCCAGGCTTGGTGGGGGGGACACGGGCTGGATGTCAGCCCCCACCCGCCCTTTCCGGCAGGTACTGGCCCCTGGCTGCGCGGCTCTGGCGGAGGCCCCCCACCCCAACCAGTTTCTCAGTGTGCTATGATGTGCCAATCGGCAAATTCTGCTTTCAAGATCCTCAAGCCCCTCGTCCCCATTATGTAACTCAAAATAAAATTTAAAATAAAAGCCATACTGACGCATAAAATACCTTACAACAATACTGACTCACAAACTTACACAAGTGTTGAAATTGTAACTTTACTCACGGTATTTAGATTGCAAAATTCTTGTTCACTGAAGCTGAACCTTTTTTAGTTTTGTAGGAAGCACCTGCTGGACTGTGTCTCTAAGCTCATGTTTAGAGAGCCCTCAGGGCAGTCCAGGCCTGGGCCTGGGGCCCCTCTCGGGCCCTGCATCCTCCCTCCTTGATCCTCTCATCCTGCATAAAGACACAGCTCAGACCTTGGCCAACGGTGCTGGCGCCTGGCTTCTACTCCCCCCTCGTGCTGACCGCGGAGAGCCCCGCCCCAGGAGTGGGGTGCTCTTGTGTTTAGACCCCTAACCTTTGCCAACCGTGTCTGAGCCCCAGGTCCAGTCTGGTCATGTGAGCCTCTTCATGCTATTATCACCAGCAGGATAATCCGTCACATTTTGGGGATGGGGACAGTGGGGCAGTTCAGGAAACCTGGCTTCCTTCATGCTCTTTGATGGTTTTAAACTAAGTCCATAAATTATTTGATACTACCCCCCACCCCTGCCCAACGCCCGCTTCTAAAGGTGGAGCTTAATTCTCTCCCCCAGAGTGTGGGCTGAGCTTAGTAAGTGGCTTCTTAGTTAGGATCAGGATATGGTTTCCTCCTTGCTCTTTCTCTTGGATCACTTACTCTGGGGAAAGCTGGCCGTCATGCTGTGAGGACACTCACAGGGAGTACCTCACAGGGAGGATCATGTGGTAAGGAACTAAGGCCTGCCAACCACCAGCCATCTGAGTGAGCTATGGTGGCCGTGGACCCTCCCACCCCTGTCAAACCTCCAAGTGACTGCAACCCTGACCATGTCCTGACTGCATCCTTTTGAGAGACCCTGAGCCAAAACCACCAGGCCAAGCCATTCCCAAATTCCTTTTTTATTTAAAAAATTTTATTTATTTATTATTGAGAGACAGAGACAGACAGAGCATGAACTGGGGAGGGGCAGAGAGAAGGGAAAACACAGAATCTGAAGCAGGCTCCAGGCTCCAAGCTGTCAGCACAGAGCCCGACACGGGGCTCAAACTCACAAACCGAGAGATCATGACCTGAACCAAAGTTGGACGCTTAACTGACTGAGCCACCCAGGTGCCCCGCCATTCCCAAATTCCTAACCCACACCAGCTTTGTGAGATGCTAGATGTTGATTATCTGAAGCCATCTAGTTTCAAGGTTATTTGTTACACAGCAATAGTAACTCATACAGATCCCAAAGGCGAGACTGGAGAGGGGCATGGTGGATTCTCACGAAAACCAGATCCTGTGCCAGGAGCTTCTGCATAACTTATTACCTCTTCCCACTGAAGGCATCATATCCTCAGTGGATATGGTTTCCTTGCTTCTCTGTCTCCCGTGGGCCCCTAAGAGCAGGGGCTTGGCTAACCCATCCTAAATGTAGCCAAGTTCTAAGAATATAAGCCTCAAAGGGCCAGTAATAAAAAAATTCTTTATATTTCTCGAACTCACCCAAATATCTATTTTTGGCATCTAGTCTGAGGATAGCATACACAGCCACTTCTGGGGGCCTCTTTCTCTCAGGTCTTGTTTGTCTCAGCTCTTTCCATGTCCCTACTGGCTCGTGTGAAATACTGTGTTGTCTCTGTACACCGCAGGATGTGGGAAATTCTGCCAGCTGTTTGCAGGTCCTACAAGGACCCTTGGGACTAGAAGGTTTGCCACTCCTGGGCTTCTTCCCTGGAAAGGAGGCTCAGATACCACTTCCTTCACGCCCCTTCCTACAGCCGCAGCCTGGTAACACCGGAGTACCCCAGTGGCTAACTCTCTTGCTTTCATTTTCACTGTTACTTATTTGGCTCTAACTTCCAAACCTCTTGTTTAGAACCAGAGACATTTAGGACCGTGTGTGTGTGTGTGTGTGTGTGGTTTTGAAACATCTTCAGTTTTTTAGAAAGCATTTTAACCTACAGAAAGATCAGAAAATAATTTGTACCTACTACCAAGATTAAACAGATCTTAATATTTTGGTCTATTTGCTTCAGATCCTTCTCTTTAAAAAAATTTTTTTTAATGTTTATTATTTTTGAGAGAGACAGAGACAGAGAGACAACGAAAAGGCAGGGGAGGGTCAGAGAGAAGGAGACACAGTATTGGAAGCAGTCTCCAGGCTCTGAGCTGAAGTCAGATGCCCAACGGACTGAGCCACCAGGCACCCCAGATCCTTCTCTTTTTAAAAATAAATCAATCACTACAGATAGAGCCCAATACCTCTGCTATCCCCAGCTTCTGCAAGGAATGATGGTGCTAAAGCTAGTGTTCATCAGTCCCTCAAAGAGCTCTGTTTTGTTATAATTTGTTTATGCATTTGAAAAGCATATTCTAGGGGTGCCTGCGTGGCTCATTGGTTGAGCGTCCAACTCTTGATTTCAGCTCAGGTCATGATCTCATAGTCAGTCATGGGATCAAATCCCATGTGGGCTCTGTGATGAGTGTGGAGCCTGCTAAGGATTCCCTCCCTCCCTCCTTCCCTCCCTCCCTCTCCCTCTCTCTCTCTCTCTCTCTCTCTCTCTCTCTCTCAGAATTTAAAAAGTGGGGCTCCTGGGTGGCTCAGTCGGTTAAGCATCCAACTTCAGGTCAGGTCATGATCTCATGGCCCGTGGGTTCGAGCCCTGCATCGGACTGTGCTGACAGCTCCGAGTCTGGAGCCTGCTTCACATTCTGTGTCTCCCTCTCTCTCTGCCCCTCCCCTACTCACTCTCTATCTCTTAAAATAAAAAAATAAAAAGACATAAAAAAATTAAAAATTTAAAAAGTATATTCTATTGTTGTATGCATTTAAAAATTTTTACATAGGGGTGCCTGGGTGGCTCAGTCAGTTGAGCATCCAACTTTGGCTCAGGTCATGATCTCACGGTTCAGGAGTTCAAGCCCCAGGTCAGACTCTGTGCTGACAGCTTAGAGCCTGGAGTCTGCTTTGGATTCTGTGTCCCCCCTTCTCTCTCAGCCACTCCCCTGCTTATGCTCTGTCTCTCTCTCAAAAATAAACATTAAAAAAATAAATTTTTTACTTAAATAATATCAGATTATATATAATTTTTGTATTTTTCCCCACTGCATATTAATATTTTCTTTATTCTTAAGGTAACAATTTACATAAAGCAAGATTCACTCTTTTTAGGGTCCACTTCTGTGTGTTTTGACAAAGCACATAATCTTGTAATTACCCCCACAGCTGAGATATAGAAATGACCCATCACCCCAAAAAGTCCCTGCTAGGACCTCGGTTTTTGGCAGCCTAGGCTCTTGCAGATGGAAAGCCTGGCCTTGCCTTCCAATCTCAATGGTGTTCTCTCTCTCTCTCTCTCTCTCTCTCTCTATTAGTCCACAGCCAGAGTAATGCATGCCCGAGGACTGAGCGGGGGCTGGCTGGGGAGTGTTAGGAAATTCAGAAGCCAGAATCTGTGCTAATACCCCCACATCTAAGCCCTACTGCCTCGCCAAAGATAGAGCCACAGGAAGTGTTGGTGACTCAGTGAATAAACAAATGAATGAATGAAGCAATGTAAGTGGAGGATGGTAAGAGTTATTTTCTTCTCCAGCCTTTCTGGGTACCAGGAATCACCAGAGAGACTTCAAGCCTGAGCAGTTGGTTGTCTGGGTCCTCTGTCAGGCTGCAGGCCTGGTCTTTCGGCTCCCAGCTGCTGAGGGAGATTGGACTGACCTCAGAGACGAGGTACCCGCCGTGCATTCCTGTCTCCAGCATTCTCGGCGCGGTCTCATGGGCTCTTCCTGGAACACAAGAGTATCTCCGAGGCCATCCCTGCTCTCGCCTGTCGTGATGCTCCCAGTGAGCCAGTAGCTCAGAGCGTTTCTCCCCGTGAGAAAAAAAAAACAACGAAGTCACTTGGACTCCTAATTATAAAGTGTCAGCAGAGGACCCTTTTAGACTTTGGTAACTATTAAAACTTAACCTTCGCAGCCAAGGAGAGCAACGCTCCTCCCTTCACTTTCTCTGCGGCCCAAGAATCTGTATCAGCAGCCATAGCTCTCAGCCCAGGACATATTTTCAGAAGGAAAAAATATTATGATTGATTAGTTCTAATGTCTGTTGTGAGAGAGAAACAGAAGGAAGGAGAGAGAAATTTAGCTATGCTATATTTATCAACTTCGACCTACACTCCTGAAGCTGGTCTATTACTTCTCTAAGATGTTGGAGAAACAGGCGCTTCTGTGGCAAAAAGCCTCTTGTCCTTTTAGGAGACCAAGTTGCCTGATGATGCCCCACAGCTAGCTGACCTAGAAGGTTCTGTCCCAGGGCAGCCATGGTAGCAGCATTCTTTTTGAAGCTAGGCTGAGATTAGACAACAGCAAAGCAGTCAGCTTAGTATTGCCCCAGACCCTCGGTGCCGGAGGTAATCAATACAGACTTCTGGACTGGCCTTCATTTCTCACTGAAGGTCCTGGCAGCAAGTCCAAGGCTGTTTTCCTTATTTAGCATCCTGGTGGAGGTGTGTGCTTGTCAAGCGAGAATGAGCCACACAGGTCCCTCCCACCCCATCTCCTTGCTTCTTCTGATGAAAGAAAACAGGCAGCCAGGCCTTGAGAATTCTAAGTTGCAATGGGAAAAAGAGAAGTTCCAGCTCATATCCACTTTCTCGTTACGTGCACTGGCGCTATGGAGGGTTTGCTGACTTCTTGCTTCTGCTCACTGGTCGCAATAAAGAATAAAGACTGACCCTGTGGGCTTTAAATAAGAATTAGCTAAAGTACTCAGCAGAGCTCCTTCCCCTGCCCCATAGGAAATCTGCAGGTCTGTGCTAATGCCCAGTGGAAGCCAAAACTCTGAATGAAGAGTTTTACCTTACCCCGGAGGCCTCCTGGGGACCCCTAGGGGAGGGGAAAATTTGGGGACCACCTTTTGTTTTGTTTGTCCAAAACAAAGACCAAGAGAAAGCCCTGAGGGCCAAGCGCGCATGATCTGCAGGGCTCATTGCGGGTCAAAGCAGCCTCGCTGAGTGCAGACTACATCCATAATCAGATTGCTGGCAAGATTTGAGACCCTTGAAGGAGTTGGGGGACTGGGAGGGGGGGATCGGTGCAGAAGACGGTGTCAGGAAATGCTAAGAGCTAATACAAAAGTCACCCACGAAAGAGGGAGAATGGGTTCTACCAAGCACAGCTTCTGTTCTTGGCTTAGAATTTGCATAGACATTACTTCTGGATGTGTAAGCTGTGCAGGGATTTGAGTGTCTGGGTCAGAATAATCAGGAGGAGGAAAGCATTCATCTCTCAGTTCGACTCCCTAAAGTCTCCTCCTTTACCTGGAAGTCCAGGGTGTCACTTTGAGGCTCCTTCTAAACCCCAGGAGAGCTTAGAGCCCCATCCTGGGACAGATGCTCTCAGGGGCCTCCATGGGGAGGCCATTCTTTGAGGGATCCCAGTTGACTTAGGAGCTGTTTTTGCTAGGAAGACTTCATGACACCCCGAACCTGGGCCAGGCCCACTCTGTGCACTGCCCCAAACCCCAGCACCCACTTTCATCAGAGCACACGTGACACTGGCTTTCACAGTGTCCACCTCTCCTGCTAGACTATTGTGACTGGGACAGGCTGGTGTTTTAATCACCAGTACAAATCACATCAAAGTGCCTAGGATGTGGTAAGTGTCCAAAAAATATGTACTGAGTGAATGTAAGAAAAGGAGTGTCTGGGGAACCTCTGAGTGGGCTGTGTTGAACTGCTGCTCTAAGGGCTGTTCCCTTCTAGAAGGTGCTTTTGAGGTTTTTACTTTAAAAAATTATTTATTTATTTTGAGAGATTGAAAGAGTATACACAAGCAGGGGAGAGAGAAGGAGAGACAGAATCCCAAGCAGGCTCCACGCCATCAGCACAGAGCCCCTGTGGGGCTTGAACTCAAGAACCGTGAGATGGTAATCTGAGCCAAGATCAAGAGTCAGATGCTTAACTGACTGTGCCACGCAGCCAGCCCGCCTTGGAGTTCTTATTGTGACTTTTCCTGGCTACCTGATGGCACCTCCTGGGAGACTGGCTAGGGCTGATCCTCTTAAAAGGATGAGTCCCTGGGTTTATCATCTGGCCCCTTTCCTTTCTTGGTGATACCCACCAATCACCCATCTTCTCTGCCCTGGAGGAGAGCACCTCCAGGAGGCCACCTGGAAAGGCACGAAGCTCTCTTCCCACAGGGCGGTGGGATTTCTGCTGTGTGGTTTAGGGTGGAAGCATTTCATTAGCTTCTTCCCAGGCTTTCCCATTTCTCTCGCCATCTCTGGCTGCTCTAAATTAGGAGTTTTAGAAAATTTTCCTTGCCAACAGCTGAGACATCACTCTTTCTCTCTGTAGGTTCTTAGGAAAACAGGCACTTTGAGGGCAGTGTCCTGAGGGTTCCGGTTGAATGAAACTGCTCTTCTTATACCTTCTGCAAGCCACTGTAGCCCCACTTTGTGTCCCTGGTTTTCACACTCCTGTCCTTTCCAGTTGTCAGTTCTCTATCCTCTGGTCCCTTTTGGAAGTACAGCCCCCTGAACACACAGGCCCAGGCCTCATGCCCCATCAGGACTCAGGACTTGCCTCTCCCAGAACCACTCTTCATAAATCCTGTTTTACAGCTTCCTCAGTCCACCACACTCAGCCCTGGGCCTCTCACTGCCCTGCCTCTCGCAGCGTCTCTGACTGACTGCCACTTCCTGACTTACACTGCTTCGTGGGCAACTGCCCAGTCTAGGTCTCCCCTCAACTCACTAAGATTTGGGGGAAGAGTCTCACAGTTTCAAGTTGTCACTCTTTTTGTCCCCACTTGCTGTTTTTTAAAAAAGGTTTATTTATATTGAGAGAGAGAGAGAAGGAGGGACAGAGAGAAAGAGGCAGAGAGAGAAGGAGAGAGAGAACCCCAAGCAGGCTCCACACTGTCAGCACAGAGCCCAACCTGGGGCTCGATCCCATGAAACGTGAGATCATGACCTGAACTAAAATCAAGAGTCAGAAACTCAACCAAATGAGCCACCCAGGAGCGCCCCCCCCCACCCCCGTCACCGCCCCACTTGCTCTTTCCAATGAGAAGTGACATAGGCCTTGAGAAGGTTAGCAGGAAGTTACCAGGAGGACAGAGGGGAAATTTCATTCCAGGAAAAGGAAAAAACTAATACAAAGGCCCTAAGGAAGAAAATCAAGTGAGAGAGGGACAGCTAGAAACCTGGGGTGACCTGAGGTGATGGGTAAGGTGGGGTGGGGGACAGCTTAAGAGGTGGGGATGGAAGGCCTTGCCTTGTCAAGAATCTTATGGGAACTCATCAAAGCAGTTATTGATTAACTCTGTGTTTATATTCACTGCTCCTCATGTTACAAAGGGCTAGTGTCCTTGATAAATAAAGAGCTCAAATTGATAAGAAAGTTGATTTTAAAAATTAATAAGCTGACTTGTAAAAGTAGCCAATAACTCCAGAGAAGTAGGTGCAAAAGATATGATTAGATAGCTCACAGAAAAGGAAATACAAATGGTTCTTTAACATAGAAAAGATGTTTGATCTCACCCATCATAAAAGAAATGCAAATTAATCCTCTACTTAGATCCCACTTTCACCTTTTATGTAGGCAAAAATCCCAGAATTTGATAACATATTCTGGTAGCAATGGAAACACTGCTGGTAGAAGGTATATGAGCATAACTCAGAGGAGGGCGATTGGACGATACCTACCCAGGTTGTAACTGCTTATACCTTGAGCTCCACTTCTGGGACTTAATTATAGAGATACACTCATATACATGTGAATCATATGCAGGGCTATTAATTATTGCATTGTTGTAATGGTGAAATATAGGGAGTTGCTCAGTGCCCATCAATCGGGTACCACTGAGTAGACGGTGATGATAGATTCCATACAATGGAATATCATGTAACTGAGAAAAAGAGTGAGACGTGCTCATGACCAGGGAGGGTTCCAAGATATCCAAGATAGCTACAAGACAGTTACAAAAAAGGTAGACCCGCATAAATAGTTGGTGCATTTTGTGTATAACGCGGGGGAGGAGAAATGAGAATATGTATTTGCATTCTCTTGTAAAACCATAGGGAACTGGGGGAGGTGCAAAATGATTGCCCAAGTAGAGGTGAGAGAGGTTTGGGAACCAGGCAGATAGGGGGTGGGTGTGAGAAGAAGACTTCACTGTGAACCTTTTTATATTTTTTGAATTTTGAATCATGTGAATGTATATCCTATTCAAAATATTACAATAAAAAGATAGTTTCCTGTTGCCATAATCTTTCTTTCAGAAGACTGCTGGAGCGTGGCTGCCAGGAGAACCCCACACCTAGTCTGATGACTCACACCATCTCCAGTGAGTCCTCAGTGGTAAGAAACATCCCCCCAAACAAATTCATACATGTTTTTAGAGGGCAGGGACCTCATCACCCTGCTGTGAGTTATTAGAACTCCCTCGAGGTTGAAAATAACACTCCCCCATCCTTGGATTGGGGTTTACGGATTTCCCCATGTGCTTCTTTCCCACTCAGGTAGTCATTTTCAGATAGTATTTCTACTTCATAAAGCCACTGTCTGCCCTTTATTTTCTGATGTTTTTCTTCCTTGGGCATGTCCTCCCAAAGGTGACCTTGCTGAGAACTTCTCGAGAACTGGTCACTCTTGGTGCTTTGCGATGGCTTGTCCAGACTCTGTACTTTATGTACATTGAATGCGGCTGCCCAACTTGAACACCTTGTAAAAACATTTAAGAATCACTCAGTGAAAATCCTTCACACAAGGAACAGCTGGGCTGGAGAAAGAGCCAGCTGGTTGCTCACCACTTTCTCAGAAGCGTGGGGGAAGCACAGTGTTCAAGAATTCCAGGAGGTGAACAGCAAAATTAACCTACACAAGCCCTTTGGTTGGGACATGATCGCTTGAGAAGATGGCCCTCTCTTGGACCAACTGTGTTTGCAAAATTGCCCTCTTCACAGCACAGAATCTGAAGGTTCTCCTGGGAGAGGGTTGAGTCTGAGCTTCCCTTTTCTTGGCTTCATTGCTCTGTGACTGTGACACTTGTCACTCAGGTCTAAGCTAACTCATTGCACGCATATCTGCTGCAGATGTTGATGAAGCATTTATAAGCTTAAGTCCAACCAGGTCAACTCACTCTCTCTTCTGCTTTTCTTCCCTAAAGCTGGCTTTTTATAAGAATTCTGTTCACTCCTGTGTAGCTAGTTTCATTCCCTGGATGGAAAAGTCTGTGGCTTTGATTACACATATGGACTCCCAATCAGTTACAAACTCCTGGGGGGAAAAACGGACCACCTGTTTTTCATCTTTGTTCCTCCCACAGGTGCTAACATATGGCTGACCCGCCATAAATACTTGCTGAGTAAACAAATGAATGCATGGTTAAGCGGACTTCTAACACTTGTTATGTATTTAGATCAGCTCTATCCAATAGAAATTCTGTGCTGATGGGCTAGATAGCAGTGCTGTTCGTTAGTGTACTCACATGTAGCTATGGAGTCCTTGAGACGTGGCTGGTGTAACTGGGGGACCGAGTTCTGAATTTTAATTAATTTTATTTAACTTGTCCTGTGTAGCTAGTGGTTACCATATTGAATGTGCAGATTTAGATTATTGGCTGTATAATTTGATCACCTATACTGATAGACTGTGTAGCCTTCTCAAGTTAACTCTTTTTGCTGAACATGGCCTAGACATTTTCAACAAGTTTGGAAGCAGTGAAAAGGCATATTTGCACATCCGATGGCACTTGCCATCATCACCATGGGCAAACAGAGGACAGAAGGAGGGAAGGTGAATAGAAATTAGTTCTGCCTGCCTTTTCTGAGTAAGTCTTGGGTTCTCAAGGAGTGTAGATGGTCAGCCTCTTGGTTTATGACTCACCTCTTGGTTTATGACTCCACAACTGCTCCAAGCCCCAGCAGCAGGCTGGGCACAGCCTGGGCTGAGTCTGAGGGAAGAGTGCCATGTGGTGAGTCATCCATAGCATTTCTCAGAGCAGGTGTTCTTTGGGGAGCCTCCTCAGAGGGCCCCACCTAACCTGCCTTTCTCTGCAGGCGCAACTGTAGCCCAAGGACAGGTATGAAGTTCATTCCTGTTCAGGAATGTATGGGGTGGTGTGGATTTACCAGGGGCTTGTGCCCAGAGATCCCACAAGGGTTTGGAAACTGGAGTGGGTTTCAAGCTCCAACTGCCCTGGCAGAGGCTAAAGTCCCCTGTGTGGGCACAACAGCAACTTCAGCAACTTTAATGCCAAACCGGGACCTTTTCTTTAGAACTTGGTCCCTCTGGTTCCACCCATTGTTGCCCAGGACAGAAAGCAGAGTGCGGTCTCACCAGTGGCCTGGAAAGCCTGGGGCTCTTCAGTCACTGCAGGAGCCTGGCTCCAGAGCACCTGTGTGTGTGTGTGTGTGTGTGTGTGTGTGTGTGTGTGTGTGTGTGTGTGATCCCCTAGGTGCCACTGTCCTCTAATGCATGTAATAGGACAGAATCTCTACACCCAAGGTGAGCAGTGCCTGTTTCTTCTGTTGAACGGAGTGAGTTCCTTTTGCTTTCTGAGCTAGGAAGTGCCCACAGAGCAATTCATGAAAGTGCCCATGATGTCAGGTCACTAAGCTGGAGTTCCTAGAGCTGCCAGAATCTTCTACGCTCAAGTCTCACGGATGCAGGCCAAAGGTACATGCCATCTAGCACTCCCTGGTCCCATGCTACACTGTCCCTTCTTGGGCTGCCTGTCACCTCTCATTTGAAAGACAAAAAGACTGCAGCACTGGGTCTCTGACACAGCAGAACCCCCACTGTGCCTGAGGCCAGGGCAGTGTCTAGGTACAGTATTCAATTGGTGGTGAGCCATCTTCTGGATCCCAGAGTTGTTTCCACCTATCTGACACATCCTGCAGGCCCAGCGGGCAGGGTGGGAAGCCCGTACTGTACATGACACATGGGAGAAACACTGTTACCGGTTGCACAAGCAACACCTCATTCAGGGCTCAGGTAAGTGTGGAGGTAACATACTAATGCACCTCGCCCTCCCTTTGCTCTGCTTCCCCTCCCAGCCTCATCTAAAATCTTCATGGGCTGGGGCAAGCCTAGGTTTGGAGAACAATTGGTGACCAGAGACCCAATTATTGCAAGAATCACGTGCTGATGGCATGGCAGTCCACTGTCCGCCTGTCGTTCAGGCCTTTGCTTCTTGAAATTCCATCCAGCTGCACCTACTTTTCATCACTGCCCTAATGTTTTAGAGTTACTCATCCCTGCAGATGGTGTGGCTCTTTCTGGGTCAAGTGTGACTGAAAAGGCTGGTATGAGTGGTTCACCCTGGTCATTCTGAAAAACTCTGTAGGTTTCCTGGGAAAGTGTGTGTGTGTGTGCGTGTGTGTGTGTGTGTGTGTGTGTGTGTGTGTGTGCGTGTGTGTGTGTGTCGGATCCCCTAGGTGCCACTGTCCTGGCCTAATGTTTGTGGCTCTGCACATTTCTTGGGATGCTGAAGATTAATACCCCCAGAAATGATTCCCTAAATAAAGAACACTTCTTTGAGGGCAAGTCTATCTCTGTGCAGCACAGTCACAGAATTTTAGATTTTAAGAACTAGAAGGGAACCTAGAGATCACAACTTCATTTTTAGGGTAAGAAAACAATACCACAGAGGTCAAGCAATTTAGCCAAGGTCACTGCAGTTTATAGACACAACTATTAGAACCTTGAATAGAACTACTAGAACCTGATCAAGATGATGCATAAATCAGTAAGTTGGGGTTGACTTCAATATTTTTTTTAACATTTATTTATTTTTAAAAGAGACAGAGAGGCAGAGTGTAAGTGGGGGAGGGGCAGAGAGAGAGACACACAGTATGTGAAGCAGGCTCCAGCCTCCAAGCGTGAGCACAGAGCCTGAGGTGGAGCTTGAACTCACAAACTGTGAAATCATGACTTCAGCTGAAGTTGGATGCTTAACTGACTGAGCCACCCAGGCGTCCCCAGGTTGGGGTTGACTTCAGATAAAAACAGGGGACCTACTCAGGATTCCTCATTTAGAAGAAAGGATAGGGCTTCAAAATTATTTTGAATAATTTATCTTTTTTTCCAGCATCCGATACTCTAAATGTTATCACACATTAAGCAAGATGATAAATATATTCTCTCCTTTACCATCAAGTGTTTTTGCGTTTTCTTTCCCTCCAAACCGTATCAACTGGATTTTCATAATTTGGGATTCACCTGATTGACTGAATCTGGTCATAAGGGAAAACCCAAGCGAAAACCTGGCTGCCAAAGGGGCAAGTAAGCTAGAACAGGGCCTTTACATCTCCGTGGCTCTGGCTGGTCCATGGGTCTGAACTTGCAGAGATCTCATAGGAGGATGACCTCCAAGGTAGAACGGGGACAAAACTTGCTCTTCCCTCTCTCCCCGATAATGTGCCTGTCACCTATCAGACTGGTATGGTATTGGGATGAGACTGGGGGCAGCTGACACCTTCTAATGACTTAAGTAAGCTTCAGTCAAATGCACCCCTTTGACGTAGGTGAGAGACATTCAAAGCCTTATTGCCATAGAATAGGATGCATACAAGATGAATGAAGTCTCTGCTTTTTCTGTGAGCCACTGGGGTCTCTCTGGTCTCATCCTGGAAATGCAGGGGCCAGAGTTTCTCAAAGTAGGATCTGGTAAAAGGATCAGTTCATGTTTTCCACAAGGTTCTTTACAGAAGGTTTTTCACTTGTCCTTCTAGAGGTCATTCCAGTTCCCTTTATGAAATGGTGGCTAGTTAAGAATCTGGTTGTCATCCATCCTCTATGGTGGGCCAGTGTTGTGGTGGAAACCCTGTTTTCCTGGAGATGTCAGGGTTATAAACTAGTTCTTGGGCTGATGGTCCATGTGTGCTACTGCCCCTGTGCCCTACCACTGTAACTACTCTATTCCGTTATTGTTCCCACAGCAAGATTTTATGTTCCTTGAGCCCAAATAACAGAGCTTATATTTTCTTTAATTCCCTATCTAGCCCATAGCCTGAACACATTATACATATTAATAAGCAATTGACTTGCTTTGAGTTTTTAAAAGCTTAAATTAGGCAGGAACATACATTTATAGCAAAATATGTATGTATTGTATATAGACTAAAAATTTAAAGCAAAAAAAATATGGTGTTACTTATTCAAGTTGGCAATGAGAAACAGAAATGGTTTTTTTTTATAAAAAAATTATCTTGGTAAAAGACTTCAAAAGCCCAAAGGTTCTCAACAATGTCCCTTAAGAAATGTGATGGAGAGATTGCAGAGGGTGAGAAGTCAGCGTGGAAGGTGCAAACTTTGCATTCACATATGTGAAGAAGTCAAACAACACCTCTGAGAACTTAGAACCGAAGAAAAGGTTGAGAAATGTAACAGATATTGAACATGTCCCCCAGAGTAGATGGTTTAGCACCCTAGCATGTGTCGTGAGGACAGACTGCACCCAGTGTCAGGTAGTCGGACAGACGAGGGGAAAGCACATTTTGAAGATGCCCTCCCAAAACTGGAGAGCCATGGCTCAGATGTGACCAAGAGCCTCCATGTGACCTCATTTCAAGGGGTTTTCATACACCTGAGGTCTGACACCTGGGGAAGCTAACTCCCCCAGAGGTGCCCTGCGGCCTGAGTGTACCTGGAAATTAAAGAAAGCATCAGGCTCCTATTCCTTGAGCTGAGTCAAAAGGCAGAGTGGTGCCCAGCCATTTAATTTTGGATTTTAGCATGAGTGGCTTATATGGTCCCTGCCACGTTGATGTTATCTATCAATCTGTAGCTGCTAGGGCAGAGGGCAGGAGATGGTGCTCACACACCCTTGCAGCACTTTACTGGGAGACAATAAGCAAGAAAAGCTAGCATTTTAAAGTCCAAGCTGCTCAGCCCTGGAAGGTTCTGTGAGGGGAGGAGCCTGAAAAAGTTTGAAAGGACGGATTGTTCTGCTGTCTTGGGTGCTGGTAGTAGATTAAATATCAGCACTAACACGTGCATTTAAATCGTTCCACTGGGTTGGAGAAGTTTTAGCCCAAGGTCACTTATTTCCAGTTCTGAATACAATTATCTAAGTTGTTGCCTTGAAATTTTCAAATGGCTTTTCGAGCTGGATTTTGGCCAAGCTGTCAGGCAGGCATTTAGAGAAACGTTGTTAGCTTTGGAAATTGCTCCTTCTGCAAGGACCCTCGTGACCTGGAGGAATTAACCCATCTCCCCCAGTTTCCTTTTTGGAACTGGAGACCTCTCTGCCTCTCTGACTTGTTTTGTTCTGGTTTCTAGTCAAAGCCCACAGAAGTCTCCCACTTTTGCTTTTCTGGAGGACCCTCCAAAGTCTGGGAAAAACAACGAACAAAACTCAACCCCCCCCCCCACACACACAGAAGAATATCTGTTTTTGGATGTCTGTTCCTTAAAACTGTGTCATTGACCACAGCCAAAAATGACACAAGAAGGTCTGATCTTAGCACTAAGGGCTGTGACTACCTCAGCCCAAGGGTGATGGGGACAAACCAGAGGAAAGTGTGCTCATGCCCGTGACACCCTAGTTTTCCACTCATCCCATAGAAAGACACTTCTCTCCCCCTTCCTCTGTGGAAGACTCCACAAACAAGTTGAGGCTGATCATGCTTGAGCCCCCCTAAAACGCTTCCCTTTCCTGGACAAGGCAGGCCTGGATGCGGGGGTTGTGTCATTGCCAAGTCAGGCAGCACACTCACTGTGAGTCTCAAGCTGAGCTGAGCTGTGTAAGATCAAAGGCAGAAGGAGCTCTGTTCTTGCCCCTGATGCAGTCTGAGGAAGGCCCAACCAAGTACCTGTGACTTTCTGGGGGCATCTCTTACCAAGCCCAAATAACTGGTGGTCACCAGGCATCTGATGGGACATCAAAGAGACACTGACAATGTCCCTTTTGGGCCCAGAGAAGACATGAATTTCCAAGATGTATGTGTTTAATATTTAACAACAGGTGGAAGAAAGCCCTGGTTTTTTGTATCATTTGCCAATTTCTGTGGTGTAAATACTCCCAAGCTACTAACAGGATGTGAACTGGTTTGCAAAATTGTGTAATATGAATGATGGTCTCTTGCAAATAAAAGCCAGCACTGGCTCCCCATTGGCACTATCCTACATGCTGTTACTGAAACTGACCGAAGGACCCAGTGCAATGGTTTCAGAGACATACAGACATGGAGGGTCTCTTGCCCTAGCACTGGGGAGG
The DNA here is from genome assembly GCF_006229205.1 of Suricata suricatta. Taxonomy (NCBI): domain Eukaryota; kingdom Metazoa; phylum Chordata; class Mammalia; order Carnivora; family Herpestidae; genus Suricata; species Suricata suricatta. The sequence continues at coordinate 44,167,987 of NC_043714.1, forward strand.
TATGTGGCTCAGGCCTGTTCCTGAACCTTCCTGAGCTTTAGTATACTTATCCAGAAAACCAGGGTGAATAGTAGCTGGAGCAGTCTCTGTGGCCAGATTGATGGAAGACCCGACTGGCAGCCCTCACCCACCTTGTGGTCTAAATTAGCATTGCCCAGAAGAAGAGGAAGCCATTTTGAACAGACACTACCCGCAGCGGCCATCTCAGGGGTCATGTGCTGATCTTGAGGGTTTGTTGCAAGTCTGGAATAAGCTAATGAATGGGAAGGGCTGCCCTGTAAGTAGGTATTGGTGTCCAGTTGGTATGAGTCCCCGACTTATCTCACCCCGTATTCCCCCTGCTTTCTCTTGCTAAAGTCCCAGTGAAGCTGAACAGGCTGCAGGTCTCTGGCCAGGGTCAGGCTCACCCACCCACCTGTTAGAAACAGCTCTGCACACTCTGCCTCCTGTCCCTGAGGGACTAATCAGACTGGACGATGCAGAGCTGGGAGGTCTGAAGAGCTGGCACTAATGCATACCCACCACATTTTTTAGTATCCTTTTCTTCAATCTCTTTAGCCACTAATTTATATTCTGGATCCTGTTCTTTTTTTTTTTAATATTTTATTTATTTTTAATACAGAGAGAGACAGAGCATGAGAAGGGGAGGGGCAGAGAGAGAAGGAGACACAGAACCGGAAGCAGGCTCCAGGCTCTGAGCTAGCTGTTAGCACAGAGCCTGATGCGGGGCTCGAACCCACGAACGTGAGATCTGACCTGAGCCGAAGCCGGAGGCTTAACCGACTGAGCCACCCAGGCGCCCCTGGATCCTGTTCTTAAAGGGCTTTGCTCTCAGTCATGACAAGCCAGAGCCCCTCATAGTGAATTACAGTTGTGTCTCCGAGGAGGAAGAAGGTGAAGGGCACTTGGCCAGTACTCCGCAGTGTGTCTTGGCTATTCCCAATCCACACACGGCACTCCAGCTCCCACCTGCAGGCACTGGTGTCTTGCTGCCTAGGGGCTTCTGCTCATACTGGAGCACCACCTGCTAACTGATGGAAGGTTGAGAGCGGCCCCAAGGCAGCATCCTGTAACCAGTGACTGACGAGCCCTGATGAAGAACAGCCTGGTCTTCACCTGCCTCAGGTGAGCTACCTCTGAACACTGCATTTGACATAAGCCCAAGTTTCCTACAGGATTAAGCTACCCCACATTGGTAGCTGGCTAGATCGCAGATCCTTCATTAGCTGCTTTTCTTTTCTTGTCTTTCTCCCCATTTCCATTGGGGTTTTTTTTTTTTTGGCACCTCCCCAAATACATTGTTTGCCATCGAGTTCTTGTCTCAGTGTCTTGTCCCAGTCTCCGCTTTAGGGGGAACCCAGACGATCATAGTGGCTGTATGAATAGCCAAAAGAATGATTCTTGGAGAGTGGAATTCCAAGCTCTGCTTTCTGAACCGGAAATAGCACAGTCTGACACATACACATGAATGGATGGGAACAATGGGACAGAACGCCTGAAATGGAAATTATCCAGCAAAATCAGAGAGGTTTAGCTGCCATCCTGATAACACTTAATGGGAGGAGAGATGCAGCTCCAGGCATCTTAGGCCAAAGGAAGCATGTGGCTTCCTGTCATTAAGTCAAGGTCATACAGAGGATGACAAGCCTGGAAGACTTGGGCTTAGGCTCCTACATATTGTTGGGTGCTCATTCTGACAGGACATCTGGAGTACATTCTAACTCTTTTCTCTGTGTTTCACCAGATTCTTTTTTTTAAATGTTTATTTATTTTTGAGAGAGAAAGAGAGACAGAGAGACAGAGTGAGCAGGGGAGGGGCAGCGAGGGAGGGAGACACAGAATCTGAAGCAGGGTCCAGGCTCTGAGCTGTTAGCACAGATCCTGATGAGGGGCTCGAACCCACAAACCGTGAGATCATGACTTGCACTGAAGTCAGATGTTTAACCAACTGAGCCACCCAGGCTCTCCCCTCCCACACTTTTTATTAAGTAGGTTTCATGCCCAGCGCAGGACTTAAACTCACTACCCTGAGATCAAGACCTGAGCTAAGATCAAGAGTTGGAGCTTAACCAATTGAGCCACCCAGGTGCCCCCAGATTTTTGAGTAAAAACCCCTCTATACATGGGAGCCATTCTCATGAAGGCCAGACTCCCATTGCTTAGGACATGTGGCTATTTCTTGGTCCAGCAGAAAGGAAAACAGAAGATGGGAATTGCACTGCATGTGCCCTTTTTAAGCTCCTGTGTATGAGAGTCTCTGCGAGGAGCCAAGAAGGATTCAGGAAGAATGGAATCTGCCCTCATGGAGACCCCAGTCTGAGTAGAGAGACAGGCAGGACACCCACTCACCCACTAACTGCAGATAGAGCCACGTGAAAATTCTCTTCAGATATCTGGTCTACCAAAGTGCTGATAGAGGGCAGAGAGGAATGACTGATTTCAATTCATAGGCTTGAAAAAGACATTCTGTTTTCGACACATGCATAGTAGGAGCTCCATAACCTTGATTCACATCTAGGATCCTTTCCACGTTGAGAATTTTGTGTCTAAGTACTAGTGCACAGAGATAGTCCTGTAGACTTTTGATGAGTTATAACTACAATTATCTGCAAAATGGAAGGCAAAAAGCCAAGGGTCTATTTGTAGCTCAATTACCGAACCCTGAGAGAACCGCCTGGTATTATCCGGACTGGCTGTCCCTCTGCCAGAGAAGGGTGTACAGTTGCCTGCTCTCCATCTCACTTGGCTCTGATGGCCGTGGCACCCCACATACTGGATGGCAAGGGTCCTGCAGTGGGGGGAGATTACCTATCTAGGAAGGACCCAGCTTTCATACCAGCCCCTAGAGCCTTCACTGCCATGATCACTGTATTCCAGTGACCTTCAGAAGGGTCTGTACTGGAGGATGGGCTCCTGCAGCGAGACATCTTGGCAAGCGAAGACGTCTCTCCCATTTACAGGAAAGAGAATGCACTGTGGTGCCTGGTGGGCAGCAATCCTAGGGTATGAGAGGGGGTGGGAAGGAAAATGGGCTGGGAAATGGTCAGAATATTAGAGCCCAAGTTCAGAACCACCACGTGAAGCTGTGCGAGCCTGCATGAGCCATCTTCATTTTGAGATTCAGGGGCGCGCTTGCAGCCTGCACCCTGAGAATTCTCCCCAACCCTCCCACACAGCAGCAGGAGAGATGCAATGCATCTGCTGCAAGCAAGGAGGCTCCTACTCTCGCTGGGCAGCCCTGTCAGAACATGGAGCCCTGGATGGTGTGTGGGAAAGGTGGGCAGGGAGGGGAGGACCTCGGCCCCCCTAATAGGCAGGGAGCGGGGAGCTGCTTAGGGAGGAGAGACAGCGGGGGAGGGTGACAGAGCTAAAGCAAAGGTCACTGCTTTATCCTGCTAGCTTGCTCTGAGGAGGACAGGAGGCCATGATTTGTAAGCTCTGGGGTGTGTACATGTGTGTGTGTGTGTGCACGTGTGTGTGCACATGTGTGTGTGTGTGTGTGTGTGTGTGTGTGTGAGAGAGAGAGAGAGAGAGAAAGAGAAAGAGGGAGGGAGAGAAGCCATGAGGAAGTAACTTAGGAAAATCAGCGATACTTATCTTCAGTAACTTTTCACTAATCAAAAGTAATGTAATTCATTTCACAAATGTGAAAGGTGATTTACTTATAAATTAGCTTGTTGGGGTTTTCTGCTGGTTGGTTTAGAAGATGTGACAGAATGGAAACATTTGCTGGACCATCAGGCTTCCTCCTCTGTTCCTCACCAAGGAGAAAACAAATCTTTAGAGAAGGTTCTTTTCTCTCGCTTTCTACTCATCCCACGACTTCTCACCACTGCAGTCCTTTTCTCCCCTACCCTTGTTTTCCTCCCTGCAGCCGGGTTACCCTCTGGAATCAACTCAGTCAGCAGTCCACACACACTTGCCAGGTGCTCATGTCTGCGATGGATGCCATTAAATAAGCAGGCTACAGTTTTCGCTGAGTCTAAGCAAGAGTTTTCCAACAGTTAATTCACTCCTAAAAGGAGTTTGCCTTCCATGAGGGAAAATGTCTGGCTGCTTGAGCCAGCAATAGCCAGTGGGGATGCTTCTGGAGAATTCTTGGGTCATGTGGGGCTTGGCTAAGATGATACCTGAGATTCCTCCCAGTGCTGAGAGGCCATGATTTTCTTGTGATAATTTTTTTAAAAACTTTTTTTTTTTTAACATTGATTCATTTTTGAGAGACAGAGAGACAGAGTGTGAGTGGGTGAGGGGCAGAGAGCGAGGGAAATGCAGAATCTGAAGCAGGCTCCAGGCTCCGAGCTGTCAGCACAGAGCCCGATGTGGGGTTTGAACTTATGAATTGCAAGATCATGACCTGAGCCGAAGTCGGAGGCTTAACCGACTGAGCCACCCAGGAGCTCCCCTTGTGATAATTTTTAATGGAACTGAATAGACACCAAGGAAAGACTGTGGTCCCTAATTTAGATTTCCCCCCTCAACCCCAAAGTGATCAAGGCAACAAAGTAAAATGTTCATACTGATCTCTGCTCTCTCTCCAGCATTGGATGACTTACCAGCTGTCTAGACTGAGCTGAAGGGGTGAGAAAAAGGGCAATGTGAATTCTCCAGAGTGGGGACACCATGGAGAGGAGGCAGGGCCTGTGATGATGTCCCTGTTATACCCAGGCTGCGGCTGGATTCATCCCCCCACCCCCCAAAAGACATGTGTCCTCAACCAGAATGAAAGGTAACAATCGAAAATGAAGGACTGGATGAAAAGACAGAAAATCGAAAACAAGCAGTTTTCTGACTGGAGATCTGGCAGCTTCTCCAAATCACACTGGGCAGAGTGAAGCTGGGTTTCACTTCAGGTCAACTCGATCCGCTTTAACAGGTTTTGCGGGTTCCCACTGCGTAAGTCTGCACTTTGGGGACCGGAAGACTGAGCTCCACGACTCTTCCCCCCCCCCCCCCCCAGCAAAGCAAATGAACCTTCTGCCTGCCTGTCCTGAATCCTGCGGCCGTGCGGAAGGACTTTCTTCCGGGAGCCCTAGATGCCTTCCCAGGGCCCAGTTACCATTCCCATCACAAAAGGAT
>NC_043714.1:44173165-44216025 GCF_006229205.1 Suricata suricatta
CCAAAGATGAAGAAATTCTTGGTGGAACCCACCCTTCTCTTGACTCTGTTCATGAATTGAGTATAAAGCTGCGTCTTCTCCTTTTCCTCTGTCAGAGTGCTGTTCTCTAAGCTTGCCATTAATCAGGGAGAATTGGTAAGGAAAGTGTCTGACAGAACGCCTGTTCTTACAATGGAGCCCTGCCCGGTTTAGGAGATGAGGTAATTTCTTAAGCTTCTGGTATCCAGGGAGGAAAAAAGAACAACAAAACCGGTCTGGTAACACAGGTGTGAGAGTCTCTGGGTATTTTCTGTTACTAAAGAGACCTCAAGGAAGGTCCATTCTGGGCTGAAAGCAAAGCTTTGTCAAGGATTTCATTTTAGAAGGTTCAAAGACACCAGAGAGAGAGAGTGAGAACAAGAGGCAGGAAGAGGCATGCACAGAAAGAGAGGGAGAGATGAAGGGAGGGAGGAGGCAGGAGAGCCTGGCCTTGCTGAGTTGTCACAGGAGAGAGTCACAGACACAGGCTCCAGCAGTCTGGTCACTGAGAAAATGTCTGTTAAGAGTTGATGCAATGGAAGAGAGAACTTTCTGGATTTTTTTTGCTCCTGTTGTTCTGTTCACCTGGAATACCCTATTCCTGTCCAGCTTTAGCCTCTCTATTCTAAAAGGGGCTCAGTTCAAATGCCTCCTCTTCCATGAAGACTTCCTTGGTATCTCTAGTTACATGTACAGTTGCTCTGTTTTCTGCAGGTCGCTAGCAATTTTTTTCCATTAAAAATATTTTTTTATATCTAGTCATGGTAAAATATACATACCATAAATCTTACCATCTTACACATTTTTAAGTGTACAGTTCAATACTGTTAAGTGCATTCATATTATTATGCTACCAATCTCCAGAACTTTTCCATCTTGCAAAACTGGAACTTTACCTATTGAACATCGGTGCCCCATTCTACTGACAACCACCATGCCACTTTTCATCTCAATGAATTTGACTATTTTAGGTACCTCATATAAGTGAAGTCACACAGCATTTGTCTTTTTGGAATGGCTTATTTCGCTCAGAATAATGTCCTGAAGGTTCATTCAACTTCATTGCATGTATCAGAATTTCCTTCATGTTAAAGGAATACTAATTTGATTCTATCTTTCTAATGGCATTTATAACATGTGGTCTTATTTCTAGGCAACATTCGCTCACTATATCTCTCCTACAGAATTCTAGATCTTTTGAGGACAGGGTGAGTCTCCAAATAGTTGGGTCCACGGTACCTACTAGCCCAGCGGTTGGCAGAGAATTTGTGCTAATCTGTTGATAAGATCAAAGGACAAATGCTTTGGCGGGCTCTCCTAGAGCTCCCTGTTTCTCTATAACCATATCCCCTAAAAGACGTCAGCAGACATTTAAACCAACCCACGTCATCAAGTTGAGGTGAGCAGAAAGGGATTGGCATCAACCATTTGGGGCTGATCCTACCCCATAGCCTTGAATCAGTCCTGTGTCTTCTCTTGGCTTGAGTCTTCTACTTCCTTTGGGGAGACATCTCCTTTGGGACAGGACAGTGGGCCCAATCTTTAAAGAACAGAAAACAGGAGTAAGAAAGAGTAAGGAGAGGGGAATGGTTCACATAAGATTGGAAGCTGATAAGTAGACTTAGATTTTTCCATCCTGCTAAATCTCTGATGGATCATCATTTTTAATATGCATCTTCTGATAAAGATGGGGTGGTAATGGGGGGCAGAGAACTGGGGCGGGGTAATGGTAATAATCATACTAAGCACTCTTTCCTGCCCTCTCCCCCAGGTTGTCGCTATAGAAAGCTGCTTTTTTGCAGCTCAGGAACAGTGAGGGAAGTCTTGCTACAATTTGATTCGGGAGCTTGGAGAACTAAATGCAACTTTATGTTTGGTCTGTAATAGCTTTAGTTAGCTTGTCTAATAGCCCTTTCTTTCCCTTCGTCCTTCCACAGTCATTTGTGAGAGGGGATCATGGAACAAACACAGGCATCAAGTCCAGCAGTCTTGGGTTCTACTGGTGGTATAACCTGGGGCAGGCCAATTACCTCACTGAACCTCAGTTTGCTCATCTGTAAAATGGGGGGAAATACTCCTGCTACTTCCCCAGGCTTTCCTGATGATTCAATAAGGCCATGAATATTAACTGCCGGGTTTGGCATACAGCAGTTGGGTAATACATGTGAATTTCCGTCCCTTTTCCTGAGTTGACCTGATGTCAACTGGCTTTGTCTCTTCCTTAGCAGCCCATGACCCCCAAGGAAACCCTGTGGCAGTTTATCTTTTTGAGATCCTGGATTCATTAGAGAAGAGTGTTTCAGTGTGGGATAAGGCTCTGTTCAGGCCTAATAGAATCTTGTTGGGAGCTGGAATTTTCAAACCTACAAGGGAAATCATGGAAGAACAAACCACCGTGGTTCAATTTATTTCCCAAATGATTTATCTCGATAGTAGGCAGAAGGCTCTGTGTTTGTACATTGCTACTGGAGCTATTGGAGCCTACCTACAGAAGAGCCTTTATTTATTTTTTTTGACCCACAGCACCTCTGTTAGTGAAGCCTAGTCCTAAGGGTCAGCAAATGGCTAAGTGCTTGGCCAGCCCAGAATGAGCAGAAATCTGAAAGCAGTTTCTGCAAAAATCTAACAGAGCTGGTGCCCTCAATGACCCAGAATGCCAAAACCAATAGTCTGTTTTTATTTATTTTTTAAAAATTTTAAATGTTTTATTATTATTTATTTTTTAGAGTGTGACAGAACACAAGCAGGAGAAGGCTGAAGAGAGAGGGAGACAATGAATCCAAAGCAGGCTCCAGGCTCTGAGCTGTCAGCACAGAGCCCAATGTGGGGCTCGAACTCATGAACCATGAGATCATGACGGGAGCCGAAGTCAGATACTTAACCAACTGAGCCACCCTGGTGCCCCCCAATAGCTTGTTTTTGAGAAAAAGTACATGGGATGTGTTTGAGTTACTTATTCCTTCTCATTTAGGTGTCATTGCATTTATCTGGAGCACAAAATAGCTTGTCACTTTCTCCCATCAGAGAAGAAAACAACTTCAGAGAAAAAAACAACTACTTCCTACAAGATGGCAGTTAACCAAGACTGCACGGAAGTATCATTTGAGTCTGGCCTTAAGAGATGGGTAGGATTGGAAAGTGTACATATTTGGAAGCAGGGCTGTCTGGTAGAAAGAACAGCAGCAACAAAATAGAAGTGGAAACTTGTAGTGGCAATACTGGAGAGTTATTTGGAGAATACGATATACAGAAGGAATAATTTTTAAAAATAGGTAATGTTAAACACGGTGGTAGACATTTCCTAAGATGGCATTTAGTCTCTGATCTTTGTGCTCTATGTAACTTCTCTCCTTGAGTATGGATTGGACCTATTGACCTAATGAATAGAATGAGTAGAATATATCTGAAGTAATGAGGGACCTTTCTGCGATTAGACTCTTTAAAGACCGTGGCTTCTTTCTTAAACACTTTCTCTCTTGCTGTTGCTTTCTCTTGGATTTGGTGCCCTGTAGAAAGCCAGCCGCTATGTCATGAGGCAGCCCCATGTAGAGGACCACATGCTGAAGGACTGAGGCCTGCTAATGATCTACCATGTTAGTGCGCTCGGATGTGTCCCTTCCCTGCTACAGCCCAGCCTGCAGATGAGACCTCTTTGCCAAGTGCTTGACTACAATCTCTTGAGAGACCCTGAAGCAGAAGCATCCAGCTAACCTGTGTCCAGTTTCTTGACCCACAGAAGCTGTAGGTAGAAAATGTTTATTGTAGGGTGCTTGGGTGGCTCAGTTGGTTAAGTATCCGACTTCAGCTCAGGTCATGATCTCACAGTCCATGGGTTTGAACCCTGCGTTGGGCTCTGTGCTGACAGCTCAGAGCCTGGAGCCTGCTTCGGATTCTGTGTCTCCCTCTCTCTCTCTGCCCCTCCCCCTGGTAGCACTCTGTCTGTCTCTCTCACAAATAAATAAACATTTAAAAAATAGTAAAACAAAATATTATTTTACTGTTTAAAGTCACTAAGCCTGGGGGTAATTTGTTATGCAGCAACAGATAACCAATACAAGCACTACTCTAGTGTACCAGATGCTAAGTACTTCATGTATCTGATCTCATTTAACCCACATTAGGTGGGTATCCTTGTCTCAAGTTTTTTCAGTTGAGAAAACCAAGATTTAGACATCTGCCCAATATCTGTTATACATCTAGTAAGTGCACGAGCTGAGATTCATACCCAGGCTGCCTTATTCCTGGGTGTGTTCTCTTCACTGAGGCGTTCTATATTCTGTAGTTTGGTTCACTCTTAGTGTCCCACTTCTCTGCTCCATGTCCCTAAGGTCCATTGGCAACATGGTCCTCCAGTCTCAGCAGAGCCTAGAAGGAAACTTGGGAATTTTCCTGAGGTTTTTTGGACAGAATCTCACTATATTCAATTGCCTTTGACAGGCTGTGCCATCTACTTGCAGCTCCATCCATTCTGACAGCAGTGACCATTCCCCCACCCTCCAGAACCCCATCTTCTTCCTTATCTCCTTGCCACTCCTTGCCCTGGGCACCACCTGTGGTTGTGGGAGTCAAGGCTTGTGGGGCTACCCCTGGGTGGGGTAGTGGGCCCCTTTCTCTTGCCCTAGGCTGGAGGTTGTTTCCTGGGAGACCACATGATAGTCTTCAGGGCCCAACAAGACAACTTTTCCACTTAACTTCTATCCCAGGGCTAGGAGGACCCAGAGAGTCTTGCTCCTACTCCAGTAGACGGAGGGCTCTAACCCTGTGGCTCCTTCTCTAGTCTCTCATAAAAAGTGGAAAATCTGCCCAGTCTAACTCTGTTTCCATTGGACACTGGTTTATTTCAGGGTATTCCTAGGAGATTTATACTCAACACTTCCCATCAGTCATATGGGGTGGTCTCTCCCTGGGGTGCACCTCTCCTCTGCAAGGAGGCAGGGGTGCAGACGTGTGGGCTGACCCATGCTGGGACCTGAGCAACCACCACAGTCCTTCTCATCACAGGGTCTATTGCCAATGAAGTGAGATCCTTGACACACGGTCTGAGGCTCAAGAAGTCCACAGATGAGTGGTTATCTTTGTCTCATAATAAAAACAAACTAACTAATCAAACAGAAACTTAAGAGTTAGAAATGACCCCTCGTGGTTGATAAGACAGTCTTCACTGTTGACCTAAGACTACATTTTGCTGTACTGTGTGTACAAGTTCATAAGCTCCAAGGAAGCCACTGCTCAGAAAATGAGCTCCAACCCCCTGGACTTTACCCTTAGTTCCCTGTTAATCCTTGATGGAAATGAGCAGGGCCCTATGCTTCAAAAGAACTTACAATGGGTAACTAAAGTCCAAAGGCAGCCTCTCCCTGGTGGCGGGAGAACTGGGCTCTTGTTCCAGCTCTACCACCTGCTCTCTGGAGGATCCTGGGGGTTCGCCTCACCTCTGAGCCTGTTTCCTTGTATGTCACACCAGGAGGGTGGGGCAGGCCACTCCCAGGAACTCTTCTCGTCTTTTCTTTTTTTTTTTAATTTTTTAAAATGTTTCTTTAGTTTTGAGAGAGACAGAGCCATAGCAGGGAAGGAGCAGAGAGAGAGGGAGACCCAGAATCCGAAGCAGGCTCCAGGCTCTGAGCTGTCAGCACAGCTGACACAGGGCTCAAACTCACGGACTGCAAGCTCATGACCTGAGCCAAATCCAGACACCTAACCGACTGAGTCACCCAGGCACCCCAGAACTCTTCTAGTCTTGACTCTGCTTTTATGGGCTGGCCTATGAGCAGGGCATCCCGTTCCCATTCTGTCTCCCTCTCTTCCACTCAGATGGGCTCCCCAGTTCTGCTGGCTCTTGAAGTAGTACTGGTTCGTCTGGAACAAAGGTTCACATAGGAGCGCCCTGTGGGTCCAAGACTTCTGGGTCCAGCACCTGCTGAGTAAAGGAGCAATCTTTTGGCTTTCTGGATCATTCTTAACAAGCCAGGAGCTTCCTTTCAGGAATGTAACGTAAGGTCTCCAAACACCTGTAGCAGCCCATTCTACACTCACTGGAAGGTGAGGAAAGGGAGGAACAGTAACTAAAGAACGACCAGCTCCTTCCTCCCAGGATTAGGGCACCAGGCTGGAGGCCTACAGAGCCCTGGGACTAGGCTCTGTTTTACAGAAGTGGAAAATAAGTGAATGCTAGAATTGAGACTCAAACTCAAGTACATGCCAAAGGAGACTTTAATGAATCCATAAATATTTATTAGAGTGAAAATGTCCTCAATAGATCATCTGAGTTGGCAGTTTATCAAGCAGAGAAGGAAAATGATTTACTCAAAGTCATACAGCTAGAGAATGCATTTGATTTGCAGTAGGTGTTCAGACACCTTTCTCTAGTAGGACTGACTCAGAACCCTTTGAATTCAAGGGCATATGGGTTGGAGGCAGTCAGTTACTCTGCCTCCACTCTCTTTCCTAGCAGGACTTCCCCCACTTTCTAAAGGATGTTCTTTGGCCTCCCACACCACAGACTCGCCTGATATCCAAGGGCCATGTGTAAACACCCTTCCTTCTATCTTATCAAAATCCCTCTTGCCTGAGTTTATCAGAAGTGACTCACTGCTTGGAGCCCTTTGCAAGGATCTGGGCTAGGCTTGCAGGGCTGAGAGGTACCAGCTTCTCTGTCCACATCAGGGAAGGGCCTCTTAAACCTCCACTCTCCATCTCCCCAGTGGGAAGCCCCACCGCCAGCAATTAGGGGAGTCTGGCCCCAGAAGCCATTCCCGGCCTTTCTCACAAGCCCCTTGCATGTTAATGGGCCCTAGGGGCACAGGATCCTGAGTGACCTAGGAACTAGGACTGGTGGTTGTGGGAAAGCAAGCAAATGCTCTGAAATGTGAGCCTCATGGCAGGTACCCCACATTTGTCTCCTGGCCCTTCTAGCCCAGCAGGAAGGGGGACTGGGGAAGGGATTGGCCTTCAGGGGACACTGGCTATATATTTGGGCACCCAGCCCAGTGAGAGCCATGAACCCAGAGGACTCTTTACCCTCCATTTCCAGAAAGTGCCACGGGTATGGATAACCCCAGCTTCATGCACCAGAAAGAACACTGTGGGGCTGGAGGCAGGGTGGAGTCAGGAGCCAGGAGAGTGGGCCCTCAGTGTCCCCTTCCCAACCCTGGCCAAGGGAAGCTCAGGTCCCTTGGGCTGCCTTCTCCAGATGCTGGCCCCCTCCCCCCGCCACCCCACCCCACCTCCCGGAGTGCACTGAGCACCCTAGGCTTCGGTGTGCCTCCTCTGCCCTGCTTACACCCAGGTGCTGTGAGTCACCTGCTTGGTGAGTCAGGGAAAGGGGTGAGAATGTGAGGCGGGCAAGGCAGGTGGGCGCTAGGCGGGCTGGCGCCCAGCCCCCTAGGGGGAGTAGCTCCGCCCCCACGGCCCCACCCCCACCCCTTAACCCCCACCCCCTCCACCCGAGCTCTTCAGAGGAACCCTTCGGTCCCATCCCCTGCAGGAGGCTTCTTCCCAGCTCCCTCTCCCCCACGCCCACCTCCCTCTGCCACCAGCTACCGCCACCGTCACCATGGTTACGGCGGCTCCTGCTGCAGCTCCGAGATCAGCGGGAGCCGAAGCAGGGGGAGGGCTGCTGGTCTCATTAGTCTTCCTATTGAACTGGATTCTTTTAAAAATCAGCTCAGGGCTGCACACTGCAGATCCGAGGCCTGCTCACCTGAAGGGCTCGCCTCAAACACACACAGGAAGAGAACCGCTGAACAGAGCATGGGTACCATGGGGACGTACTTGCCCCATGAAAGGATGCACCTCAGCTTTCCTTTGAAGCGCTGAAGCGCAGTAGTGTGTTGGTCAGGCCTGATACCCGAGATTTAAGGGCCACTCACTGGGTGACTTGAGGTGGATTTGGTTGTTAGAGGCGATTTGGGGCCACACAGACCTGGATTCAAATCTCGACCCTGCCACGTATCAAAGGGATAAACCGGGCCAGGTTACTGAAACTTGCTGGGCCTCAGTTTCCTCCTGTGTAAATGAGGGGATAATCACACTCACTTCGTAGGTTGTAGTGAGGATTAAAGATAATTTATGCAAAGTGGCACGTAGCGGGCGCGACTAAAAATGGCCATTGTTGTTGCTGCTGTTATGAGCGTTAGAGTTGTGAGCCCCTTCAGATGTTCCACATAGGTTTGTGGCTCTGAGGTCTACACACAAGGCAGGTTTTCCCAATAGTGACTTATGGGCTGCCAGGACCATCGGTTTCAAGATGGTGGGTGGAGCAAGTTCCAACCCCTCCTCAAAGGTTTCGTACATGATGTAACCTTGAACTGCAGTGTATACAGACGGCGGAAGGGTGAAGGAATTAGCAGGAAGGAGGAAAGTCCAAACTGAGTGCCCAGGGGCAGGGTAGCACACCTCAAAGAGGAGTGAGTTGCTACTGCCGCATAGAACCTTGGCAAGCCTGTGAAAGGGGATGATGTGGGGCCTGAAAAGAGAGAGATTATTTAGAAATATTTATAAGAGGCAGATAGACTTGCAGGTCCCACCCGTTATGCCCCCTCCTGCGTGGGACAGGAGAGTTATCTTCCAGAAAAACTGAATCAGAGAGACTTTGTGCTACCAACATCAGACACAGAGGACAACAGATACAGAGGGAAGCTGGGGGCAGGTGAAAGTTTGCACGCTGAGTGAGCCCTTCTCTCCTACCTCTTCCCCCTCTGAGCCCAAGACCAACAAGGGCAGGAGATTGAAAGATTCTTTCCTGCAGAAAGTGAGCCAATCCAGGAACAAAATTTATATGTCTTGACATTTGGAGGCTCCTGGTGAAAAAGTCATTGTCTACCTGAACACCCTATGATAAATCCCACCCATCTGTACAGCTCTTTCAATCAGCTCGTTAGGGTCCCTTCCTTAGATCCAATCCAAGCGACAGTCAATAATCACCGGAGAGGAAAGCATCCAACATGACAGAGAATACAACAATCAAACAGGAAAAGAAAAGGATTTATGAAGGAAGCAGAAATGATGAATGAGCAGCAGAAACTGAAAATAAAATATATTTGTTATCTTTAGAGTCAGAAGAGAAAATACTGCATCTATAGGATGTGACGAAAAAGGGATAATCATAGCAAGAGTTATTGGAAATCAGAAATATGAAGTGAGAATTTCAAAAATTCTGTACCAGTGTTGGAAGACAGAGTTACAGAAATTTCCCTGAAAGCAAACAAAAAGAACAACCATAGGAATAAGAAAGAGAATTAGGGGAGTACGTCAGGAGGTTCAATATCCAAAAAGTAGTTTCAGAAGAGAATAGAGAAAAGTGATGGTAAGGAAGTTATCAAGGAAAAAATACAAAAAGATGTTTTGGAGCTGAAGAACACAAGTCTTGTCTAACAGGCCTAGCACAGGAGTTGAAAACGGACCTAGACCATGATACACCACTGTGACACTGCAGAACTCTAGGGATAAAAAGGTCTTAAGAGTTTTCAAAGAGACAACTAAAAAGTTACATATAAAAGATCAAGAATCAGAACAGGATTGGACTTCTCAATAGTAGCATTGGACATTGGAAGACATTGGATAAATACTTTCACAATCCCAAGGGAAAATTATTTTCAGCCTAGATTTCTATTCCCAGCCACACTATTGAATAGGTATAGGACAAAACAAGGACATTTTCAAACATGCAAACTACAAAAAAAAGTTTACACTCAATGTACCCTTCCTGGGGAAGCCAGTGGGAAAGGCTCCATGATGAGGGAGTAACTAAGAAAGAGGAAGAAGACTTGTGATCCAGCAATGCAGAGGGGAAAGGGAATTCCCAAGATGCGGGTGAAGGAAAGTCCCAGAATGAAGGGATGGGGCAGGCCCAGGATCCAACCAGTTTAGGTTAGAGCAGAGCATTGGGCACTCCAAGAAAAATTTCTCTAGCAAATTCTGATTACCGATAGGTTCGAGATGTAAAAAAAATTGTATAATGAATCAGCGTGCAGAGTGGTAAGATTTAGATATTTAGGAGACACAACAACAAAAAAAGCAAAATATGAAGGAATTATATTTTCTCCAGAAAGAAGAAAACATTGAGAAAAGAATAAAATAAAATCCCAATTCATTACTTGGCTCAGTAATGAACCATGTTTATTTTACATAATCATAATAATGACAACACTGTGTGTAGATTGAACCATAAAGTGATAAACAATTATGTTGGAAAGAGAGAAAGCACAGGAAGGGGAGGGGTGAACGATTTAAAATATTCACTTACTATAGTGAAAAATATTTAAAATAAATGACGAGAGAGAGAGAGAGAGGTGTGTGCCTATTATCTAAAAACATGAATGTAAATACCAAAAAAGGGGGGGAAAGCTATGAATGTTGCAGCAGATGGTTGTCTCTGGGGAAGAAAAGGAAGATGAGGTAGGAAAGTGGTCAAGGGACTTTCACAGATGGTATATTTTGATAAAAGATAAATTAAAATTAAAGAAGACTGGACTTATGTTGGTTCAATGATGGCTTTACAAACACACATCTAGGGTGTTTTTCAAACCCATCAGTGACAAAGTCAGCAAAGACAAAGTGTGACATATACACCCAGCATTAAGAGAATTTCTGGAACTGGGACCATTATTCCTACTAATACAAAAACACCACAGTAACAACAAACAATCGTTTCCATAGGCTTTCAAGACACCCCAGCAACTTTGCTGCCCTGTTATCCCATGCTTTCAAGGAAAACACCAAAACTCAGAATTTAATGGAAGTCGTTGATATAGTAAGTGGTAGAGGCAGGACCTGATAGCAAGTCCTCTGTGATAGATTATATTTTCAAAGATCGACTAATCCCTCATGCTCCTCTTCCAATCCTCCATCAAAAGATGGAGTCTGTTTCTCCACCCCTTTGAGTCTGGGCAGGTCTTGCATCAGCTTTGACTTATATAATATCATGAGTGATTTTTGGTGACTTCCAGGTCTAGATCATTTGAAGCTTTGCAACTCTTGCTTTGGTCTTGTGGGATATTTCCTCTGGTATACTCTCTCTTGGAAAGTGGCCTCATCCTAGGAGAAGCCTATGCCACATGTAGAGACCATATAGGCACTTTAGTCAACATCCCAATTTAACCAGCGTTGACTGCCAACCCTGTGAGTGAGCTGCCATCTTGGACATCCAGCCCGGGTGAGCCTTCAGCTGACTCCAGTCACTATTTGATTACAACTGCATGAGAGATGCCGAGTAAAACCACGCAGCTTGTATGTCAACCCACAGAACTGTGACAGAATAACCAAGATTATTATGTGATATCATGAAGTTTTAGGTTGGTTTGTTACATGGTAATGGGTAATTGAAACATTGCCTAACACCGAGATCCATATTCATTCCTCAATACTGCCCTATGAACATTTCTCAGAGACATTGAAATTTGCCGGGGGCAGGGGGAATTTTTTGGTAAGAATTTTGTAAGTTTTCCTTGAACACTGTAGGATCCTTAGCACCACTCCTGGCTTTTGCCCATGAATCTGATAAACCACTCTTTCCCCCCATGGTCATGGTGATAACGAAGAATGCCTTCACAGTTTCCCAAGCGACTCCTAAGAATAAGTCCCCAGGTGAGATCTCCAGGTGGACAAAGCCATCTAGAAATGGTTTAAAGCTGAATTCCACACAAATGGGAAAGAGAAGTCACTTCTGCTAGTGGGAAAGGATAGAAAGGGCAAGCATGCAGGATAATAGGTACCACAGTCCAACTGCAGAGTCTCCATGGCCCTACTTCTGACATCTAAGTTGCTGGTTTTTGGCCTGAGCTCCCTAAGCCTTGCGACCTGTTTGGTGGTAACCATGGCCACAGCAGGAAAGGGTGTGGGAGCTACAGGACCATGGAGCATTCATCTGGGAGGAAAGGGAGAGATCATTTGGGGCAGCCACTCACCTTCCCGTCTACTGAAGCCAGAATGGGGAATGTGCACCCGGACTACACCCAGGACCTCCCCCCACCCAAGCCCCATGCTCCTTCTACCACTCAAACAAGGAAATGCTTGTGATTGAGATTATTTAGATTGCAAAATGGATAAATTTAACTTGGGCACACAGAACACAGCTGTCCAAGTTGGCCTAATATGACCACTGGTTGGACTAGTTTTCCAGGGCTGTGTAACAAAGTACCACAAACTGAGTGACTTAACAGAAATGGACTGTTTCACTGATCTGGAGCCTAGAAGTTCATGATCAAAGTGTCAGCAGGGTTGGTTCCTTCTGAGGGATGCAAAAGAAAATCTGTGCCATGCCCTCCTCTAGCTTCTGGTGGCTTTCCGGCTATCTTTTGCATTCTTCTGTCTTCGTCTTCATGATGGCATTGTACCTGTGTGCATCTGTCTCCAAATTTCTCATTTTTATAAGGACCCCAGTTATTCTGGATTAGAACCCACCCTGCATTAGCATAACCTCGGCTTACTTCCAGAAGAACTCTATGTCCAAGTACAGTCACATTTTGGGGTTAGGACTTCGGCATAAGGATTTGGGAGTGGTTACAACTCAACCCGTATGAAAATTCATGTTCCATGAGCTCGCATGCTTTCTGTTTCTCATGTAAAGAGTTAGTTGGGATTTCCAAAGTTTGCCTCTTGCTTTGACTTTTGGCTTTCCACTGTACATTGCAGGTTTTTCACTTGAAAAATCTTAGTAACCCACCTGAGCCCAGGGATCTGCCTCACTTCCTGAGAGAGCATGTTGCAGCCTGAGATCTGCTTTGGCAACTAACGAAAGTCTTTGACGGGGCCTCTACTCTGCTTCTGTGGACACACCTGTGACAGCTGTGACCTAGGTGTGAGTCACATTTTGCCTTCGGAAGGCTCTGCAAGAATGATGTTAGCAGGCTGAAGACACCTGGGAGATACAGCCACCTGGAGGCTGGGGAGCCTTCCAGCTTTAGAAGCACAGGGTCTTAAAGACACACAATGAAATGAGAGGGAATGTGGGAAAAGCCTGATGTCACTGCAAGTCCAGGGAGAAATGTTCAGTCATTTATTTATTCATACATTCTTTCAACATGTTCTCAGTGAGCACGCACCCAGTATGAGCCAGGCGCTGTGAAATTTAAAATCTAGTGGGGAAGAAAAGTAAACATATGAGTGATTCTGATTGTGATAAATAATATGGAGGAAACAGCGTGCAACATAAAGAACAAATAGCAAGGACATCAATTTTTAAAGGTGGTCAAAGAGCCCCCTATAAGGAGGTAGCACTGGAGACCTGGAAGATTCAGCCAAGGGTGCCTCAGGTGGCAGGAAAAGCTTGTGCAAAGGGCCTGAGTTGCTGATGGACTTGGCATTTCTAAGGGACTGAAAAGAAGATGTGCTTCTGGCACCGAGAAGACGATGTGCCCCCCCTTGGGCAGAGGTAAGAGATGGGGCTGGAGAAGTGGGGGTGGGGAGAGAGGGGGCAGGACAGGGGGATCCGATTTCACACAGACACTATGCAAAGCCAAAGCCACTGAGGAGTTTTAAGCAAGAGAGAGATTATGATTTGATTTCTGCTTTTTTTTTTTTAAATCATTCTCTCAGATTGGCAAAGATTAAAGTTTGAAAACACATGGTGTTGGCAAAGGTGTGGGAAACAGACAATGTGATAGCTTCTTGGTGGAGTTATACATTTGTATAGGAACGATTTGGCAATATTCATCAGAATAAAAAATGCAGTACTTTGACTCAGCGACTTTGTCTCCACGAATTTATCTTGTGTGTGTGTGTGTGTGTGTGTGTGTGTATACACATATCAAAATCATCACATACTAGATTCATTTTTGGCACTGTATCATTGCAGAAGATTAAAAAAAGACCCTAGGTATCAGTAAGTGACTAAACCCATCAATATCACTGAATAAGGGCTTGGATGAGTAAATGTTGGTCATTCACACAACATACTTTCTTTTCTTGCTTGACCCTCTAGTGGGGGTGCTATTCATCTAGAGGGAGGGCAGGCTTGGGGCAGGATGCAGGGCAGAACCAAGGGGGAGGTTTGGGGCATGCTAAGTCTGCCATGCCAGGCATCCCCTAAGTGGAGATAATTGTGGGAGCCCCAGTAGTGAGTCCTGAGTTCCCACTTCCTGCTCTGTCCCTCCCCAAGAATCCTGCCAGTGTCTGTAACAGACAGCTGCCTGTTTTCAGGTGACAAGAAGAGGCAAGAGCGTTCCTGGGAGGGGAGAAGGGAGTGCTAAGGTGTGGCAGGTAGCACTTGATTGCCACGCCATGGAAGAGGTAAGCTGGGGAAGGCAGGGCCTGATTTGCACTGCAGAAGTCTCTTGGTGGGAACATGACAGACAGATCAGAAGGAGGTAAAATCGAGCCAACTGGCAAGGTATTGCTGGCATAAAGGAGCTGAATGAGCTTGGGGCCAACGGGGATGGAGAAGAGGGTCCAGATCGGATGTGGATGGGATGTGGGGGTGGGGAGGGTGGATGAGCTGAGAATAACTCCCAGCCTTCTGGCGCGAGCTGCTGCCGGGGTGGTGGGGCCATTTCCCAAAAGCAAACGTGGGAGGAGGAAGGGGGAGGCAATCCTTAATTAGCCTAAGCTTGACTCAGTTCCTAGAGACGGGTCCTGTGGGGCAGGTAGACTTTTCTCGAAGCCTGTGTCTTACCACAGCACACCACGGCCCTGGCCTGGGCACTCCGGGGGGGCTCTTATTCTATCACCAACAACTTTGACTCTATCTCTCATGGTCCCCACACCAGACCCATCAACAAACCCCAAAAATCCTGCCATCAAACTATCCCCCTTTTGTCCTCACTTTCTATTCTCACGGGGGCCTAAAATGGCAAGCAGTGACAGGGCCTCTCTGGAGCTCTGGAGGCCTGTCGCAGGGTCACAGGAGACATCTTGCTGCAGTTCAGGATGCTGTGCATAAGATGATTCCTCGGCAACCCGCATGTCACATGTATAGCCATTAGTGAGAACTTTCCCCAAACCAACATGGCGACGAGCCTTGTTCTCATAGACAATGCTGGCTAAATCCAAGGTTAGGATTCCGCAGAATTTCCTCTGAAGCTTTGGGACTGGGAAGGTCCTTTATGAAGTGGCTGACCACTGTTCAACTAGCAGCCCACCCCAGTGAGAGCCTCACTGCCACACGCAGAACGTCTAACACGACAAGGCCTTGGCTCTGGAGGGCCTGTGACCATCTGTGGGTCACAAAGCCTACCTACCTGAGGCCCCATCCTGAAGTCAGGTGTTGTGTGAGGTCTCCCCCAAGTTGACCAGGCACCTAATGTCAAGAAGCCAGCTAGAAGAAGGTGTGTGTGTATGTGTGTGTGTGTGTGTGTGCAAGTGCACATGTGTGCACACACTATGGTCTAGTGGGGATAGTTCAGGAGGGAGAAAGAGTGCTTGTTTGGACATTAGGAGTCAGGTGGACCCAGTACAAGTCATGGCCAGGCCACTTATGACTTGTGTAACGACAGGAAGGTCATTCTGTTTCTCCAGGCACCATGTTCTTAAGCTGTCAAATGACAAATGTGACCAGATGCTTCAGATTCTTTCTAATAAAAAAAAATAGAAGCACCAAACATCCTTACTCTCAATGATCCAAAGCTACCCTCAGATGACAAAATATTTTGGGGTGTCTTTGGCTACACTGGGCTGAGTGTCTCTACTGTTCCTGGAGTAGAGGGTGCATTTTGGTGACCTGGGGCTTGAGGGGGAATTTCTCTTCTTCCAGCTCACCCTGTCTGGGTTCATTTACCTCTCTCATAAAATAAACAGTGTGAGTGTGTGTGGCAGTGGGTCAGGCTGGATGTCAGGAAGGCTGCCTGTCACGGTCTCTGATGGCAGAAAATGTGCAGAAAAGAGCATGTCAAGTGGCTCTGCGACAGGGGGATGGTCTTATGCTTTTTTTACTCAAATGTACTGCTGCTTCTGGGTACTGGCCACTTTGGAAGCTGGCCCAGAAGCCTGCATTGTTTCTCAGAATCCCAGCAAGGTGGTCTAGAAGGTGACAGGAGAAGGGAGTAGGTGTGCCCCCTCATCTGTTGGACTCAGGTTACAACTGGTCAGCCTGCTGGCAGGTTCTTTGGTTTTCAATCAGATGAAGTTTTTGTTGGTTGCTTGAGTGAAATGCGCAATATACTCACATACTCAAAAGCCTACTGTGGAAGGGAAAGTCAATTGTATATTCCTGAAAGCCAGAAAGTATAATTTCAAGGGCAAAATCTAAACAGACTTCTCTCATTAGAGTGCCTGAATGTGGTGAGAGAGAGCGCATGCGCTAGTGTGTGGGGTCAAGGAGAGAAGCTCCTTCACCACCCACCTTGGAGATGGGGAGGCTGCTCATCTCTCAGGGGCAGTGCCCTGGGGGGCAGCAAGGGCTCAGCCTCTTCCCTGCTCCTTCAGGCCTTGTCCTCATCTCTGTCTCTGACCTTCCCAGAGTGTCCAGCAGTGTGCAGGGCACATCCCTGAACCTCAGGAGATGATGGTAGAATGACTCATAAAAGGACTGGATGAGCAATGAGCGTGTCCATGTCTGGGGCCACAACCAGCTTTGGAGGCAGCTGTGTGAATCTGGCTAGTCACAATCGAGCTTTCTGACCCGCAGGCTATATCCATTGGGGTCATCGACAAGACTTGTTGGTCTCAGATGCCCAGAGTTGAAGCTGATGCCATCGGACCACGCCTAGGTGTGGCCATCCACTGAGACTATAGTCACTCCCCCCATTTTTTCATATTCAGCACCTGCTTCCATCACTCGGTGACATCCTCAATGACAATTCTCAATTTCAGTCTCCACAGACTTGGTCCTTCTAACTCCCCCTTCTTGTTCCTTGAGTTCCTCCCCCTCACAGCTGCTGGACCCTCCATCATTAAGAATGGCAAAGCCTTGGGGCACCTGGGTGGTTCAGTTGGTTACGTGTCTGACTTTAGCTCAGATTATAATCTCCCAGTTTGTCAGTTTGAACCCTATGTTGAGCTCTGTGCTGAGAGCCTCTGTCCCCCTCTCTCTGGGCCCCTCTCCCTCTCAAAAATAAGTAAACGTTATAAAAAAAAAAAAGAATTACAAAGCCTCTGTGGCCTCCTCTTCAACCTCCTCCTAATTTCCCAGCTCTGTTCATAAAGTGTTCATAAAGACACTGATCTTACCACATTCCAAGCGTCCCTCCCGTCCCTCATCTTCTCAAGTTCTCTTACCCAGCTTCAACTCCATGGCCAGTCCTAATGCTGCACGGACACATCCTGCACTTGCACTGTGACACACAGCAGTCCCGGCGGAGCTCAGCCTGTCAAGACCACACCTGCCTCCCCTCAGCCACCCCCCCAGCACTGAGCATGAATAGTGAAAAAGATTGTGAGCAGGCTGACTGGTGTTATTTCGGATGTGAGGGCTCCCTTTGTGCAGACCCTCCCTCACCCCCTGCAGTATTTGGTGTTGGGGTGCCCTGGTGGCTCTGTCAGTTGAGTGCCCAACTCTTGATTTACGCTCAGGTCATCATCTCAGGGTTCATGGGGTAGACAGCATGGAGCCTGCTTGGGATTCTCTCTCTCCCTCTCTCTCTGCTCCTTGCCGGACATATGCAGGCATGCCCCCTCTCTCTGAAAAATAGATAAATAAACCTAAAAAAAAAAAGACTTGGGGTTTCAGTCACTTCCCTAAATGCCAGCAAAGCACAGAGAAACAATGGGATTCCAGAAAGCTCACCTGGTCTGGGATCAAATGCTTCCTTTATGTTTGGTGGTTGATGTGCAGAAGACCTCCCTCCTGCCCTTCGCCCTGGCTCTTCCCGAGACAGGCCTGGGGGGCGGCTAGGGTGTTCTCCCCCTCTCCCCGCCATGTCTCAGCTTCCCTGCACCCCTGACTTCTGTTCCACAGCCGTGTCCAGGAAGGCTACACCCCAGCCTTTAGCCACAAATGGGAGCAGAGGGCTGGGACAGTCACAGACATTTACCAATAATCACCTCAGGCAACATAAGTCCAACTGAGTCCAAGTAGCACAGAGTCCTTAAACTGGGGAAGCAGTGAGTTTGGAGGAGAAAAACAAATCCCTGGGCTCTGTTACATTTTTCTCAGTTTCCCTTGGTTTTCTACTTCATGCTGGTGTTTGGAGAGAGGGTGCGGGAGAGGGAGAGCCCAGGGCTGGTGGAGGGAGAGGGAGGATTTTATTTCATAAAGATTTTATTTCCCACAATCCCAAGGAGGGAAGGAACCTGCAGTGTTTATTTGTTGGTCAGACCCACACACGCGCCCCCACTGTGGACCCAGATCACCTTGAGGCCCTGGCCCAGATCAATGATCAATTAAAATGCAGAAAAGCAGCAGCAAAGACTGGTGTGTATTCAAATCAAGGGACACAAATTGTAAAAGAACATTTTCTCTCGGGCCTGAGGCTAGTTCGCTTCCTTCAGGAAGGCCTCGAAGAATCAATCTCTTCTGAAAAACAGATTCCAGATTTTTCTTATTAACTCATCCCTCATTATGATGAAGATATTTCTCTTCGCCTAGAAACTCTGCCAGCTGCCACTTCAGCGTCTGTATAAATTCGCTTCATGCAGGTTTCTGTCTGCTCGGTTAGCCTTTCTTAGTTAGGTCTTGATTTTCCCTTTGTTTTCTCTACTTTTATCACCGTAATGCTGTCTTCGCCTCATTTCTCTTAATCCGCTCTCCTTTCTTTCCTTCTCTGTTTTAATCTTCTGACTTCAAAGTTGTGGCACAAAATGCTCAGTGGATATTAAATAAATGTTTCATATTAATAAATGTTACACCACTTGATGTGGAGTAACAGCTCATAGTTAAGGAGCATTTGCCACAGGCCAGCGCTGGGCCAGGCTCCCACGGTGGGATGCGTTACATCCTGCTGAATCCTCAAAGTTACTACTGAGGCTGTGAGGCCTGAGGCTGTAGGAGGGCTGGGACAAGGGGGAGGCAAGCAGGACCCTGGGGCGCAAGACTTAAGGAGGCGCTCACTCTTAGAGTCCAGAAAGTGCAGACCAGCACCTGAGAATGCCTCATGGCGCCCCAGCCTGAGCACTGCAGTGATTTCCATCTCTAACATAGAAGGAACCAGGCAGACAGAGGGTAGGACAGCTGCACAAAGTCACAGAGCTAAAGAATAAAGAGAATTTGAACACAGGTTCAGCTAAGTCTAGAGCCCCACATCTTTTTAAAAAATTTTTTTCAATGTTTTATTTATTTTTGAGAGACAGACAGACAGACAGACAGCATGAGCAGGGGAGGGTCAGAGAGAGAAAGGGAGACACAGAATCCAAAGACAGGCTCCAGGCTCTGAGCTGTCAGCACAGAACCCTATGCAGGGCTCGAAACCAGGAACCGCGAGATCACCACCTGAGCTGAAGCTGGAGGCTCTACCGACTGAGCCACCTAGGTGCCCTCAGCGCCCCAGCTCTTAAGAATTAAAACAAGGAGGGGTGTCTGGGTGGCTCTCTCTTGGTTAAGCCTCCAACTTCGGCTCAGGTCATGATCTCACGTTCGTGGGTTCGAGCCCTGCGTCGGGCTCTGTGCTGACAGCTCAGAGCCTGGAGCCTGCTTCAGATTCTGTGTCTCCCTCTCTCTCTGCCCCTCCCCCTCTCATGCTCTGTCTCTCTCTGTCTCAAAAATAAAACATAAAAAACGGGTGCCTGGGTGGATCAGTCAATTGAGCATCAGACTTTAGCTCAGGGCATGATCTTGCAGCTCATGGGTTCAAGACCCACATCAGGCTCATGGCTGTCAGTACGAAGACCGCTTTGAATCTTCTGTACCCCTCTCTCTCTACCCCTCCATGGCCCCCCACTCTCTCTCTCTCAAAAATAAACAAACTTAAAAAAAAAGAATTATAAATACTATGTACCCAGAGCAACCCAGTAGCTTTAAATGTCACCATTCTTAAATATGAAGAGAAAGACAAGCAGCTTTGACTTTTGAGGAAAGCCTCTAGCCCAAACGCCAGAGATCTAATTAAGCAAACAGATTTTTTTTAATGCAGAAAATCCTAAAGCTGAACTAATGCAGAAAACAGAAGACAGCTTCAAACTAAAGTTTCTAAACTTGAAAAATTACATGTTCCATCCATGAATTGAGAACAGGCTAAAAAAGAAACATTCAGAGAATACAAAAACACTTTTAGAAATTAAGACATTTGTAACAGAAATGAATATTTCAACAGAAGGTTTGAACAGTGAGGTCGATAAAGCCTCCCAGGAAATAAAACAAGACAAAGAGATGAATAGGAGAAGAAAGATAAACCAGAGAAGCGATGCAAGAAGTCAACACCAAATTTATTGGCATTCCAGAAAGAAAGCAAAGCAAAAAATGGAGAGGAGGAAATTAGTTAAAAAGACACAAAAAATGTGGACCAACCATCCAGAGCATTTGAATAAAAAAACAAATAGATAAGTTATGGTGAATTTTGACAACACCAGGGATAAAGAGATGATCATAAAGACTTCCAGAGGAAAATATTAAAAATTAGGAATCAGAATGGCATTCAGATTTCTCACCAATCTCATCGGAAACTACAAGTCTGTAGAGAAAGGCTTTTAAAATTCTGAAGGAGGGGCGCCTGGGTGGCTCAGTTGGTTAAGCATCCGGCTTCGGCTCAGGTCAGATCTCAAGGTTCGTGGGTTCAAGCCCCGCATCGGGCTCTGTGCTGACTGCTAGCTCAGAGCCTGGAGCCTGTTTCAGATTCTGTATCTCCCTCTCTCTCTGACCCTCCCCTGCTCCAGCTGTCTCTCTCTGTCTCTCAAAAAGCAATAAAAAAAATTTTTTTAATTCTGAAGGAAAATGACTTCCATGAGAATGTGAATGTGAGGCTAAGCCAAAGACCTTTGTTTCAGCTAGGCAAAATTGCAGCAAATTCATTTTCCATGGACCCTTTCTCACGGAGCTACTTAAAGGATGTACTTCAACAAAACAAGAAAGTAAACCAACAAAGAGTGACCCAGGGAAACATCTAGACAAGACAGTCATGTGCAGGGCGACATGGGTCATGGAGGGCAGTCAGGTCACAGTGGGGCCACAGGTTGAAGACACTAAACTCCCGTGTTCATGCCACCACAGGGACAAATGACCCGATAGCCCTGGCGTGTCCTTGCCTCCAATGAGAAGAGTGTAACAAGAAGTCAGACTTCTTCGTGAGAGACACCTGAAAATCGGAGCAAATGTACCACGGTGATTAACTCCGGGAAAGAGAAAACATTGTACGTGAAAGGAAATATAATTATAGCAGACTCTGAGTCTTATCTGTGGACGACATTTCACAATATTCACTGAGGCACATCAACATAAATTCTGAGTTTGAATGAATCCACCAGAGGTGAAATATTATATTGGAGAATGATTGTGAATGTGTGTAAGTGTGTAAAAAATGTAAAAATTAAATTCTCCCTTCTATGGTGGGAAGTTAATAGAAGTCTAAAATGGGAAAAAAGCAAGAAATATATTACTTGAAACTATGGAAGAAAATACCAGAAAATGTCTAAAAGAGTTGAAAATGCCTGTCTCTGAAAACTGGGACTCAGAGGAGTGACCGGCTGGGGGGTAAGGGAGTCTCTGCTTTTTATTATAAAAAATAATAATGTGATACCTTTGGATGCTTAAATAAGGTATATTTATTACCACGATCAAAATCAAGATTAAAATGTAATTTCAGTATCAGCTTATTTACTTGCCTTTTTTTTCCTCCTCTCTTAAAACTAGAAACCGTAGTGGGGAAAGTATTGCTTCCTTGGGCCTTTTTGCTCTTTGAACAGAATATACTATCTTATTCCTTCCTCTCTATTATTATGAAGTAGAACAGCAGTTTTAATCACCCCTAAAGAGTCCATAATCCTAAACCCAATATTTGACTTTGAAATTAATTCTACAGCTCTGTTTGACTACACTTAGACTGCATTATCGAAAGGCAGCTTAGGAGAAATTTAAAAGCTTGCCACCTTCCCCACCTGCCTTTCCTCCAGGGTAAAGGTCTGCCTCACAGGTTCTCTGATGGAAAGTACCTGTCACAGCAACACAGTGTCCCCATTTGTCCCATGCCTCGCCCGGAACTGGCTATCACATTCTGAGGTCGGAGCTTTCCAACAGCCATTCAGTCACTAGCTCAATTAATGTTTCCTTTTTTATCTTTATTTAATTTTGAAGGAGACAGAGACAGAGTGTGAGCAGGGAAGGGGCTGAGAGAAAGGAGACACAGAATCCGAAGCAGGCTCCAGGCTCTGAGCGGTCAGCACAGAGCCCCAGGCAGGGCTCGAACTCAAGCTGAAGTTGGGCACTCAACCGACTGAGCCACCCAGGCATCCAGCTCTATCAATGTTTCTTAAGCATCCTAGGATGCTCAGCGGTGTCCTAGCCCTCTGGGGGAGAGAAAATGCCAGAAATGGTCCCTGTCCTAAGGAACTTAAAACCCAGTTGAGAGAGGTGGTGCTGGACCAAAAAAATCAAAACCAAAACCAAAACCCCATTGTGAACAAGGCAGAATTAAGAGACTGTGAGACCCAAGAAGACGTGCTGTTTGCATCCCCAGAAGGGGAGACCAGCGATGGTGAAACGGCCAGACCAGACTCCAGGGGGGAGGGAGAACTTGGTCTGTGTGCTCAGAGGTCATGTGTTGCTCAAAGCTATCTTCCTGGACTCTCCTGACTTGGCACCTCTTCCCGCCCCAAAATTAACCACGCCTTCCTTTGGGCTAACTCTGAATTTTGGATATGCTTCTGGTACTGCAATTAGCCCAGAGCTCAATAACTTGCAACTCTTTGTTTATCCCACAAAACTGTGAGTTCCACCCACTCCAGGCTGTGTGTGTTGGCAGCCCCTGCCCCTAACTTAGCTCAGGGGCTCAAGAATGTGAGCTGAATCAAAGAGTGAATATTCTTTACTGCCAGGTCAATGACGACTAGGGCACAGTGTGTGACATTGCAAGCATGTCTCCCCAGCCCCCCCCCCCACCCCAACTGGCCTCTCTTTCCCACCCTATCTGTATGCGGGGGACGTGGGAAGGCTGGTGGGAGAGTGGGTCAGAGAGCCAGAGGGGACAAGGAGTTCTCCATAAAGATCATCTGGGGAGGGTGGGGGAGGGGGGAATCTGAGCTCCGGCTGTGAGCGGGACATGGAGGACTCTCAGAGAATTCACACGCCATCCCTCCCAGGCCCGGGGACTTCATACCCACTCCGTGAAGGCCTGGGAAGTTGAGTGTCCTCTCCTGATTTCTCAAGAACACAGAGCAAACCAGCAGTCAAGATGGCCTTGATGGGGAGGGGCTCTGTGGGGGTCTGTGTTGATTGACAGATCTGTAAGTCTGGGGTTCCCTGAGCCCATGTTATGAGCCTGTGAAGAGCGTGGGGAGGAGATGGAGAAGCCAGTGGGGGAGGGGGGACCTGGAGGTCCCCTCACCACCCAGGAGAAACCACAGTGTGGAGCCACTTAGGCTGGCCCCGGGCTGCCTTCTCCTCCTGGGCTATCTCATCTCACCCCAGTGAACTTCGGCCTCTTCGTTCATCATAGGACCCTAATAATGCCTCCTTCGTGGGATGTCCCCCAGGCGGGGCCGGGCTCATTCACAAACAGCGGTCAGCACGGTGGCCGGCGCACGGAGGGCACACTGTCTCCCACTGTCACCGGTGCACCGGCTCTCCCGCGTGGGAGAGGCAGAGCACAGCAGCGGCCTGAAAAACGACCGGAGTTCTAACCATGACTTGCATTTTTTATAATTCTGTTTTTCTCTTGACCCAATTAAAAAAAAAAAAAAGCCTTTTTGCTCCTTTTCCTCTTGGGCCCAGGGGTTGTGCTAGTTAAGCCCGGCTCTGGGTAGAGCTTGTCAATCACAGAGCAGGAGGGAGGGACCCTCTGAGCAGTCCCAGGAGGCAGCACTATGCCAAGGTCAGGGCAAAGTCAGATCTCCTGTCCGGTGCTCAGCACTCCTAGGGGAACAGGGGGCTGGCACAGAGAGGCAGGGAAGAAGCGGGTCTGAATGGATAGTCCTTCTCTCCCATTTGTTTCAAGTGCCCTTGCTGACCAACGATGGCCATCCTGGAACCACCTGAGATGCTTTTAGAAAATGTTCGTGCCCAGAGGCGTCTGGGTGGCTTAGTAGGTTGAGTGTCTTGACTTTGGCTCAGGTCATGATCTCACGGCTCTGGCTCATGATTTTGAGCCCCACATCGGGTTCTGTGCTGACAGTGTGGAGCCTGTTTGGGATTCTGTGTCCCTCTCTCTGCCCCTCCCCTGCTTGGTCTCTCTCAACATACACAAACTTTAAAAAATTGTTAAAGAAAAAAAAGAAAGAAAACATTCATGCCCCAACCCAATCTCTCCCCAGGGTTCTAACTCCACTGGTCTGAGATGGGGCCGGTTACTGTATTTACAAAGTGTCCCTCTGTTCCTCTGGATGGTAAAGCACAGCCAAGGTTGAGATGCTCTGGCTTAATGGGACTTGGCTGCTGAGTTAACTCCTTTGTGACAAGTTGTCCTTGGACAAGTCCTTCAGCACCCTGGAGGAACGCGTGCTCAGGGTCAGACAACCCAGGTTTGCTTCCTGGCTTTACCACTCCTGGCTGTGTGTGACCTTGGGCAGCTCATCTAGCGTCTCTGGATCTCAGTTTCTTCATCTATACAATGGTCCCTCTCTCCCTTCGCTGTAGTGAGCGTTACAGAGATCAGGCCTATGACATAGTTGGCACAATACTTAACAAGTCAGCACTGGTAATTCCTATTAACACTAATGATTATTTCTCAGAGGAAACAGTCTTGGTTTCCAATCTTGCAGGCAGAGAAAGCCTGGGGACTATTCGAGGCACTCACCTAATGGATTCTGCAAATGAGCACGTGAGCAGGGCCACTCCAATCCATCGCCTTTCTCCCTGGGCTACCTGTGAGTCCCCGTGCACCCTCCCCAGCGCTTTCTGGCCATGATAGCGGGAATGCCTGTTTCCGAGGCAGTTCTCGGGTGCTGTCTTGTTTAACAGCAGCCCTCACCCTCCCACGACTTCTACAGCTCCTTCTCAGCCTGAATAACAACGGAGCCGTGTCGCCGGGCGTAGGGGGCACAGACAAGCCACAAAGGCAGGCCACCTGGGTACCAGTTCTGGCCTTGCAGTTGTCTGTGCTGCCCAATCTCTCTTCGAGCACCTGTGCAGCTGTTGGGCTTAAAAGAGCAACTCTCTTGGGGCACCTGGGTGGCTCAGTCTGTTGAGCAGCTGACTTTGGCTCAGGTCATGATCTCGCAGTTCATGATTTCGAGCCCCGTGTCAGGCTCTGTGCTGACAGCTCAGAGCCTGGATCCTGCTTCAGATTCTGTGTTTCCTTCTCTCTCTGCCCTTCTCCTGCTCATTCTGTCTCTCAAAAATAAATAAACATTTTTTAAAAATTTAAAAAAAAAGCAACTCTCCTTTCCTCTGTGGGGAAGGGTACTGTGCCTCACTGCCCCCTGCCCTTCCCCTCCGGCAGGTGGTGACAGGGGACGGGGAACCCTGAGGGTGTAGGTGTGGGCACTCAGGAGCAGTGAAACCAAGCAAGACCCTGTCCCTTCCTAAGGTTTTTCTTCTTCCCAGGGGCTGCTTTCCCATAGTACCTCTACCCAGAGAATGACAATCCCAGGGGCCCGGCTGACTGGAGGGCTTCCTGTCCGGGGACTGCTCTCTCTGGCCTTGGGAGGCAGTTGGGTGGGGGGCGGGGAAGGGAATAAGCATCTGGGAACCAGAAAAGGTCAGAGATCACTTCCTGGAAGAACTGAAATGAGGCACTGAGGCTGGCATGAGCAAGCGAGGGTGAGGGCGGGGCCAAGGCGGTGTGCCAGCATCTGTGGGCTTGTGGGCTGTGCACAGGGCCTGTCCTCACTCCAAAGACACGGGGAAGACATGGAAGGCACTGACGGCGGGGACGCCATGGCCAGATTTACGTTTTGTGTTGGCTTCAGCTCTACTTACAATCCCTTTATTCTTTCCAAGAAAACTTCCACCGAGCCTCAAAGGCCAGCCCTTACTTACTCTGTGCCAGGCTGTGTACTAAGTACTCTACACAAATTGGCTCCCTCTTCCACTGGGCCCCACGGCATTTCCAGGAGGAAGCCAGGGCCTGATTTTGCCCTCGGCCCATTTCAAGTCCCCTCCTGCTCCTTTGTGCTAGAGCGAGCCGCTATTATCAGCCGCCTAGGTGCTCCGGTGGGTGTGCCAGCCCCCTGTCCCTCTGACGTCACATGTAACACACTCAGCATCAAAGATTCTCAGGACCACAGGGACACCTGACATTTGCTTTGACATTCCCTCTTGCTTGAACTCTCCTTTCTAAAAGCCATTACTGGGTGTCAGGATGCAAACGAGACATTTCTCTGGATCAAGCGCTCATATGTAGCAGCCCCAAGAGGTGTCCTAATCATTCCCACCCCAAGTGAACTGCCCCCCAAATGGCAGACCTCCCCTCCCTCGTGGAGGCTGAGGCTGCCTGGGCACTGACCTCAAGCATGTGGGGGTCTAAAATAAGGGCCCAGGAGGGGCTACACCAGGGAGACACAAACTCATCCATTCATAAGCAACTGCCCCACCTTACAGAGCAGGAAGAAGGGGTGAACTCATTCATTCATAAAAGCCAGAAGCTCCTACCTCTGGGCCCAGGTAGGAATGAGGAAGGCCTGTTGTTTGGTGCCCCCTAAAATCCACCATTTGTTGAGAATCTACATTTGGCACTTGACACACATTGTCCTCATCCCAATGACACTCATTTCACGGATAAGGAAACCGAGTCTCGGAGTGGTTATGTAGCCCAGTGACATGCCTCTTAAGTGGCCGAGCTGGGGTCTGCACCTGGAGCTGTCCGTGCCTGTGTCACCCCTTCCCCAGGTGCGAGGTGGCCCGAGCCCCGGAGTGAGCAGGACCCTGTAAAAAGGCCTGGTTTTCATTGTTCATAGCAGTCCGGTCCTACCGTCTAGCAGTTCGGTCCCAGCAGCCTAAACATGTTCTGGCAACTGACTGCTGAGACAGCACTGTCAGGGTGACATAACGCGTGCTCGAAAGCATTCCCTTCGGTGCTTACACCCCGGTATGAATTGTAGTAGAAAGCCCAAGTCCTCCAGAGTCAGGCGAGCCCAGCCTTGCTGTAGCAAGTTACAGAGAACACAGGCCCCTGCAGTGCATGCAGTCACAAAAATGGGTGAAATTTTTTTGACTTTCAAAATATGGTTCTGAAATGGATCATATAGTGAGCTGCATGTTATTCAAGAGTATCCAACAGATGCTAGATTTCACCAGGGATGTGGTAGCAGTGCTTCCTGTACACCCGGGGAAGGCAGACTGGATGGCATCTATAGTCTGAACAAAAGTAACATAGGAATTGGTGTGATGTGTGCACAAGTGTGCATATGTTTATGTATGCATGTGCACTGTGTGTGGTGTGTATCCATGTGCATGTGTGCACTTGGGTGTGGTGTGGATGCATAGGTACATGTGCACTTGTGTGTGTGCATGTATGTGTGTGCATGTGTGCATGCATGTGCCCTTGTGTGTGTTTTCATGTGTGTGTGTGCACTTGTGTGCAGGTGTACACACATGTGCATATGTGTCTGCATGTGTATGTGCCTGCATGTGCACACGTGTACTCTTGTGTGCAGGTGTATGCCTGCGTGTGCATGTATACACTTGTGCGTGCTGTATATGCATGTGTGCACTTGTGTGTGCAGGTGTATGCATGCATGTGCATATGTGCATGTGGGTGCGGGTTTGGACTGGGGAGATGGGGGGGCTAGGTATCTATGAGGGTCTTCAGATGTCCCTCCCTGACTTCAACTGTTACTCTTCTTTATTGTACAGTGGAGACCTTCTGCTGAAAATAGTTTGAGAATCACTGCCAGAAGGGAATGGTGCGTTACTGAAGAATTCGGAGAAGAGTGACAGAGTAGGATTTGCATGTTAGAACTGTCACTCTGCTTGCTGGCTGGAGGACGGTCTGCAGAGAAGAGGGAGCAGAGGCGCTGGGTCAGGGGGAGGGGACTGCTCGGTCAGGGGGAGGGGACTGCAATACCACCCGTGGCCAGAACTGGGCAGTGAGGGACACAAGGGGTGGAGCACAGGGGTGCTTTGGAGGCAAAATCAGAGGGACTTGGCGGTTCCTGGAATATGCAAGATGAGAGAAAGGAGGCATCTTGCCTAACTCGCTGGTCCTGGTCTGGAAGGATGGAGGTGGAGCATGCCAGAAAGGAGCAGCTTCCAAGGGGGATGAACTGAGCACCCAGCATGGGGTAGGACAGCTTTGTGGGCCATTCTGAGCACAGACGGTCAACAGGCAGCTGCATTTTCAAATCCAGACCTCAGTGGAGAGCTCTGTGCTCTAGACATAAGCTAGGGTTTGCAACGTAGAAATGTCATCTAAAGTTACATGAACGGATGAGGTAACCTGGGCGGAAAGGATAGCCAGGAAAGGGGAAAGGGCACAGGAATGAGCCCTGGGAAGCCACAACATTACGAGGGGACAGAGCTATGAGAGCTATCAAAAGACACAACGTGACTCCCTGTTAGCGGGCAGCTGGATAGAAACGTTTGAAGCTCAAGAGACAGCACTAGGTTCAGATTTGTGTCGTCAGCAGCTAGAATGCCTTCAACGTGGCAGAGAGAGGATGGAGTGAGGACCATGAGCCTTGGAAACAGCAACGTGTCAGGGAGAGGGTAGAAGGGGAAACCTGAGAGGAGGTGGTAAAGGATCTGCCAGGAAAGTATGAGAATGAGGACTGGTAGATGGAAGCCGGATCAGTCGGGGTGCTCGTGCTTGCAAGTAATTGAAAAGCTGCTAAAGAAACAAGCTGACCAATTGGGTAATGGAACAGGAGTTCTCTCCCAAGAGGTCTGTAAGTAGGCAACTCCAAGTCTGGTTCAAAGGCTAAGTCAGTCCTCTTTGGGCTTTCCCTCACGTTTGCAAAATGGCTGCAGCAACGCCAGCCATATGTGGCGTTCTCTCTCTGTCCCTCCTCCCTTTTTATCAGAAAGTAAGCGTTCCCTGTGAAGTTCTCCCGGGTAGACTCTCCCTCAGACCCCGTTAACCAGTACCACCTGCAAGGAGGCAGGGCAGCCAGTAACTAGCACCTCAGTCTCATGGTAGAAACGGAGCTCCCACTGCGAGAAGGTCGGAGAAAGGCTGGAGGCAGGAGGCTGACTACCAGGGGCTTCCTCTGGAGCCCACAGAGGAGAGACTTTCAGAAGCAAGCAGAGGTGGTTTCCAGTGCAGTGCTTAGCCCAGGGCTATGACACCAGCGACTGCATCGTGCAGGGTATAGGAGATGCTCACTAAAGCAGTTTCAGTAGGATGGGGGAGAAACAGAAACTGAATTACAAGTGACTTGAGAAGTGAATGAGGAAAAGGCTGTAGACTGGATGGTGTAGACGGGTGGTTCCCAACAGGGGATAGGGAGGCAGGCTTTGTCCTCCAGGGAAGGTTTGGAAAGGTCTGGAGACACTTTCGGTTGTCATGACTGGGGCTTGTCAACAGCTGTCACCATTGGTGGAGGCTGTCACAACCATCACTGCTGGCACCTCGGGTCCTTGCACCTTCCCACACTGAACAGGAAGCATGTCTTGTGGGTAGATGCTGCTAAGTGTCCCCCCTTCCCCCCACGTGGTAGAGTTTGGAGAGGAGGCACTGGGAGGCAGTTAGGGCTAGATGAGTTCTGGAGGGTGGGGCTTTCACAATGGGATTAGTGTCCTTATAAGAAGAGGCACCGCAGAGCCGGTGGCCTCTCTCTGAGCACTCTGAGGACAGGCTATAGAGGATGCGGTGATGGACGGCCGTCTGTGGGCGAGGAGGAGAGCCCTCACTAGAATCCCCGCCAGACCTCGGGCTCAGCCTTCCTGCCTCCAGAACTGGCAGAAACGCACCTCAAAGTTGAAGCCGCCCAGTCTAGAGTATTTTGTTCTGGCAGTCCACGCAAACGCAAGCACCTGCACGCGACGGCCCCCATAACAGCGATCTGGTCCACAATGTCAGCAGTGCTGAGGTTGACAGACCAGTGTAGACGGTCCTTTCCCGAACTTAGTTTGGATGGGGGAGTGGAGTGAAAAATGCAGGGGTGAGGAAGGTGGGAGAGACAACGGCATGTTCCTAGGCCAGGGACATGGGTACAAAGGAAGGGGCTAGAAATTCGGAAGGGGAGTTTGGTTGCTGATGGAGGAGGATGCCCCAGAGCCAGGAGCTGGGTCAGGGGCTGACTGAGGGGAGGCCTCAACCATCCTAAGACAAGAGGAGAAAACAAGGACGGGGTGGAGGCAGGCGCGGGGCTGGAGCTATGGGTTCTTCCTGCCCCACAACCATGACCTTCTGGAGTAAGAGGCAAAGAGGTCATCCACTGGGTGTGAAGGAAGGAGGGAAGGCACAGTCTGGAACTGTTTTTAAGGAGCACATAGAGAGGGCAGGCCAAGCACCAGAAAAGGAGTGTGTTGAGAGCCCGGCTGAGGTTGGGGCCGGGTCTGTCTTGGCCACAGTCCCCACGGCTGTGTGATTTCCTCCAAAATGCTCGTGCCTGGGGCCAGCCAGGACTAACTGGTGGGTCAGTGACAGAGGGTGTAAAAGGACACAGAGAAGTCATAGGAAAGTGTGTTCAGGTGGCCAGCCCTGTGGTCTAGGCCCTGGGCAAACTCTCCAGACCTCAGTTTCCTCACCTATAAAATGGGCTTACCCATTACCTTATAGGGTGGTGGGAAGGTTCAAGTGACAGAGCTTATGGGAGAAGCTTTGTCAACTATAACTCTTTCCCTTAACACTGGTTATCATCATTAGCCCCTAGGAGAGCGATGGTTAACAGCACTTTCGTGGGCATCTTCATTAAGTCTCTGGTACCCTGCCTCCCCTCCTCCACTCCTGAGAATTCAGAACTGGGGACTTCGGTCCTGGTGTGACAAACCAATGAGTTACCCCAGGACACAGAAGACCGCTGACCCTCCCTCTCTGGTGTCAGGAATCCTTCTGCTGTCCTGCTCCCTGCGCCCCCCCCCCCCCCCCCCCCCCCCCCCCCCCCGCCGCCAGGGGCCAGGCCCTTCTTTATCCCGTGTCTGGGGTCTGTTGTACACAAGCCTGCGGGGTCTGTTTGTGCACAAGTGTGGAAGGGGTGGTCTGCACTACTGCTGCTGCACAATTTGACTAGAGCTTAGTTAGAGCCCCAGGGAGCCAGCCAGGGAGTGGGCAGCAAGAACAAAGTGAGAAAAAAGGGGTGGGGAGTGAAGAGCAGCTGGGCATCCAAACTGGCGAAGAGCTGAAACCGGGGGAGACTGGGCAGGGGGGTGTTCCAGCACCTTTGTCCACCCATCCTGTGGTGAGGACGGGTGACAGGTAGCGGGGTCCCAGGCCAGGGCAGAGATGGGAGAGGGGAGGGCCGGGGACACCCCAGAGACAAAGACACTGAAGAGAAGGACAGCAGGGCTGGGGAGAGAAGGCAGGCTGTGACCGGACTGCCTGGGACACCACATATAGAGCAGAACCCAGTTTGGGAAGGAAGAACAGGTTGGCCATCGTTACTAACATTTTTTAAGCTATAAATTGTATCACAGTGCCCATTTGTTGAACATCTTGCCTACAGTCACTTATTTAGTCATAAGCCATGAGGCAGGTATCAGTGACCCTACTGCCAGAGGAAGAGGCTGGGGCTCGGAGAGGCCATGGCCCTGGCGGGGGCCACATAGCCAGCAGACGGCACAGCCACTCGAAGCCAAAGTCAAGGCTTCACAGTCTGGGCCCTGGCCTCTGCGGAAATCCTCGCCTCCCTGTGCCTCCCTCCTCACACATTCCATTGCCTTCTTCCCAGGCCTCAGGCCTCACCTAGACTTCCCAGTGGCTAGAGTGCCTGGCCAATATTGCCATTGCCTCAATTTTTTTTTTAATTTTTTAAAATGTTTGTTTATTTTTGAGGGACAGAGAGACAGTGCATGAGCAGGGGAAGGGCAGAGAGAGGAGACAAAGAATCTCAAGCAGGCTCCAGGCTCTGAGCTGTCAGCACAGAGCAGAGTCCGATGTGGGGCTCAAACCCACTAACTGCGAGATTATCACCTGAGCCGAAGCTGGCCGCTTAACCGACTGAGTCAACCAGGCACCCCTTTCACCTCAATTTCTTAGGCCCAGTTTTTGAAGTCCATCATGGAGTAAAAGTCAAAAGTGTAGTATTTCAATGGCAGATTCAGTCCTGAAGCAGTTCATGGAGGAAATGATTTTGAACAGGGGGCTTCTTTTTTGTCATTCCCTCTACAAGCCCTGAACGGATTGCTTTGTTCATTCATTCATCTATTATTTGTTCACTGAGGGTCACTATAGCATAATGATTAGGGACTCAGACTCCAGAGTTAGACAGCCTGGATTCAGATCCTGATTCCCCATTGATGAGCTTTGGGAGCATATTCCTTATATCAGTTTCTCTGTCTGAAAAATGGGAATACCACCTCCTAGGGTTGACGTGACAGTTAATATACCTAATCAGAACAGCACGTGGCTAACCTGTGCTGGGAGATACCAAGTTCGGTGGGTACAGCTTCTGTCCTTGAGATGCCCAAGTCCAGGAAGGACAGCAGGGCGGTCTGTCCACCCAACCTACCAGCCAGGACAAGGACGGGGTGAGGCCCGATGACCCTGGGCCTCTCCGGTGACTTTTCTCTCTGAGGCAGATGCTGCAGTCTCCAGCCAGAGCCCAGAGGGGGCTTGATGCTGCTTCTGAGCTGGGTCCCCTGCACCAGCTTTGGGGGTTGGCCGCAGCCCCCAGGCACGAAGGCCTGCCTGTTTGAGGCTGTGCAACAGAGTACATTCCTTTGATCACTTTCTTCTTCCCTGACCCCTGAAACATCTGCCCGGGTGAGGTAAAAGAGGCTTTTAGGATGCGCGGGGCCGGCTCTAACAAGGGCCCTCTCCCTAGGGAGGCTGGCTGAAGATCGAGTCCCGAAGCCCGGAATGCTGACCCCAGGCACCTCACAGCAGAAGGCAGAGCCCAATAAGGGAAGTCGCAGCCGTAAGTAGGGCACTGGCCTGGGCTTTGTCGCCTGCTGAAGACATCCGCCGCCGCCCCCCCCCCCCCACGCGCTTTGTGTGCATCCTGGCCACTGCTCCATCAAGGCGGCAGCTTCTGATCTCTTCCTTTTGCTGGAGCTCTGGCAGAACAAGGCTCGAGTCTCATTTGTCTGTCTGAGGTGGAGGCTTTCAGAACCAGGCAGCTTGGAAAAATGAGGTGACAAAGGAAGCCGGCCAGCAATTAGGTAATGCCAGCCTGCCCGCTGGGCCGCCCTGCACAGTCCGTCCCAGACTTCGCTGGGGGCCCGGGGGAGAGCAGACACGTGGACCCTGGGCTTGTGTTTAGAGGAATGACCAGGGTGCGCTGGGATGGAGGGGCCCTGGGAAGTAGCCAGTGACCTACTGTGTCTGGGCCTCACCTGTGTCACAGGGTAAAGAAGACCTCTCTCACTGAGAGGTATGAGGTCCTAACCTAACCAGCCTGTGATCACAGGGACGAGACAGGTGGTCAGGAAGGCCGGGTTCCTTCCTTCTCTAGTGGCACTTCAGCGCCACAGCTTGCACGCAGGTGAGCGAACACCACACAATAGGCCCCTGGCGCAGGGCTCGGTTGTGAGAATCTTCAAATCCCCCTCCTCAGCCGATCCTGGGCTGTCCCCGGCTGCTTAGAGCCCCTCTTCCAAGTGCAAGGCCCTCCAGAGAGGGAGAAGTCTTTTCCTACACAGCCGCCTCTTCCTCTGCGGTTTCCTCTCAGCTTCCCCACCTTCGACAAACAAAATCCTTTGCTTTCTCATTTCTTTGAATTTTCTTCTAGGCTGGTTCTCCTATTAAAGAAAAAAAAGCCACCGAGGGCACTAGGGTGGCTCAGTCGGCTAGGCAGTCAACTTCGGCTCAGGTTATGATCTCACAGTTTGTGAGCATTGGGCTCTGTGCTGACAGCTCAGAGCCTGGAACCTGCTTCGGATTCTGTGTCTCTCTCTCTCTCCGCCCCTTCTGGGCTCACACTCTGTCTCTCTCTTTCAAAAACAATAAACATTAAAAATATTTTTTAAAACAGAAAGAAAGAAAAGCAAGCAGGCAAGAAAGCATGGGTTTGAGCCCCACATCAGGCTCTGTGCTGACAGCTCGGGCCCTGGAGGCTGCCTGGATTCTGTCTCCCTCTCTCTCTGCCCCTCCCCAGCTCTCTCTTTGTCTGGCTGTCTCACTCTTTCTCAAAAAATGCATAAATATTCAAAACAAACAAAAAAAGCCTTTACCCAAGGCCCAGCCCTGCCTTTCTGCAAAATTCATTGCAACACTGTGACCTGGGGGCCAAAACTCCCCAGAGCCTCATAAGACTCCAAATATTTGAATCTCTCTCTGCAACCAGGTACTAATGGGAATGTTTGTTTCTGTTTTTAAAATATCCGTGGGCCTGTGTTTCTGTATGGGGGATGACAAAAGCCCAGAGATTCCTGGGTCCTGGGTTCAAGTTTTGGCTTCACAGTTTACTAGCTGTGTGCCTATTGGGCAAACCGCTTAGCCTCTCCAAGCCTCAGTTGCTCAGCTAATACTAGTTTATATAAAAGGTTTCCCCATATATTGTCTCAGCAGCTCTTCCGAATAGACTTACAACACAGGAATTATTAGAACGTCCTATTTTAGAAATGAGGAAACAAAAGCTTTGAGAAGTTCTCTTCCCTGTGTCCTTGGGACACACAGCTAGTGCCAGAGACTTGCCTTGAGTTTGGATTCCCCACTTTCTGTAGGACATCAGGGGAGGTAGGGGACTTCTTCTAGGTTACTTCTCAAAGCTGTTGTGAAGGCCAAAGGACATCATCCATTCGCCTATTTAACGGATTTTTGTTGAGGACCACAACGCGGGAGCCTCAGTCTCACGGAGTGAAGGGTTCCACAGGCTGTACGGAACTGGGCGGACGCAAGGAGGGTGGGTGCCCTCCACCTAGGGGAGCCTGCCTCGAGGTTGTGCAGGGAAACCCATCCATGGTATGACACCGGGCACAGGATAGGGGCTCCCGTACCCCTTGCAGGGGTGTCCCTTCCCACTCCAGGCCTCCCTGTCTAAGCCTCTCAGTTCAGCCTTATAGCATCCTGTTCAGAAGGTACCATTTGCCCCATTTCACAGATAGAGGAATGTGGATCCCTGAGGACAGTAGAGTTCAGTCCTGGTTGCATGTTAGAATCACTGGAAATCTTTTTTCTTTGGGTGGGAGACATTTTAATGATGCATATTACAGATGGGGCATTTCAAGCTATTTGTGAGGGGATGAGTTTTTCCAATGGCTTTGTTTTTTAATTTTTTTATAATGTTTATTTATTTGTGAGAGAGAGACAGAGTATGGGCAGGGAAGGGGCAGAGAGAAAGGGAGATACAGAATCTGAAACAGGCTCCAGGCTCTGAGCTGTGAGCACAGAGCCCAACTGAGGCGGGGCTTGAACTCACAAACCATGAGATCCTAACCTGAGCTGAAGTTGGACTGAGCCACCTAGGCGCCCCCTCCAATGGTTTCCAAAGTACACCTTATAGGGAGGCTGGGCATGGAGGTAAGCACTGCTGGCAAATTAGAATAACTCTCATTCATTCTCATTTCAACCACATTGGTCTGTTTTATATATCGAACTTATTGGTAAGCTCATCTAGAAGGTTCTGAACCTTCTTCGCCGAGAGCCTTTCACTCGCCTCCCCTTCTAGGAGTCATGAACTTCAGACCCTCAGCTTCTGACACCCATTCCCTTCAATTCCACTGTTTCCCTAGAATCAATGGAAATCTTTCAAAGCCCAACACCCAGGCTGAACCTCAGACGACGAAATGAGGAACTCAGGGCGAGGCCCAGACATCAGTGCTTTTTCTAGAGCTGCCAGCCCGTTGCAGGTGCAGCAGCGAGGAGAGCACGGAGTGCCTGGGTACCCAGGTGGGTGCTAGCGGTCCAGGTCCTTGAAGGCAGTGTGGTGTCGGGGACAGGGGGTACGTTTGGGATGGTCTGCGGCTCCCCTCACTCCCGCCTCTGCCCCTTCTAGCTGGTGATGTTAGGCAAGCAGCTTCACCTCTCCTGGCCTGTGTGCCCCGGGTGCCGTGGGGGTCTCTGAGGCCTGAGGCTAAAACAACAGGCATCTATCAGAGGCTCCATGAAAGTTAGTTACCTTCCCTTCCTCTTCCTGCAGCTGCTGCCCAGGTTTGGACCATTTTTCTGTTTATCCACAAGAAGTAAAACTCAGACCAGGTCTCCCTCTTATGGACAGCACTGCCTGGAGCCTGGATGGACTTTGGGAACGGGCAGGGAGAAGCTCTGAGGGGCCACTGGAGTCTGAGATGGGCAGGGTCCCCTCCTGCTGGAGAAGTCTGGCGGCAGAGAGCCAGACAAAGGCAAACCGTGGGTCCGAAGCCACAGGTGTTTCCCCAGTTTCTGGGGCGCCGGATCACCCTTGATGGGGGTGTCCTTGGAGGGAGGGTTGAGAAGCAAGGAGTAAGAGCTGCCTGGAGAGCTCTCCGGTGCCTGTGGGCCAGCGTCAGGGCGGAGCTGGGCAGCGTGCCTGACCGTGGCAGTGCTCGGGCAAGCCCTGCCCTGAAATAGTATTCTTTGCACATTTCTCCCCTTTCCACACCACGCCCCCGCCCCCCTCCCCCCAGCCCCTGGCAATTTGTGCAGAGCTTCTCTTTTAGAGGCATCCTCGCTGCCTCCAGAAGTCGGGGGCTTTAAATGTTCGGAAGAGGACTTTGAGAATTGTCTAAGTGAGCTTGGGCCGCCAAATCCCATAGACTGGGTGACTTGAGCAGCAGAGATTTGTCTTCTTCCAGCTCTGGAGGCTGGAAGCCCAATATCAAGGTGCCAGCAGGGCCAGCGTCTGCTGAGAACCCTCTTCCTGCTTTGCAGACTGCGCACTTCTTGTCAGGCCAGCACATGGCAGAGAGGGTGCGGGGGCTGAGGACAGGAGTCTCATCCAACCCTAACTACCTCCCAGAGGCCCCACCTCCAAACACCAGCACTGGGTCTAGGGGTGGGGGAGGGGCACCTTTCAGACCATAGCGTTTGTGTCCTCACATGCAAAACACATCCACTGGATCCCAGTCTTGCCTCTTTCCAGCATCGACTCTAAAGTTTCCAATTGGAAGTATCATTGAGGGGCACCTGCATGGCTCAGTGGGTTAAGTGTCTGACTTCGGCTCAGGTCATGATCTCACAGTTCGTGGGTTCGAGCCCCATGTCAGGTTCTCTGCTGACAGCTCAGAGCCTGGAGCCTGCTTCAGATTCTGTGTCTCCCTCTCTCTCTGCCCCTCCCCTGCTCCCCTGCTCGCACTCTGTCTCTCAAAAATAAATAAACGTTAAAAATATTATATATAAAAAGAAAGTCTCATCCAAATACCATCTAAATCAACACAGACAACTCATGATATGGCTCATTCTGAGGCTACTTTCTTCTCCAGCTGTGAACCATAAAAGTTACCTACTTCCCAAATACGTGGGTAGCACAGACACAATAGGCATTCCTGCTCCAAAAGGAAGAAGTAGGAAAGACGGGGTAGTGGATCTTAGGCAAGCAGACAGGTTAGCAAGGCAAATTCCACTAGATCTTAAGGCTCAAGAATAATCCTCTTTGGTTCAATGCTCTACCTTTCAGACCCCCTGGGGCAATGATCCCCCCTACCCCCAAGCTCTGCCCTTTAGGGAAGGGACGCTCCTCAAGGCTTTCTGGCCTGCAAGGTGATGGCCTAATAACCTCTCAGCTGCCTTTTGGATGCTTCATCCTTTTCTGTGAAGAACAGTGCACATTTGCAGACTCTGGTCCTGTAGCATCCAAGAAGTTTGTGGACTTGCCTCCATTCTATCCTGCTTTCTCTTGCTCCCTTCAGTTCACACTGGCAGTGTCTTTGCTAGTACAACCCCATCACTTCCCCCGCTGCCACTGAGCCGGCTGGTTAGAGCTGTGCTCACCACCCCCCTCCCTGTTATCAAGGGGCTGGCCAACCACACCCTTCTTCTTTCTCAGGGTTTTTGTTTGTTTGTTTTTTTTAAATTATGGCAGACTGAACATTTTCTAAAACTCCAAGCACTGGTTCCATTTTGCCTAACAGTTCCTTCTTTAATTCACGTCTCCCCTTTTGCATTTTTCTAGGATCCCAAGCTGCTGCCTCACCACTTTGCTCAGAGATCGCCTCAGCTACGTGTTCAGTTTCACAGCTCACAAGGTTCATCTTCCACAAAACACTGGAACACAATTTGGCCAAGCTCTTTGCCACTTTATAAGAAGGATCTCCTTGGGGCACCTGGGTGGCTCAGTCGGTTAGGTCTCCAACTTTGGCTTAGGTCATGATCTTACAGATTAGAAATTTGAGCCCTGTATTGGGCTCTATGCTGACAGCTCAGACCCTAGACCCTTCTTCAGATTCTGTGTCTCCCTCTCTCTCTCTCTCTGCCCCTCCTCAGCTCATCCTCTCTCTCTCTAAAGTAAAAATAATAATAAAAACAGTTTAAAAAAAATGAATCACCCTTTCTCCAGTTCCCAATACCATGTTCCTTGTTTACATCTGAAACCTCTCCAGAGTTTCCCCTAATGTCCATATCCTAGCATGCACCCTAAAATTCAGTGTTGAAAGAATGACCACATGTGAGAGGGTCAGGCTGGCTGCCATGCAGGAGAGCAGCTGACGTGTGGAGACTGAGCCGGCAAACCATGTTCCCACATTGAGACATCACTACCAGCCCCTGGGCAGGGAGCCACAGCAACATTCCTCCCTTGCTCTGGATGGGCCTCTGTTGAAGCCTGCCCGCAGGTAATCGGGGGTTCAATGCTGGCTTGTATGCAGGTCTTTTCCGAAGCTCCTCTAAGCTGTCCTATGTGAACACCAATTTTCCAAGGCCCAGCAGAGTCACAAGTGTCCCACTAGAAGGAGAGTTTGCACCCAGAAGCACAGTGCTGACCGGAAGGAAAACGCCCAGCATTGCTGCATTGGTGGGGAGCCTCTCTCCCCTCACATGTGATACACATAACTGGCAGCACATTATAGCAGATTGGTACCCAGATCAAGAAGCCAGAGTGCCGCACAGAAGTTCTGGCTTTGCCCCTTTTTGGCAGTGATCTTAAATACCTGTGTTTCAGTTTCCTAACCTGAGAGAGGGAGATGATGACAAGTTCATCTCATGGAAAGTGGCAAGAATTTAAT
The DNA here is from genome assembly GCF_006229205.1 of Suricata suricatta. NCBI lineage: Eukaryota > Metazoa > Chordata > Mammalia > Carnivora > Herpestidae > Suricata > Suricata suricatta. The sequence goes on from NC_043714.1 coordinate 44,212,251, forward strand.
TTAAGTATTTACACTGTTTAAGAGACATAGGAACTGCTTTAAAAAAATGTTAGCCATCATCCTCAATAGGGAAAAACTGAGCACTTTCCCCCTAAGGTCAGGAACAAGTCAGGGGTGTCCACACTTGCCACTGTTATTCAACATAGTATTGGAAGTCTTATCCTCAGCAATCAGACAACACAAAGAAATAAAAGCCTGGAGGAGGTCAAACTTCCACTCTTCACAGATGACATGATACTCTATATGGAAATCCCAAAAGATTCCACCAAAAGCTGCTAGAACTATTCCATGAATTCAGCAAAGTTGAAGGATATAAAATCAATGCACTTCGGTTGTATTCTTATATACCACGAATGAAGCAACAAAAAGAGAAATTAAGCAATCGATCCCATTTACAATAGCACTAAAAACCATAAAATACCTAGGAATAAATCTAACCAAAGAGGTGAAAAATCCATACACTGAAAAGTATAGAAAGCTTATGAAAGAAATTGAAGAAGACACCAAAAAAAAAAAAAAAAAAAAAAAAGGGAAAATATTCCACGCTCCTGGATAGGAAGAACAAATTTTGTTAAAATGTCAATACTGCCCAAAGCAATCTACATATTCAATGCAATATCTGTCAAAATAACACCAGCATTATTCAGAGAGCCAGAACAAAGAATCCTAAAATTTGTACTGAACCAGAAAAGATCTCGAATAGCCAAAGCAATCTTGAGAAAGAAAGCCAAAGCACAATGCATCACACTGCCAGACTTCAAGCTGTATTACAAAGCTGTAATCATCAAGACAGTATGGTACTGGTACAAAAACAGATGCTCAGATCAATGGAACAGAATAGAGAACCCAGAAATGGACCCACAAAGGTATGACCAATTAATCTTTGCCAAAGCAGGAAAAGAATATCCAATGGAGTAAAGACAGTCTCTTCAGGAAGTGGTGCTGAGAAAACTGGACAGCAACATGTGGAAAAATGAACCTGAACCACTGTCTTACACCAGACACAAAAATAAACTCAAAATGGATGAAAGGCCTAAATGTAAGACAGGAAGCCATCAAAATCCTCGATGAGAAAACAGGCAAAAACCTCTTTAACCTTGACCACAGCAACTTCTTACTCAACACATCTCTGGAGGCAAGGGGAACAAAATTGGGACCTCATCAAAATTAAAAGCTTCTGCACAGCGAAGGAAACAATCAGCAAAACGAAAAGGAAACTGGTGGAATAGGAGAAGATATTTGCAAATGACATATCAGACAAAGGGTTAGTATCCAAAATCTATAAAGAACTTATCAAACTCAACACCTTGCCAAAAAAATAATAATCCAGTGAAGAAATAGGCAAAAGACATGAATAGACACTTCTCCAAAGAAGACATCCAGATGGCCAAGCAACGCGTGAAAAAATGCTCAACATCACTCATCATCAGGCAAATACAAATCAAAACTACAATGAGATGCCACCTCACACCTGTCGGAATGGCTAACATTAGAAAAAGGATCTCTTTTGCACTGCTGGTGGGAATGCAAACTGGTGCAGCCACTCTGGAAAACAGTATGGAGATTCCTCAAAAAGTTAGAAATAGAACTCCCCTATGACCCAGCAATTGCACCACTAGGTATTTATCCAAGGGATACAGATGTGCTGTTTCGAAGGGGCACATGCACCCCAATGGTCATTGCAGCACTATCAATAATAGTCAAAGTATTGAAAGAGCCCAAATGTCCATCGATGGATGAATGGATAAAGAAGATGTGGTATATGTATACAATGGAGTATTACTTGGAATCAAAACGAATGAAATCTTGCCATTGCAACTACATGGATGGAACTAGAAAGTATTAGGCTAAGCGAAATTAGTCAGAGAAAGACAAATATCATATGACTTCACTCATATGAGGACTTTAAGACACAAAACAGAGGAACATAAGGGAAGGGAAGCAAAATAATATAAAAACAGGGAGGGGGACAAAACATAAGAGATTTTTAAATATGGAGAACAAACAGAGGATTACTGGAGGGGTTGTGGGAGGGGGGATGGGCTACATGGGTAACAGCATTAAAGTATCTACTCCTGAAATCATGGTTGCACTCTATGCTAACTAATTTGGATGTAAATTTAAAAAATAAATTAAATAGAACAATAATTTTAAGAAATGTTAGCCAGTATAGTGCGCTCATGAGAACATGCCCAGTTATTGTCTGACAGCCAGTCAGGAGCGAGGAGGCAATGAAGGGCGGTGGTCAACAGGGAGGGAAAAGGTATATGTGGAGAGAGGGTCACTTAGGTATCTAGCCTTCCTGAGCCTCAGTTTCCTCATTTGTAAAATGGGAATTACACAAGATAACACTTGCAAATCTTGTATCTAGAAGCGGGATGTATTAAATAAATATTCACAACTACATTTTGCAGATAAGGAAACTGAGACACAAAGAAGTTCGAAACTTACTCAAGATTATCAGCTAGGTAGGAAAGCTGAGATTTGGGCCAACGTCATCTACCTTCATTGTAGAAAATACAACATGTTCCTTTTTTTCCCCCCATTATGGGCTGTTAAAAGGATAACATTTGCGCACCAAGGGGATACATTTATTCCTCAGCCTGATTTTCAGTAATTTTTTTATTTTTTGTGATTAGCTAGCAGCTTTAAAGTAGAGATCATCTAAAAATCCACTTGAGCTGACATCCGTCTAGACACAGCAGATTCTTTTGGGGGCTAATACCCGGCAGTGACTGATGGGGGCTTAAAACTCAAGTACTCCCAAATCCACATACCAAACTGGAAAGACATCCTGAGAAAGCTAAGAGGTGGCAGCTGACCCTTTATTTCAGGTGTATTCAATCCCACAAAAGAAGAAAGGAGGTTTTGGAGACACTCCCTGGGTATCCCTGCAGGCTAGGTTTGACCTGGGCTTAGAAACTAAAGACAAGCTGGGGGCCGGGTGACCCTGGCTTGACTCCCACCTCTGCCAACCACTAATGGTATCTCCCGAGGCAAACTGCACTTTGTTATTCAGCAACGCCCATTTGTGGTTGGCACATCTATGTTCCGGGGAACTTCTACAAAATCAGCGACTCTCAAGTGAAGTCTACCGACCACAGGCTTTAAAAAAAATTTTTTTAGGGTACTTGTCAAAAATGCAGATTCCGTGACTTTCCCCAGTTGTACTCATCTCATCCTCCGCGAACAAGGGGGGGGGGGGGATGCGCATTTCTGACAAGTCCTCCAGATGACTCCGAGCCAACCCACTCAGCCTGGACTCCACACCCCCGGCAGGTGTGGGGACACGGAGCCGCCGCAGAGAAACTTTCCCGAACCACGACGGTACATATCTGTTGAGAAGCTTCGCCTTGAGCTTCTAAATCATGATCCCCTTGGAGGTGGCATCCTCAGGGACAACAGCTCCAGCTCGGGGCTGTGCGAGAGCTGCGGGGGGGTGAGGGGGATGGGAGGTGGTGACCTTGGTTATGGACTTGCACAGGGTGCGTGAAGGGCTTTGTAGAAGAGAAGCCACCTCTGGCTTTTGTCCCTTCTGTTTCATTTAGGCGAGCCGGCTTCAGGAAAGAAACGCATTCTTCCTGGAGGGGGCCGTGCGGCCACACACCCAGCAGTCGGCCGTGACTCAGCTTTGGCAGGCTGGCGCCCAGGCCCCGGGCTGCGCCGGACAAGGAACAAAGAGCCGCTCGAACGCGCCCTCCCGGGGCCGCGCCGCACCTGCCGGCCTGCCACGGCCCCCCTCCCGCCGGCAGCATCGGCGGGCGGCTGTCGCCGG